>NW_006791919.1:95217-149219 GCF_000442215.2 Lipotes vexillifer | reverse complement strand
TCAGCAGGACCAGCTTTCATTTTTCTTTCTTCATATGCTTTCTTGAGTCCAAGAGTTCCTTGCTACATAGAAGTCATATGTTAGACATTATTTCATGTTGTAGAAGTGTATTATTTCAGCTAATTATTGGGCTGACTTTATACAGGACCTGGAACAAGGGAAGCTCCGATGTGTGACTGGCTGTTGGCAAAACTGCAAATTTGGGTGAAGCTTGTTTTTACCTTGACATTCTTCCGTTTCATTATCTGTCCTTTCTTCCTTCCTCTAACCCTAAGCCAGCCCTCATAGCCAGTTGATACATCATCTCAGGCCTTTGTAACAATGTCATACTGTTCTCAACCCTCCAAAGCTTCTCATCTAGGCCTGCTAATGCCATGCTACTTGGCACAGACATGTGTCTGACTGACCATTCATCTCTGTAAGACCCAAGATATCCCTTTGCTAAACTGATAAAATAATCCTTGCTAGTGCCCATCAGCAAAATATGTCTATGGAATAGCATGTATTTTGATAGGTCCTTATAGAAACAATATTTTTCTTCTACTAAATAATTATGTCGGGATTTTTTCTGTGTGAGGAAGAAATTTTTTGAGTTTCTAAGATCAGACAGCATAATTGACCAGCTACATAATTAGAGTCAATTTTAGAAGTGAAACAGTCATCTGGAAGTCAAAAGACTTGGCTTGTAGTCGCAGCTCCAGCACTACGCACCTGTCAGATCTTGGAAAGACACTCAACTTCTCTGATGTTCACTCTTCTCGTTTCTAATCTACCGGAAAGTTGGACCTGGATATTTTTTAAATAGCAGTTCTGATGTGTTTCTTTATAAGTCTGTAATTGTGTAATAATAATCCATCTCCATAAGAAGGGAATTGAATGTAGACCATATAATCATTTCAGGCCATTCAGTTAAATTCAAGAGTCAAGGGATCACATGCTCAAATCTCATTCTTTAGGCAGAGTATCATGAAATACATGTTTAAATGAAACAAAACAAAGCACAGAAATGTTTGAATGTCCTTCAGACTTGCACAGCTAGTAAGTTTTAAATGGTGAATAGGACTTGAGTTTTCTGATTCCTAATTCAACCAAGGTTAAAGTGAAATCTGGGGCAGATTTCCAGAGATGACTTCTCATTCTCTGCAAGAATTAACACATGTGCCTGCTTAATGATTTGTTAATGCCAAATCTTTCCACTATAAAGAACATTTAGTAGTGCTTACTATACTGTAAGCAGTTGGCCATGGTGCTTGTGGAGTGCATTGTGGCTGCTCTTACCAGCATGGTCTGGCACTCAGACTCTTCTTAACAGATTCAGTATTTGCCTGCACTAATTACAAAGAGTTTTGTGCCCACAGAACATAACTTGCTTATCACTTCTATTTTGTTTACAGTGGTTGAGGTCAAGATTAGAAGGAAGGTGGGAGGGAGAGGGACGGGAGGAGGGAGACACGGGGACAGAGAGAGAGACACTGTCTCCAGGTGAATACTAAGGGGGAAAAGTGAGCTTCATAAAGGAATAAACAGTAATAAAAAAAAATTGAACCTGATCATTTCACAGGTGAAATGGATAACAACACCACAGAATTATTCTTTACATTTGTCCAAATGGGAACCTGCTTCTTCACCAATTCCGTGAAGAACTGTGAAAGTCAAGATTCATGTAAAAGGTCATAAGAATGGAGACAATACCTCTTTGTTTTTGTTGAGGGACTGGAAGAATCTGGCTTAGTTAAGCATATTCTTCATATTGTGGTCCATTATTTTCATCCTTTCAGACAAAGATCTTATCTCCAATGTTCAACATATTGATATTGGGTTTTGTTTCCCTTTATTACCATTTCCTTCCCACCTCATCAGTGACCATACCAACATAAATACTGATATCTAATGTCGGTTTGTGATCTTGTAAAAATGTGATTATTTTGTTTGAATATACAGTAAATGTACTTAAGTGGTATTATGTTATATATCATTCTATTTATTAATATAACCATGATTATTATTTTATACAAAACAATATTTCTGGATCTATATATTGTTATATGTTTATCAGGTCTATCATCCCCTGAGTGTGGCATGGTGTGCCTCTGCCCCATATTGTCCCCCCACCTTTCCAAGGATGGGCACCCGGATTGCCTCCATCTCTGGACCACCATGAACAGCACTGCAATTCACATAACTATATGTGTCCCTTATAGACCGTGGGGTAGTTTCTTTGGGGTAGAAAGCCAGAGCAGAATTGCTGCCTGATGGAGTATTCATCTCTTTACTTAGGCTATACCAATCCCATCAACAGGGTATGAAGATTCTTCAGCCCATGTTTCCAACCACACTTGACATTATCCACCTTTCTGATTATAGCCAGTCCAGAAGGTTTAAATCGCTCTATCCTTATCCTTATCTTCATCTGCATTACTCTAAACAAGTTTGAACATTTCTTTATATGCTTGTTTGCCTTTTGAATTTTATTTTTAAAAATTTAACTTGTTGATTTTGTAAATATACTGTGCCTCTTCTAGTCATTAGTTTCTTGTTGGTTTTAGATGTTTCAAATATCTTTCCCAATATATT
Organism: Lipotes vexillifer; assembly: GCF_000442215.2. NCBI lineage: Eukaryota > Metazoa > Chordata > Mammalia > Artiodactyla > Lipotidae > Lipotes > Lipotes vexillifer. The sequence goes on along the minus strand of NW_006791919.1, from coordinate 146,645 downwards.
ATTTTCTTTTAAGTTTGACATTGTGTATTTAATATTCCCTTAATATATCGATTTATACATGATGGCTACATTTTTAGAAAGAAATTGGAATAGTTTATATATGAACAATGTGTCCTCCCAGGGGAAATTTGACAGAGAGGCTGACCAGTTGTGTTAGACCCAACGTTACTAAAACATGTCAGGTAGCTGGAGGAGCCCAAACAACCCCCTCCTGTCAAGAAAAGGTAGTGATCATAACACCTTAATTTGGGGTATAATTAATCAAGTTTTTCCTTAGTGTTTTTGACTAATTTGAAGACATTCTCCTACATGTTTGTGTGTTATATATAAAAATTTTAAACAATAAAATTTTGTATGACATTTTTATTTTATAACTTTATAGTTATACATGTATAACAAATATATGTTTTGGTTTCTTCCTCTGAAATTCTATATCTTTGTCCTCTCAGGACTAATACAGTGTGCTCCCAGTATGTCCCTGCAAATATATTCAATTTGCTAGTAAAAATCCAGGGCACGTGAACAAAAACACCTTTGAGTAGTTACATGCTACAAGTTCTCGATTTGTCTGACTGGGTCTTAGCAGCTCCTAAACATGGTGTCATTGACATCAACTTAAAATTACGTGTTGTCAGAGGATATTGTGTTCGCTCTAAGCACCTTTTCAACATCGCCTCTACTAGACGGGAGTCTCTCAGGCAACTTCATTTCTGAGTTGTTTTTTCAGTCACTTATGTTCATATGCAAGGGAAGTGAATATATTGAATTATTCAAGAGAACAACAGAGAAAGAACATGATTTATGCATATGTCACTATCCTTTGTTTAGAAAAAAGTGGTGAAGATCATCTCAGTGTCAAAGGGATTAAGAGGACAGGTAACAGGGGAGAGGATTATCTCATTCTCCTTTCTAACTGGGCTGGGTTCACCTTATCAACCCAGCATCAGTGGCAGCAGGAGAAATTTTATAGGCTGTTTCTCTTCACTATTTATAGAGGTGTGGTGCCTGGAGCATTTCATGATCATTTTTATTTGCACCAGTCAACCCTCATTACCCTACTTTCCTAGGACAATAGAATTATAAAATCACTATGTCAGTCTGCCGTATCCTTTTCCACTAATAACTTTTGATCCCAGAGGCTAATTTCAGCCAGAACTGGCAGAGTGGCAAAGAGCTTATCAGTTCTGTAAAAAACAAAGTCACTCATAGGAAAGTATGGCAGCCTGCACACCTCGACCCATGAATGGACCTAATAGGGTAGGCTTAGCTAAAAAGCCTGAAGTGTGCAAACTGATTACACACAAATTTGCTGGGTGAGCTTGAAACTAACCTAATTTCAGCAAAGTGTGTTCAATTGAAATCATCTGTTTGAAATATATTTAATAAAATCCAGATCCCAGAGCCTATTCACATAATGACCCAGCAAAAGTATTATTAACAAATATAAAAGTCTTTTTTAGCATATTTTGTAACCTATTTCAGTTTTCTCATTACCTCTAATCATATACTGCTATATTTTTAAAATTATCACTACAGTGTAAAAAAGAAAATATGTATAAAATCATCATTTATTGTTACTTTTATCTATTTCAGAAACTACTAATTTTAAAAATCAATGGCAAATACTAATTTCCCTCCTAATGGCTTTTTTTCCCCACATGTATTGACTTCCTTTTCCACTATATTTTCTTTAAAAATATTTTTATTCTTTTATTACTATGAGTCTATAAAGACTCTGTTTGACAAGCTTTGTCGTGTTTTCTTGTTTTTCTGAAATTTATTGTGATCAGTCATCTTCAACTAATCCTGAATTCTTTTTTAATATATAGTCCCAAATTTCTGATATTTCTGTGTCCATTGCTCGTTTGCTTTTGTCATTGGATTTTTTGAAATTTATATTTTCCCACCCAATAACCAGGTGTAATCAAACAATAATTTTCTATGTAAAACATGGTATTTTAACTAAGTCCCCACAAAAACAAAAAACAGTAATTTTAAGAACTTACAGTGCTAAGGACACTTAAGTGTTGTCTTCTTATTTGGTTTATACTTGACTTTATGAATATACTTGTTCTTATTGTACTTTTTGTTTATGAAACGGGAGACTGAGTCAGGGCCTATAGGGAACCACCTCTCCATTTGCCTAATATACATATATATGTACTGAAATGTTATGGAGACTGACATATTATTAAGAAGGAATCGGGCTAATGTACATGTTACACATATAAGCAAATGTTCTCGTAGGGGAAATTAATGGAAACATTGTCCAGTTGAGTTAGAGTTTCAAAGTTATTTATTAAAGCATGTCAGCTGGAGGAATAGCCTCTATCAGAGCCAAGTGCCAAGAAAAAGTCAGGAAACTGCTGAAACAGAATTCAACAAGAGAACAGGAGGGGACGCCTTCTCCACAAAGATGGGGTCAGGATGGAACTGGAGTTCTGGATCTGCAGTACCCTTGAGATTCAAACTCTTCATGACCCAAGCTCCCTGACTTTGCAGGAGTATGCCTTTGGGGAATGATTGTGTTGTATTACTGACATCAATTCTATAAATAAGCCATGGAGAGAAGTATCATTCCTTGCGCATGAAGACCTTCTACATCTCCATTAAAGCATCAGTCTCAGGAGTGATGGTAGCACCAAAATGAGAGGCACAGAGTCACAGAAGTTTGCTCTTCAAGCATCCACCAGGTAGTATCACTGAGCTATGCTCTGACTGGTAGCAAGAGACAGGACCACCTCTTAGAAATGATCAGGGTTTTTTGTTTACTTGTTTTGATTTTTATTTTGTAACTCTAGGTTTTCTCTGCTAGTAGAAATGGTAGTATAAGCATCAGCTTTAGGAACTGTTTGCAGCTGGGGCAGAGGTGATATGTTTCTTCAAGTTTCACTGGCTAGACTAGAATAGCCAGGAATGCTTTTTGGATATATGCAAACATTCTTTAGAATGCATTTTTGCTCTTTCTTTTTCTCCCACCTTCCCTCCCTCCCTTCCTTCCCTTTGGTTTGAGATTTTTCTTTGCCTTTTTTTTTTTTTTTAATCCTCATGGAGGCAGTCTAAATTAGCTTGCAATATTTTCATAATTTTTTAACTTTTGCTACATATATTTGATTCTTCAACTATATAGCATTATTTTGTGTTTGAAAGTTTAAATAATGTACTAACATTTTACTAAACCTTTATCAACTAACTTATTTTAGTCAACATTGTGTTTTTTTGTACATTCCTCAGTATTGAGATATTTATGTGTAGTTTGCTCATTTTAACTTCCATATTACATGATTTTAATAAGACATCATTATTTTTTTGTCAATTTCCCTATTAGAAGAGTTAAATGATTTTTTTTCACTATCAAAAGCAATGCTGCCATGAACTTTTTTGTACATATTTCCTTATACCCAGTGTCAGAGAGTTTCTCTAAGGTAGATATACAGGAGTGGAGCTGCTTCGCCAAGGATATGGATGGGAGTCTTCAAATTCCTTTGTATTGCTGAATTGTTTTTTAAAGTGATCTTAATAACTTAGACTCCCATTTTTAAAATGTTACTGCACTGTAAACACTCTTCCAATTTCAGATATCTATATATATATATATATATATATATATATATATATATATACATACATAAAATTAAGGCTGGTCCTATTCTGAGGGTAGGTCACAAGAATTTTTTTTTAGCTTTCACCTTGGTCTCTTGAAACATGCTTCTTCTTGGAGCCCTGAGCTTCCATGCAAGAATCTGAACTACCCTGAGACTGCCATGTGGGAAACCATGCAAAGAGACTGCATGAATATGTCTTAAAATTACATCAAGAAAGATGCCCATGGAACATAGAGTAGAAACAAGTCATCCCTGTCAAGTATTGCCCATAGTGCAAATTAGTGTGCAAAAATGAATGATTTTTGTTGTTTTAAACCATTTTGTTTTGGGGTGGTTTACTGAATGGCAATGTATAAATGAAACTATCTATCTACCTATCCAACATCTATCATCCATGTAGCTATCTATCTATTTCTATAAGCTCATATACATTCATGCTTTGTATACAGTTTTATTTATATGAATGCAAATTTCTCATATATTATACCTTTTTTTCACATTTTGTTTTTCTTCAAGCCTCACATAATGTTTTCATTTTAGACAAATTTATTATTTTCCTTTATGGTTTTTGCTTTTATGTTTTTTAGAAATAATTTTTTTCTTATTCTACTGATATAGAGATATTTGTCTATATTCTCTTATAAAATTTGCACTTTTATTATTTTACTTTTTACCTTTAGTCATTAAAACCTATGAAAATTATTTTTGTGTATAGTGTGATACTGGGATCTAAGTTGATCTTTTCTCATTTGGATAACTAATTTTCCCAGAATCTTCATTGGTTATCTACATTTCTTTCATGATTTGTATTGTCACATTTTCTATTGCTTCTTACATTATATCTGAAACTGTTTCTGGGTTCCTCATTTTATTTTATTGGTTGTCAAAACCACACTATTGTAAATGTCTTCGGCATTCTGTTAATAGACTCCTTATATCTGGTAGTTACCTTCTCAGTTAGTTCTTAGTTCTATTAGTGATCTTCCTATATATTTTTTTCGTGACTACTTGAGCTCTTTCTCTTGCACTATGAAATTGGACAGTTAGTCAACATCTGTGAAAAAAAACTGTTCAAATTTTTATTAGAATTCCCCTATAATTATAATGATGGAGATGATTTACATAAGATGTGTCGTCCAACCTATGAAGTTTTTTTGTTTATATGGATCTTCAGAACAGGGATATTTCAAAATCGAAGTTGGGGGAAGATTTTATTTAGTGGTGAAGCTGCATGACGGGTATCATAAACGGCAATCCAGCACTGGATGGAAAGTTGGACTGCATAACCTTCAAAGTCCCATCTAATTTTAAAGTTCTAGTTAGTGAAACAAGTTATGCAGACTAATGTTTGAATATTATTTCTGACTGTGAAACTAGGAAAATTTTTTAGCTTTCCTGAGCTCCTTTTATTATCTCTAAATAGGGGTTGATCATATTATTTCAAAATATGCCTGGAAGGATTAACCTAACACGGTACTTGTTTTTCTGCCACTCAACACATTTAGTTGCCTTTTCTATCTCTGAAATAATTTGCAGTGTCTTCAGAGAGTAAGGCACTCTTTGTAAAGTAATAATGGTCACAAAATTATTAATGATAACCTTAAATTTATATGATAAACTATCAGAATCAAATCTCAAATTTTACATTAAAATACATATGGTTTCTGAAAACTCAAGAATAGATTAGTTCAAACTATTGCATGGGCATGCTTTTTGAGTGCTGAGGAGACTTATTTCTAAGTCCGTATCAGACTACTCTTACAGAGCTCTTGCCAGAGTTCTATATTCAGAATCACTCTCTAGCAATATATTCCCCAAAATAAAAAATAAACAAACAGTTTTTAAAATCACCATAATGAATATTATAAACCTTTGGTAATTTATCTGCTTTAAGTGCATCAAGCTTTTCACCTTTGCCAAAGCCATATTCTTTACTCCTTTTCTCACACTCTCTCTTTTTCTATTATTTTTTTTAGAAAAAGGAGAAAGATTAGTATTACACCAAAATTGCAAACACATTTTCCAGCCACTCCCAGTCTGCAGGTTCTTTTATTATGTTAAATATTAATGAACTGATTATGACTAGCATACAAAATCCTAAATAAAATTGAATACTTTTTTGCCTTTTAATACTTTTCATTCTTAAATTCTCTCCTCTTCTTTACACTCCTTCTGACTACCTATTTTTCTTTTTCCCTCTAAAATGTGCTTTCTCTCCCCAAATTCATTCTCTCTCTCTATGCAGACACACACAGAGAAAAATTTGCAAGAATGACATAAGTCCTGATTGTAGTTATGTGGGATTTACAGGGAAAACAAATCAAACTTGTCTTTTTTACAGATGAGCTCACACTCTTCCTTTTTCCCCACTGAAAATAAAAAGTCAGGGAAGAAATCCAAATCAGAACCTTTATCCCAATGCCAGTAATTTGTTTCCAGCTTTTCTGCTTCTCCAAAAAAATCTCTTCCTGAAACTTCTCACCATTGCACCCTACTCAGAAAACAAAACAAAATGCACAGAACTAGAAACTCAAGAAGAAAGAACAAAGCTAGGTAGTTCAAACCTTTGACAAATTGCTACCAAAATATTATATTTTGTTTTAAGTTCATCGTTCTCTTTTTTATTGCAAATAAAGATGGGGTAGGAATCGTGCCACTTCCTGATGTAAAAGCTGTATATAAACTCTGTAAAAATCCTCAGGGGCTTCTTATTAAATTTAGAATTCAGAATTTAATCCAAACTCCTCTCTATGAACTGTAAGACGCCCCCGCCAGATGTAATTGGACATTTCCTGTCACCTTTCCACTAACTCCATGACCAGCACAAAAGCCTCTTTTGTCTCCTTGAACACACTTTACTCTGTTCCTGCCTCAAGGCCACTTGCTGTCACTCCTGTCTAGAGCACAGTGAACCCGGTACCCCTAGATCTTCCCAAGGCTGGCTCCCACATATTAACCCCTTAAATGTCCTCTTCATCTAAAAGTTCACTCCCATCCAGACGCTGTCACCTTCTTTTCACTTTCTTCATAATATTTATCTTTACTTGAAATAACCTATTTAATTTTTTACTTGGTGTTTCTGTCTAGCCCAGTGGAATTTAAGTTCCTTGAGATTAAGACACTTGTTTTGTTCTCTTTACTCACAACACCTGGGTGAGTTCTATCATTGTATAGGTTTTTGATAAATATTTTTAGTTGTATGAATAAATGAATACCTACAAAGGTAGTATTTTAAAAATACACTATTTATAAAAGACACTAATAAATGAAATTTCTCATAGCTAAGTTATCTACTGTTCCCTCATATATGGGTTTACTTTAATAATCTGTTTCTTCCTGAAATGATTTGTCTACTGTACAAAAATTTGGTGAAAATGGAAGAAATTAAATTATTACCTTATTAATACTATTGTTATTGAGTAGGATTATGATGCAACTTTTAAAATTTTCTGTTGTGCATATATTAATAAGATTCATAAACGAAAAACTTGGTATTATAACAATAATAAAAATATAACCTAAGAGAGAAAAAGAAGATAAGGAAAGCTGGAGAACAGGGAAACATGACTTGATGGTTGGTAGGGTAATAAGAAAGCTGTTCTGCATATCTTAACCAATGGACTTTTATTACAACTCCTGGTATATTCTCCAATGCCACCTTCACCCTCAAGGTCACATTTTCAACTTAAGGCCTTTTAAGGTAAAAATCAGTTAATTTGATGAACAAATCCATACTAACTTGCTAATAAAAGATTCTTAAGGCAAAGCATTTTGTTCCAAGGTCCTTCCACTTGGGTTCACATTTTAAAAAGTGACATTCAGCCGGCTGTGTACTGCTTTGACTTATAAGTAGATGAATGTCTCTTACGGTGGGAATATAAAGACAGCCAGAAGGGAGAATTGTCTGTTTATTTTATCCTGGTGGAACTAGTGATTAGGGTATGCAGAGGCTCACAGGACCTTATGGTTTTCCTTTAAAATGATCTGCTATATAGGCTGTTCATTTATTCATTTATCTAATAATTTACTATCACTAATCTTCCTAGTCTTTCTGTGTGCTGTGAACAGAAGGATGAAATCCCTAAACCTGAGTAAAATTGCCCTTTACTTTAGGGACAAAATCATACAAACCTATAAACATTAGAAATGTTTAGAACATTTCTTGATCTTTCTCACTTACATTTGGCTTTCCATTAATCACAGTTCAGTTGTCACTGAACTGTGATTTATTTATTTATTTATTCAGTCTCTATACTAGAGACTTAATTATCTTAAGTCTCTATCATATATTTTCAAATGGGTGAATCTAAATAAGTAATATTAGCTCAATTACATTTGATTTTAGTAAGGATATCAAGTTCTTCCAGGTTCTCAAAGAATGTTGGCTATAATCTAAGTCCCCCAACAGATCAACATCTTTGGTATGATCTGATTTCTTGAAAACACTGGTGTACACAGGGAATCTTGAACATTTTGCACATGACCTTGTTTTGGTGATATGACCCTAGGGAAATGGTGAGTCAGTTAACATTTATGGAGTCTAATGCTGATTTAAAGTTCTACTGTGTCATTAAGTAAGAAAATTTCTAGTCCATTTTTTAAAATATATACTGCATGTAAACTGGTTATATACTGGCTATATACACGTATAAGTAGAAACACAAATGCCTAGTCACAGTATTTCTGCTCCTTGCAGGCTTTTAAATATGAGAAGATTTTGAAGACAGGGTTGAAAAAGATCTTTAGGAGTTCTGAGGCAGCTTGGTAGCAAACCTAGCGAAAGAAAGGGCATAGTGAGTATGGAAATGAGATAGCAAATTAGCCTGACGAAGTAGAAAAGCAGGTAGATCAATGGCAAAGGACCTGGCTGGGAGGAGCTGGGAGTAGGGGCAATAAATAAAACTGATGTATACCCTTGAAGACCAGTGTGTGAATAAAAATGCGTGTCATTTGTCCTGCCTAGGTGGGGAAAAGACCCATAGCCAGAAACAGGTCATTTGGCTAACAGGACTCTGGAGCAAGCCCAAGTCAATCTTCTGAGTGCCAAGCAGACAAAGCTAATTAAAAATATATCATTTAGTAACAAGTGGGCTTACAACAGCAAATACAAAAGAAACCGAGTTATACATAATTGAATATGTAGTTTTATCTACCAGGCTGCTTCTTCCCAAAAAGATTGATGTAGTTACATGAAAAGACACAGTGAAAATACTGAATATAAATCGGAATTAAAAATTGATGCCCCTGGTACATACAGAGGTTAAGTTTTTTCCGTTATAACAAGGAAGAATATCTACGCATCTCAAATGCAGCCCAGCTTACTTTTCCAGACAACTGCAACTTGACTATTCGAAGGTGCTTGATTTCCAGCTCATGGATCCTAATTATTTCTCTTCTCTACTCAGGGTTAAATATACCTTAATGGATCTTAAATCTGCCTGACAAAGAGGCTGACTTAGAGACTCATCTTACCCATGGCATACAATTATTAATTAATGAGTGTCAGCTGCATAAGGGGATTGCAGCTGATATGTGTAATAACGGAAAGTATTGCAGGCTGAATTATGCACTGTAGAACAGGAAAGAGTACATTTTATTAGAATCATCAAAATTTCCTGTTTCCAAACTAATTAATTTAACTCTGTTCTTTAAACAAATTGTATTTATGTCTTTCAGGTTACTGTAATTTCCTTCTAGCAAATAAAATGCCTGTGTCTTTTCATTAAGAGCAATAAGCTTCCTTCCTACAACAGTTAAATTCTGTTCTGGTATCACAGTTTATCCTTTTTTACTATTGGGTGGGGGTCAAGTAGAGTGTGCATCGTTAATCTTTGAAGCTTTAGTCAGTGTTGGCAGCCCAAAGTGACCAAGAAGCTAACAGAGAAAGAAATCTCTGTAGGCTCCCCCAAACCTCTCTCCCAACCAAAGAAAAATGCTCTGCAACAGAGTGACAATTAACCCCGCTTTTCCCCTTTTGGGACATTCTCTCCACCTGAACATACTCTGCTTATCTAATATTATCTGAGACTTTATTTGACAATGTTCATCTCATGAGAGTATTCTTTTGAAGTCTGAGATCTTATTAAAGCAAAGGATGTCTGATGACCTTAGCTTCAACCAGCTGAACTATATCACAGACCAGATGTGCAGAATCTCTTAGGGAAAAGATCTGTTTAAAAACCAAAACAAAACAAAAATCACAATGCTTCAAGCTAACTATATTGACTTGTTTCCATTAGGGATATCACAATTTTTGGAATGCATTCTTTATAAGAGTTTACAATGTAGGCCTCCTTGTCCAACCACTGGGCTAGGTAGACATACTGAATAAGATTTTCACACTTTTTTGATACTGAGCTGCATGAGCTGTTTGTATATTTTGGAAATTAATCCTTTGTCAGTTGCTTCATTAGCAAGTATTTTCTTCCATTCTGAGGGTTGTCTTTTTGCTTTGTTTATGGTTTCTTTTCACTTATCTAACCGTAAGTGAAGAGCTTTGGTGAATATTCCAGACATCCTGCAGGTTTCTTGAAGCAATAACTTCAGACAAGGGAGTAATTTTGTACATCTCAGTTCACAGCATGGAGAGGTAACTATATGCAAAATGAAATATGCTAATAATACATGTTTAAACAGGGATTTAACTTTAGGGTTGTAATTACTTGCAAAAAATAAAAGGTTTCACATATAACCCAATATTTGTATCAACATAGATAGACTATATAAATAATTAATTCTAAAAACTACTTAATTCCTAGTATGAGGGATTATATTATCCTCTATTCTTCCCTTGACTTTGCTTTTTTACACACAAGGCCTTTAGTCAATAAGCCCTTCAATATTATCAAAATCTCTGGGAAAAAATTTCACACTTATTGCTTAATTATTGCTGTCCTTACTATGGTAGGTGTGAAGAAAGTACACAGAAAGCAGGAGAAACATCACTTTAATGGTAAGAGGGCTTCATAAATATGCCTCTATCTTTGCTCATGTTTATTAAAATGTGTTGGTAGAATCAACTGAGGCAAAATGCTACAAATAATTTTCCCTGGAAATTCTTTTATTTTCTTTCCTCTTTGCTCAAAAATAATAAGAGTTTAACTACTAAGTATATATACCTAAAGATTTTTTAGATATATTATCTGATGCATAAATATGCATAGTTATGAGCTAATCACTGTAAGCAACAGGTTTATTATTTCTGAAAGTGTTTAATACTGATAATATTTTGAGCATGACTATTGTTGCATTGTTGGTAACACAGTACCTTGAACTTATATATCTCTTTGAGTTAGTTTATCTTGTTAATAAGGATTTCAATGATTAACATTCATTCATTCACTCAAAAAAAACAAATGTTTCTTGAGTTCCTACTATGTGCCTGGCACTCTTCTAGGCAATAGAAATACAATAGTGACAAAGCATAACAAGACAAGCAAAAGGAAAGCAAGAAAAGGAAGACAGCCAGAAAGAGGGAATTAAGTGAACTACAGTGTATTAATTAGAATGCCCTCTCTTAACATCGAATAGTTTTGCATAACCTAGATATTGACACTAACACAAAAAATTGACATATTTCACTTTTTTTTTTTTTTTTTGCAGTACGCAGGCCTCTCACTGTTGTGGCCTCTCCCACTGCAGAGCGCAGGCTCTGGACGCGCAGGCTCAATGGCCATGGCTCACGGGCCCAGCCGCTCTGCGGCATGTGGGATCCTCCCGGACCGGGGCACAAATCTGTGTCCCCTGCATCGGCAGGCAGACTCTCAACCACTGCGCCATGAGGGAAGCCCCCATATTTCACATTTTAAAAGAATAAGTTAAGCATAACTTATTTTACATATATGTCACTGAATTAACAAATTGTATAAAACGTGTTAGAAAGCAAACATCATCAACATGGCACCTTGGTTTGGGATAGGAATAAACACATTACATTCTCATCAGTATAATTGTGCTTTGACTTGGAAATTGTAATAAACGTAAAATCTTAGTAAATTATAAATTAAACAATGAGTTAAGCTGTTATGGAAACTCATACAACCTGTTCTTAGCTTCAGAAATCACTACTTTGGAATTTTGAACAGAATAACTAACTAGTGCATATTGATTTAAAATCAGGGCCTTTTTTTGTAAGTTGGATTTTAACATATAAGCTTAAAGATAATGAAAGATAAAAAGTAGTTTGCCAAAAATAAGAAATTTTTCAAAGCAGTATTTCTAAAGTAGGGATTGTTCATGTTGCAAAAACCCTTTCCCTAGGGATTCCTGCCATATCACCCTCACAGCAGACCCCAAAGTGTGCTGTCTTTCATGAAGTATCCATTTGTTTGATCTATAAATGACTAGCTCTTGTTTTCCTCCTCTCAACAACAACAACACACACACACACACACACACACACATCTTTTCTTCTGAAGATACCTAGAGTTTCATTTAAATTGCTAATTGAAAACAACTTCACCTCTATTCCTTCAACACCACTTCTTTTTATAAGTATTTAAATTATCATATATAAAAAATAGAGAGACATGGGACAGATAGAAAGAACAGAGAAAGACAGAGAAAGTTAATAGGAGAATTTTGAAGTGGGTACTTATGAACTCATTCCAATATTATGCATTACCTTGACATAAGGGGTACCAGGAGGTCCTCAAATGGCCGAACTGCAAGTTATCCTCCCCTCTCTGCTCCCATGGGAAAGAATCTCTACCCAAATAAGCCTCACTCACTATTAAATGGATCAAGTGCAGTTCCCACTTATCTCTAAGTAGCAAGTTTCAGTTCCCTGGCAGAATTAATGCAAATAAGCCAGTCACAATCTCCCACAGGAAATGAGGACAGTCCACTCTTTTGATACTACATAGCTTCTGGTTTTTCACTGTTTCCAAGTGCAACCTCCATGTGGTTCTGTATGGCATGAGGTGTCCTCCTTCCCTGGCCTGTGAGTACCTGTGACTAAAAAACTGCTGTTGTCAATCTAATCTGTCCCGTGCTGGATGTCCTATGTTCAGGCAATCCTATAACCCTAGAATGAGAATCCCTCCCTCACCCATGGGGTAAACAGAAGGCAATGAAACACCACTGCACCATGTTATACATAAGAACTTTAAATTTAATAAAAACATATCCTGAAAAACCCAGGCTTGGATATTTGGAAACAACCCACTTAAAATCTCACATCACACACAAAATACATTAAGGAATTACATTTTTTAAAAAAACATGCATACAATTAGAAGAAAGTAATAACAAAATGTTCAAATTTCTTGAAGAGAGAAATTTTAAAGTGTAAGTGATTTCTATATATCAAAAAATGTACAAAAACAAATAGAAAAATAAATGCAGAGTGATAGAAGCAATAAAAAAAGAAAACAAGATTTAAATTTCTATGTGTCAGAAATCATAACTAGAACAAAGTATTTGAACATTTGATAAATTTTGGAAAATATGTGAAAACATATGATAGGTATTTATAAAGATAGTTTGTTACACAATAAAGGAAAGACAAATGCCACATAGAAAAAGCAGAAAATCTATGTGAGCTTTTAAGTCACAATAAAAGAATTATATAAAAGAATTATAGTTGGTTTATAAATATATGTCTATGTTTCATGAGTAATTAAGTTGAACATTTCCTCTAACAATGATTGCATTTTCCTGTGTCATTAGCAAAGATTTTAAAACTGAATATGTTCATTTACTTGTGAGTCTAATGAGACAGACTATCTCCTAGTGAGACTATATATTGCTAAATCTTTATAGAAAGCAATTTATATGTATTAAACTTACATATGTTCATACCTTTTATCAATAAGAAACAAGAACAAAAATTGTACACAGAGTTGGTTATCACAGCATAATTTATGAAAATGAAACAGTGGAAACAGTCTTATTTTCAACAAGGGACTATTTGAAACCATGCTGAGATAGACACAAATGATGGAAAACCATGCAGCCATTAAAAGTTATGTTTCATGAATAACTTTGTAATGTAGTGACAGTGACATGTTATAATATGTTGTAAAAAATAAATTATAATGAACTTTGTATAAACATCATATTTTAACTGTGATGGTGAAATACACTCCTAGATAGAACATAGTTAAGAAATTATCAAAATTATAACAGTTGTTATCTCTAGATGGTACTTTTGAGATGCTTTTTATTACAATACATTGTTTTCATGTTGTGGTTTCTCCAGGGAACGTGTGTTATTATGCAGAAAAATCAATTTCATAACCAATGTCCTTTTTTTGAATTTAGAAAAAAAGTATAGCGTTGGGTCAAATGCTCCAGTAATTACCAAGTAATAGAAAATACAAGATACAACATTTACTTTGACAAAGATAAATTTGTTACATGAGAAGTGTAAGTTAGAAGTCAAGGTGCATAAATTATTCCAAATTCCTAAGTAAAAAGGAAAGGGATTTGGGGGCTTGTTTTCTTAACTTTTGCTTTGATTTTTTTGTTTGTTTTTTTAGTTTTGGAGACTGGAGAGTTTAATAAGTTTCTAGGGTAAGTTAAAAGACCTAATGAAGGTCAAGATGGAGTACTAGGAAGGTGCTGTATTTGCATCTCCTCACAACAAGGGCACCTACCAGGCACTGGGGAGGAGTGAGGGGGGAAGAGAAGTGGAGGCTTGACGGGACAGGTGCCCCTGAGGGGCGGCTGGGGGAGGGGAAGGGATCCCACACCCAAAGGGGTAAATTGGGGAACCATTGGGAGGGCAGAGGATCAAAAGGGAGCATGGCCAGGTTTCCCCTGCCCACTTGGGCCCCTAGGAGAACCTGCTGAGATCCCAGGCCTGATCCTCTGCCCACCGAGGTCCCCTCCAGCCGTGCAGGTCCTGAGGGAGCAGGAGGGAGGGAAGGGGGAGCAAAAGTAAAGGCCTGACCTCCAGAACCAGCACCCCTGAGGGGCGGCTGGGGGAGGGGAGGAGTTCCTACACCCAGTGGGACCCACCCACAGTTAGGGGTCCAGCAGCAATGGGGGAGACCCTGGGGGAGACAGTGGAGGAGGGGTGCAAAGGAATGGAAGGGAGTGGGGCCAGTGCTTTCGCTGTCCACTTAGGCACCAGGGAGCCTGTTTGGCTCCCTGGCCTAATCCTCTGCCCTAGGAGCCTCCTCCTGCTGTGCAGAGCCCAAGTCCCACCCATACACCCCCACCTAGGGCCCTACCTCTACACTCGGAGACCCCTGCAACAAGCTGGGCCTGAACCTCACCCACACACCCTCACTCAGGGGCCTACCTCCAAACTCCGTACTCCACACTCCAGAGGCCCTCTTTTGGGCGTGCTGTCTCTTCCCTTCTATGCAGGTCCTAAGCAGAGTCCCCGCCCCATGCTTGAACGTTGCCCCGACTAGGCCCCACCCCATGCTCAAACATCACGCCCCACCGCCTAGGTCTTGCCCAACCCTGAACCCCACCCCTGCCTAAGTTCCACCCCAGCCTAAACTCCGTCCCCATAGCCAAGACTTTTTTTGTTTCTTCCTCTTTTAGATTGGGGTTCTGTTTTACCTTGTTGATTCATTGTTGTTGTTTCTTTTATATCTTTCTTTTTCTTAACAAATCTTTTATTTTTCTAATTTTATTTTATTCTTTATACTTTGTTATTGTTCTCTCCTTCTGGCTTGTTCCACCCTTCTTTTTCTTTTCTCCTATCTTGGTTGTGGTTTTATTTTACTTTGTCGCAGCTGTTTCACTTATAGTTTTATTTTTCCTAATATATTTTTTATCTTTCTAATTTTATTTTGATTTTTATTCTTTGATATAGTACTGCTCCTTTTTTTCTTTTTCTTTTTGTTCTCTGTGCCACGATGTTTGCAGGATCTTGGTTCACAGGCTGGAGGTCGGGCCTGAGCTCCTGTGGTGCGAGCTTCAAGTCCAAACCGCTGGACTAACAGAGAACCTCAGACCCCAGGGATTATCAATCAGAGTGAGGCCTCCCAGAGGTCCTCATCTGAGCACCAAGACGCAGCTCTATCCAACTGCTTGCAAACTCCAGTGCTGGATGTCTCAGGCCAAACAACCAGTAAGACAGGAATACAGCACCACCCATCGAATAAAAAAATGAAATGACAAAAAAATGTTACAGATGAAGGAGCAAGGTAAAAACCTACAAGACCAAATAAATGAAGACAAAATAGGCAACCTACCTGAAAAAGAATTCAGAGTAATGAGAGTAAAGATGATCCAAAATCTGGGAAACAGATGGAGAAAATATAAGAAAAATTTAACAAGGTGCTAGAACTAAAAAGCAAACCAACAGTGATGAACAACACAATTACTGAAATTAAAAATACTCTAGAAGGAATCAATAACAGAATTACTGAAACAGAAGAATGGATAAGTGAGCTGGAAGATAAAATGGTGGAAATAACTGCCAGGGGGCATAAAAAAGAATGAAAAGAATTGAGGACAGTCTCAGAGACCTCTGGGACAACATTAAATGCACCAACATTCAAATTATAGGTGTCCCAGAAAACAAAAGAAAAAGATAGGGTCTGAGAAAATATTTGAAGAGATTAAAGTCAAAAACTTCCCTAACATAGAAAAGGAAATAGTCAGTCAAGTCCAGGAAGCACAGAGAGTACCATACAGGATAAACCCAAAGAGAAACATGCTGAGACACATATTAATCAAACAATCAAAAAATAAATACAAAGAAAAAATATTAAAAGAAGCAAGGGAAAGCAGCAAATAACATACAAGGGAATCCCCGTAAGCTTAAGAGCTGATCTTTCAGCAAAAACTCTGCAAGCCAGAAGGGAGTGGTGGGACATATTTAAAGTGATGAAAGGGAAAAACCTACAACCAAGATTATTCTACCTGGCAAGGATCTCATTCAGATTCGACGGATAAATTAAAACATTAACAGACAGGCCAAAACTAAGAGAATTCAGCACCACCAAACCAGCTTTACAACAAATGCTAAAGGAACTTCTGTAGACGGAAAACACAAGAGAAGGAAAAGACATACAAAAACAAAGCCAGAACAATTGAGAAAATGGTAATAGGAGCACACATATCAATAATTACCTTAGGGCTTCCCTGGTGGCGCAGTGGTTGAGAGTCTGCCTGCCAATGCAGGGGTGCCCCGGTCCAGGAAGATCCCACATGCCGCGGAGCGGCTGGGCCCGTGAGCCATGGCCACTGAGCCTGCACGTCCAGAGCCTGTGCTCCACAAGGGGAGAGGCCACAACAGTGAGAGGCCCGCGTACCACACACACACACAAAAAACTAAATAAAATGTGAGTGAAATTTAGGAGAATAGATGGAGGGAGATAAGATTAGTATATTAAGTTTTACAGATCCAGTGATTTCTGAAAATCATGTGAATTAATGTATATTTTTTAAGGTCAAAGGTTCACTCACAGGTCTTAGTAATGATACAAACTTCTCTTGTAAACTTCTTTTGTATCTCTTTAATTAGGTAATGTTTGGGTGTCTGTGAATGGTTTTAAAATGACCTAAAAATGTAATTCATCATGATTTAGACGCCAAACGTGAATCTTTGGGGAAGAGCTATTCACCAATGTATTAATTAAGATAATATTTGAGCTTCTATTTCAACAATTAAGGATTTATTAAAGCAAAACTTAAGCCTTGTGGAATGTACTGAGAAAATATTTCCTGAAGCCGTGCCTTAGCTAAGTAATTTAAGACTTTGCAATAATGATGCTAGTAAAATTCTGACATATTACTTCCTTCTAGTATTGATACTAGTGAATAATTCTAAAAAGAAAAAAAGAGGTCTCAGTTAGCCCAAATCATTACTGTTAGCATAGGAATGTTAAAACAATTCTAATTAATCAATAAGCAAAATAAGCACACTTATTATGAGAACTTTAAATTGCTTGTTTAGGCTAGTGTGAGTATGCATGTGTTTGTGTAGGTATGCATTTCTTCTGTATAGATTTTGTTGATATTTCTTTAAATATTATTGTGACCTTCAAACATATTTCCTAAGTATTATGGACTTCAATTGCTACTATGGTTAGCCAAAGCAAATTTCATTTCACTTTATGTTTTTAATCTAAGGCTGCATATAGCTGAGCTATTGAAAATAATAGTAACTATCATTTGTATATAATCTTTATAACTTAAAATTACATTTAATTCTTATATGGCAACTTTTGAAGAGACTTAAACCAACTTAAAAATATGGGAACTCCCATAGTCAACTCTGCACAAATCACAGTGCAGAACTGAAAATAATTTTAAAATTGTTTCTAAAAGTTTACTTTTATATCTCTAAGAACTTTAGAGAAAATTAATTCCGTAGCCACAATATAACCTAATAAAAACACTGTTGCTCTCTTCCCTGTTGCTCTCTTCCCCACTTCTGTAGCCTCTCCTTTTATTTCTTAGAACTTACTGTGGAAGTTTGCTTCCCCTTTTATTCTTTGCCTCCTTGCTCTCTACCCAGTCTTTTGCTTTGGAATCATAAGATATGTACTGGTGACAGGTGAAGTTTCTTTGTGTTGGAATAAGAGGGGGGAAAAAAAGGAGAATTTGACTTGGCAAAGATAGAAATTTTACGATGTATGGATGGAATGAAAAATCAGAGACACTCATATAGGCATCATAATTCTCATTTTTCAGATTTGGAATCTGAAGGTCAGAGAAACCATTACTAGCTGAGGAGAACCTAGAAGTATGTGAGATCATTGCTATTCCAAACTTTTTATTTCAATCCTAGTGCCTTTCTCTGCTTATTACATAGATTTTGGCTACTCTTAGTTATAAAAAAATATTTTTAAAATAAGAAGAAAATTATTTTAGATAATCATATACTGAAACTCCCTTACCATCTTCAGAATTTATTATACACAAATATGCATGTGAGTCACACATGTGCATATATGTTCACACACATACACTCTTCCATCTCAGTTGGCAAGTAACTCTTTTGCTGTCTGCAACACTAATAACTGAAAAATGGAAAGAGATCCATTCTTAAAAGTGCCTGTGTAAACTCCATCACTGGATTTAACCCGCGATCCCTGAATATTTCAGAAAGACAGACAAAATAAAAACATAGTAGCCAGGAAGAGTGACATGGTAAACAGATTTGTGTCAAAGACTGGTAGTGCTCACATATATCTGACTGATTCTCTTTCCTGGTTATACAACTAGGCTACAGGTTCTGGCATCTCTTGTAATCAGATGTGACTCTGTGCTGAATTCTAAGTGAAAGTAATACATCCATACTACTACCAGTGTTGGCTTTGTATATCTCCCATGCCCCCAGTCAGACCTCTTACCCATCTCCCAGCTGAATAGATTGGGCTTCAAGGATCTGGAAGAGGGTGAAGCTACAAGATAGAAAGATTCTGGGCTCCCAAATAAACCCATAGGAAGGTGTGAATAAAAAATAATCATTTACTTTGATAACCTACAGATATTTGAGAATTTGTGTGAATTATTTAGAGTAGCTAAATCAAGCATCTGAAGGACAGTGCTGACATGAAAATATAGAATAATATTTAGGAAGGATATTTAAGAAGAGAGAAGGTGGGAAAGAAAATGTTTCTTTTTTTTTTTTTTAAATGTTTCATTCTTTTTGTCACTGTTTTATTTCTTTCACTTTTTTGGTGGTATTTTCTTTAAGGTCACCAGTTCATTCTTACTTTTCCTCTTCGAATCTCTTTGTGACAATGGCCACAAAGTTCATGCAGTCTCTACCTTCTATTGTTTATGCTATCCTTTGGTATTTATAAGTTCTCGGACACACTGACTTACAACAAAATAAAACAAAACAAAAAAAGACTTGGTTCTTTCACTGACAGTCCAACATGTGGTATCTGTAGGGTTATTAGATTTGGCAATGGAAGTTAATTAACCATAAGATATTTACAGGATGGATAAGAATCATTTGATTAGGGACAAGGCCCTGGGATCTGCCTCATAACACATAGAAGAAGCTCAGGAGGCCCTTGAAAATGTAAAGACACAGTAGGAGCCCAAGAGTCCATTGAATGTGCTAGAATCCAGGCATCTACCTACCTTAGGAAGAAGGCTACAGAATTTGGGGAACTGACATGAGGTGAAGAGTGTTTCTATGTTCACCACAAATGAAAATATGAGTCAGAAAGTACAATTTCTTTTATATAAATACCATTATGAGTGCAGATGCAGAGGGCAGATCTAAAGCTATATCTCAGATTGCAAGACACATTCATGCTACAGTGGTTTCTATATTCTAAGGATCAGCCCAAGTGTTTGACTATAGACTATGTACATTTATGTCTGGATAGAGATATAATAATTGAGACAATCAGACAAATATGAACATATCTTGAAAAACAGACTGAGGGGGCATTATCATCCTGCCTTGAGTATAGCCTACACTCCTCTCCCACTTAGTAATATTAGCTAACAATTACTGAGTGTCTACCATGAACTCTGTATAGTGAAACACCTCAGGCTAGACTTTTAGAATTAAAAAACAGATTAAAATATGCTTGCTGGGTACAAATTAATAAGTATATACTGTGTCCAACAAAATGAGATGAGGTATCGGTAGATAAAACAAGCAAAAAATCATATAATCTTTGGAAACCTAAGAGTTCTGGCAACATCTGACTCGGCCAACAGCCTGATGAATCAAATAACAGGAGAAGATTCTGACTGGAGCAAACTGAAGCCTCATTAGTGATGTCACAACTGCTTAGGGATACAGCTTTCGTTATGGTCTGAATTCAAAAAATCCCCAAATAGAGCAGTCACGTACTCCACAGAGACCATTCCTCACGGTGTCTGGTGCATGCCCAGGGGGGATTCATGCAGAAAGTGTTGGCATCACAATATGTTGCCAGGCCAACATGAGGATTGGGCTTCCAGCCCAGTAACACTAAGTACCAGGAGGAAGGAAAGGGGAACTGCTGGCAGCTGTTATGTTCCCACGCAACAACCTCCCCCCACTTTAGTCTTGAAGGATGCAAACAGTCTTCTTACATCTGGGACAGGAGTTGCCATCGCAGCTCATGTAGCCCTGTCAGGGGGCTACATCTGGAATAATATAAATATCAACAGAGGTTTTCATCCAGGGGCAGCTCAAAGCTGTCAGGTAAAACATGAAGGGGAGCACACAAGTGTTCAAGGAACTCAAGCAAGCATGTTTCTGGATTATATCCACTTTTGTTATCAGACACAGTGAAGCTTGAGAAACTCTCCTTCCACAGTAAGACCTGATCATTAACAATGTATTTTAACAATTTCACTCCGATGCAAATTTTTCATTCTTTTACTTCTCTAGCCTTAATATGGTCCTTAATCTGAAGAAATGGCTCATATTAAAAAAATTTATTTGAACATTATTATGCATATATATACTAATGTCACCCATGAATATGTGTTATTATTTGTTTAGAACAAATTAGGATATGTAAAAGGCAGGCACTTTTATGCCCATCTGAAAAGTGTGTCTACTCCTAATTACATTAGAGTGTGATGTATTAAAATAAATAATACATGCTAGACGTCTTTAGACCAGTCCTTGAAAATAATAATCGCTAAGTAAATGTTATCTTTAAACTGCTCATTTTTTCAGTATTCTGACAGGTCTTTATCCATATTGCAATCCTTTTTCATGTTCCTTGCTTCTATCTTTTCTATTTTTTTCTTTTAAATAAATTTTGATATGTGGGATTTATTCACAAAATACTAAAACAGATTATCTTGGTGTAGGTCTGGGCACTCTGCATATTTTAAAATGTTCATAGCCTTTCTCACACTTCTGAGTTAAAGATGTAGCATTAATATTTGGACATCTCTTAATTATCCATGTTTTCTTCTCTTTATTTCTACACTACTATAGAAAGTTGATGCCTTCTATTTTAAATAAAGGAATCACCAACTTCTTAATCATTCAGACATAAAATCTTGGTGTCATAATCATCATTTACTGCTAACTCACTATTGTCACTCCAAAGTAATGGCTAAGTCCAGTAGAGCCTATCTCTGTGGTGCCTGTTGACACTGTGGATTACAAGTTATGTGTTCCAGTCAGAATAGTCAATTTCAAATAACAGAAAAGCAGCCAAATCTGGCTTAAAATTTAATAAAGGTGATTTGTTGGCATATGTATTTCCAGCTTACAAATGTAAGGATGATATCAGGGTAGTTTGATCAAGGTTTCTGCTCCATCTCTCTATGATTCTCTTGGTTACTCCTTCTTCTGTTGTAGGTTTTTTGTTTTATTTTGCTTGTTTTTGATTTTTGTTCTTTCCTTTTATTCAAGATGGCTGCTCCCATAGCAGGAAAATGGCCATAGCAATTCCAGTGTCAAACACACAAACCACCATACCCAGAAGGTGAGAGGATTCAGGTTTTCACAAAGATCACATCAGTGTATTGTTCTGCATTCTGATTAGTCTAGTCATGTACCCATCTTTTAACAAGTCTCTGTGACTAGGTAACTGTGATGCACTGAGTGATTAAAAGCTGGGTTATGTGTCTCTCCTGCTCAACTTGTATTTATCAGTGTTTGACCTGTCTTAGAATCTTCCTCATCTGAGTGTGGAAAAGTTACATTCATCTCTACAGATACTGTACAAATGACTAAAGGTATGTTGATGCCCACCAGCCAATGACCACCAGGGACACACCTGTAGTCAAAGATGCAGTTTTTGAGGCAACGATGGAGATTGCTCATCATGAAGAACTGTGAGATGTCTTGGTGAAAGGAGTATTGGTAGTGGAAGGTTATAGGAGACGGGATTGTGTTTAGTGAATTTAATAAAGACTCAAGGAAGTAGAGGTTTCCTCTGGTTTGAGAATTGTCATAAAGCTGGGACATTTCAGTGATTGGTATCTTAAAATTTCATATCTAGTAATGGGGGTGCGTGAAGCGGCTTTTATCTTTCTCAATTGGAATGGATTCTGAGCAGTCAACCACAAAATTTACCATATTCTATAAATTGTATAAGGATATGAATCACATTTTACTAATTCTTTAAATCACATCCACAACACATTAAAATTGCTGCATAAATAGTATGTGTTAAATTCTTATTCATTGACTCACACTGAAAATTATTCTTCAGATGAATCAAGTGACCCTATTGAATTTTATGTGGTTTACTCAAGATTTAGCTTGATGATAAAAATACCCATCATTTATAAAATGTTAATTTTGACATGAAGTATCTTAGGGACTTTACATTCATTAAAACATTTAGCCCCCAACAAAATTAATATATCTGTACTGTTTTTCTCATTTTGTGAATGAACAAACAAGACTGAATAAAGTCTAATACTTTAGTCAATGTCATGCAAATAGCATATGGTCATATTTGTATTTATATACTAGGTACCAATGTTTCTTTAGAGAAATACGAACATTCTGGATTTCTAGAAATCTGGTTTTGCAAAAGCTTTAGCAGCAGCAAGACACAAAGCATACGATTCTCTAACCAGCAATATCTGACTTCAGAAACTATATGCAATTCAGAATGTTCTTCATACGATGGGAAATGTTAATCTACTAAACAACACTCAGCTTCTCTATCATTGATGGACCATAATAAAGATCAAATCTATTTCATTATAAATGGAAAAATAAAGAAGCAGAACAAATGGGACATTTTTTTTGGTTACCCAATATCATAAACTACTGCATTTTTTATGACTATTAATCTCTGAAGGTATTTTATGTTTAGTTTACTGAGCTTATTTCTTTGATTAAATTCATTTTTGCGCAATGCAAATGTCATACATCAGGGTTGATCTTGCTCTAACGTATGATTTTTTTCATTTTAATTTAGCACTTGTGAATAAGTCCTCATAACATGACCGCTGAACCTGAATCTCAGCTTCGCTGAACTAATGCACACAAATGCACCCAAACCTTGAAGGTGCTCCAAGATGTAGACATTTTAAATAGGAAAGTCCTGTTTTCAATAAAGTCAAAAATTGTTAAGATATCTTTGGTTTTGCCAGAGATTGAGAAATAGAGGAAAGAAAAAAATGCGGAACTCAGAGGAAAATGATTACCAAAGACTTTTTTTTTCGTGCTGCATGGTATATTTTTTAAATTAATTAATTAATTAATTTTTGTCTGTGTTGGGCCTTCATTGCCGCATGCAGGCTTTCTCTAGTTGTGGCAAACGGTGGCTTCTTTTGCTGTGGAGCACGGGCTCTAGGCGCATGGGCTTCAGTTGTTGTGGCTTGTGGGCTCCAGAGCACAGGCTCAGTAGTTGTGGCGCTGGGGCTTAGTTGCTCCATGGCATGTGGGATCTTCCTGGACCAGGGCTCGAACCCATGTCCCCTGCATTGGGAGGCGGATTCTTAACCACTGCACCACCAAGGAAGTCCTGCATGATATTTTTCATTGGAGTGTAGTGTAAACATTTTCTTTCATTCCTTATGACCAAGAAATGGACTGTGTTCAATGTGGAAAAATGTAGTTTAAAAGAACTTTATGGTACCTTCTAAATCATAGAATATATAACCTACAAAAAGATAAATCTTATTCTTCTTGCCTCTCTTCTAGATTTCAAGAAACTCCTTGCATAGTTCAAACTTCCTTTCCAAAGACCTAATTTCAAATACTGCATTTTAATCTTCAGGGGCTTTCCACGTTATATCAGAGAATAGTAAATGTAAATGTAACATTTAAACTATCAGTAATTCATCCCATAAGAACAGTTCAAAGGGAATACCACATTGAAGCTATTGACTGAGATGTGAAATTACAGAGGCATTACATAAAACTAACTTTTTTTTTCTACTTTAAGAGGAATTTATATGGGCAAAATCATTAAGCAGGGTAACCAGATAGGGCCTGATTAGCTACTTACAATTTAATTTTTTTTTTTTTTTTTTTGCGGTACGCGGGCCTCTCACTGTTGTGGCCTCTCCCGTTGCGGAGCACAGGCTCCGGACGCGCAGGCTCAGTAGCCATGGCTCACGGGCTCAGCCGCTCCGTGGCATGTGGGATCTTCCCGGACCGGGACACGAGCCCGTGTCCCCTGCATTGGCAGGCGGACTCTCAACCACTGCGCCACCAGGGAAGCCCTGCACTAGTAGGGAAGCCCACAATTTAATTTTTATAATGCACTTGCCAGAAGGAAATGATTTTGAAATTTGTTTTTTTATTCCATCAGGGTTAAAATTAAGACTTTCTTAGACTATTTAGTCAAAATAAGCAAGTATGCAGGTATCTTAACAGTGGTCTATAATCTGATCTACTTGTCTATTAAAAGAGAATCTCGGGGCTTCCCTGGTGGCGCAGTGGTTGAGAGTCCGCCTGCCGATGCAGGGGACACGGGGTCGTGCCCCGGTCTGGGAGGATCCCACATGCCGCGGAGCGGCTGGGCCCGTGAGCCATGGCCGCTGAGCCTGTGCGTCCGGAGCCTGTGCTCCGCAGAGGGAGAGGCCACAACAGTGAGAGGCCCGCATAAAGAGAATCTCTTTCACAAGCTTAGCTATCAAAATAATTTTGAGGTTCCTTTAATATATATGACAAAAAGGTAATAAGATATGGTTTTAATTATAACACTGTAAAAATAAGTTTCCTTCATGACATTAACAGCTGTTCATAAAAAAAATAAAATAATGGGGAGCAAGTGTGTTTCATCCATTACTGACAAGAAAAGTGATGTTTATAGAAACATTTTAATCACTTAAATTGTTGATGAAGCTTGATGGCAAACTGTCTCTCCAAAACATATGTTTTTCACTGTCTGAACCATATTTTTCCATCTCAGCAGGGAATTAACTTGAGCTGATGTTACCATAATAACAGAAAGATGTACTGATATTCATTTCTCAATAAACAGATGTTGACTTCTATAGAGGTCAAAGTAGAAAGTACCTGAAAATAAAATTGCAAGTTATTTCTACTAATGGCTATCAGATATTAAACAACTGATGTAATTCAGAGTGATTCATTAGAAAAATTTCTACTTTCCTTTTTTATATATAGAATAGCTCATACCAACTTCCTTTTAGGGCTGTAATTGTCATGTTTGTCCAATCTTTAATTCACTGCATTGCTTGAAAAATTATGATAAATATACAGTCTTATTAACAGAGGTTTATTCCCAGGAACTTAGACATAGCCATTTAAAAACTACCGTAAAATGAGAAAATTCCTGTTGGAAATTTATTTCCAATGCTGAATGCAAAGCTTACTGTGAAAATGGCCGCACACTCGGCATTTCCTGGAACAAAGTTTAGATCCTTTCATCATGAAAAGCATTTATGAAGTCTTCAGGTGTGTAACTCTTGGCAAGCTATTGTACAAAACGATTCAAAGGAAAGCTGTTCTCAGCTAGAAGTAAGCTATCTGTGAATTAGTGTCACCTCTGAGCTATGCTGATGATCAAATAGAAACCAATTATGAAGGTATGGAGAGTTGCCATTAAAACAGTGTTCACCACAAGTCATCCACTCCTTACCAAACTGCCAGGCTGAGGTACATGCAGCAAGGATCACCATGGTAGGGAAAAAAGCACCTGTCTGTATTACCTGTTCCACTCTTCCTCTCACACACAGTGATTAAGACACTCCGGTCTTCTTTCTGTTATTTGGAAAAACCAGGTTTGTTTTTGTCTCAGGACATTTAAACATGCAGTTTCCTTTGCTTGGCATCATCCTTCTCTTCTTAGCTTGATTGATTTCTTCTCATTCTTACATCTCAGTGTAAAATTCAGTTCTTCAGAAAAGCAGTCACTGTTCACACAACAAAAATTGTTTCTACACATCTTATTATTCCACTCCATATCCCTTATTTCAGTTTGAAGTTTAAAGCACATAAATTTTTTGCATGCTCGTCTGATTAATTTCATTTTTTCCCAATATATTTTCATCCTAGTGAGGGTAAGGGACATATCTGTTTTGTTCACTGCTTTATACATAGGGCCCAGGATGGGAAGAGATCAGGCTTTCAAGACATGGTTAGATAATAAAATATGACTGACCTTTGGGATCCTTTCATTTCTCAAATGAGAAAAATGACAATAGTGATTAACTTTATAAAAGCATACAGTGAATCAGTACTGGAGATAGAACTCCTGGGTTCCAACCAAGTATTAGTTTTTTTCACTTTCCTGCACTTATTTGCTGTATTAGGTAATAGAAAATCATTGTGGGTTTTTGCCAAGGTGGTGGGAGTGAAGGTGGGTAGGCAGTACAGGTAGTGGGGGGAAGAGTATATATGGCATGATACTCATTCTGGAAGGTGCCACATATTCAATAGGCTTTACAAAGCCTATTGCACAAGCTTCTTTGGACTCTGTTTGAATACTTCCAATGTAGGGGCTTTCACTTATTTCGTGAAACCGCTCACTCTTTTGCCAGAGTTTTACTTTTATAGAGCACTTTTTAAACAGTGAGCTAAAATCCATATAACTTTATTTGATCTTAATTATGTCCTCTTATAAAATAAAAAGGATCTTGATAACATGGGCCATATTCAGTAAAATGCATTCATTATATATTGAAAACAAAATTTTGAGCTTGGTAAATTGATCTAATCAGATGGAAATTTATGTTTGAGTAAATATCAATCTGCTTATCATCTAGAATGGTGAAGAATCCCATAAAAACAGTTTTGTAAGAACATTTTTTATTAGAAGTAATTGAAATGGATCCATGTAATCAGCAAATAAATATTTTCAATATAAAATTTATAAGAGAAAAAGAAATGAAAATGATAATCCATTATCACAAATCATCAGTGCTAAAAAGGTTTTCTTTACATTAGTATCATTTATAAAGTTAAACTGTATATGAGTAAATCCTATAAAATATAATTGATCAAAGACACTATTTTTGTATCTAAATCCTGAAGTAGGGTAAAATATGTATATATTCAACTTCAGAAGCCTGATGGCTACATTTGAATGAGAATGAAAATCAATAGTTAGTAAGCTTTCAAGTGTACCGCGAAGGAAAAGATGGGAAAAGATACCTGAAACTTCTTAGAACTGAAATTTAAAATACTAAGAAAACTTTCAGCTTAGTAAAGCAGTTTGACTTTGAAGAATTAATTCTACAAAACTTATCTGGAGATTGAAAACCGCTTGGTAGTCATTATTTATCATGACACTTTGATGTCACAGAAAATAATTATCTTGCAAATGTTTAATGTAATAAGCTATACCTGATACGTAGTAAAATCTTTCTTGTGAAAGATGAAAAAAAGAAGGAAAAACATAATGCATTCTCTGCTGCTCCACAAAAGGATTCAAAAGATGAGTTCAATTTTATGTGGGGTTTTCCTTAAATTTTTTATTATGGAAAATTTCTAGAATTCAGAAAAGTTGAAGAAATTGTAAAATAAGCACTATATATCCACGACCTAGATTCAATTATTATTAACATTTTGCCAAATTTGCTATGTGTATATCAATGTATGTATCATTTATGCACATACATATTTTATTTGTTTTTATAGAACCGTTTAAAAAAAAGCTGGAGACATCATGGAATTTCACCTCAAACTATATCAATGTGCCTTGCCCCCAAATAAGTGCTTTCTCACACATAACTACTGTAGCATTACCACAGTTAACAAAAATTAACAATAATTCTCTAATATTAGCTTAAGTCAAGTAAGTTCATATATAATACAAAGTCTCACAAATGTCCAAAAAAGGGTCCTATAAAACTCAGTAGTTTCAAACAAGGATTTAAACCAAAGTGCATTTGGTTATTATATCTTGTTCCTAAAAGTTCTGTATCTTTGCTTCCTTTTATTAACCTTTTGAGAAGATTGTTAGATGTCTTGTAGAATGCCCCACATTCTGCATTTATGATTGTTTCCTTATGGTGTTATTTACCCAGTTTCTCTGTTCTCTGATAGTCCTATAAACTAGAAATTTTATCTAAAGTATCTATTACATTTAGGTGGTGCATTTTTTGTCCAGAATACTACCTAAGTGATGCTTTTGTACTTCACTTTGCATCAGATGAGAAGGTGTGTAAATTCTGGTTGTGCTCTTATAGGTGACATTCACTTTCATTACTTAATAAAGTGGTAGTAACTAAATGTCATTATTTTAAGATATCTGTATCCATCTATATATATATTTGAAATTATAACTTGTGAGGTGATATTTTGGCATCATGTGAATATTGAATTCCCCAACAAAATTTTACTTTATGGCTTTAGCATCCATCTATGATACTTTCCTCAATTCATTATTGTTATTAGAGGCTTCATAATGTTTAATTTACATTTATTAGCCAAAGTTGCTTTATAAAAGAAAAGAGCCTTCCTCATTGTCTACAGGTGAACAACCGTATCTCCAAAAAAGAGTAAATGTTTAATTTCTCATTCTATTATTAAACTAAGGAGTTTGTATAACATCCACCTCCAATGTTTGAAATTTACTTTGTTTTTCCTGCTTCCTTAATATCTCTACAAACTTATGAATATTTATTTATTGAAGATGTTACCATCAATTACAATCATTATTTTTTTAATGTTCAAATTGTAACAAACATGGAGAATGGGATTTCCTTCAAGTTGGCTCCTGTGTCTTTTTGACATTCTTTGCATTAGTTTTTTAGTACGTCTGTGCTTTCTGTTATGACAAAGTACCCCAGATTCACTTTGTGTTTTCCCTGTCCCAGACACAGAATCAGCCATTCCTCCAAGGAAGCCTGATTCATTTTAGTCTCAAGTAATGTTTAGAAATGTATACAGGACATAAAGTATGATTTCTGTCACTAGATTGCCATTGCTTTTAGGACCCTGTTATGTACAGAGCCAGATATGTTTTTAAATTACACATTCATGTTGCTATTCCAAAATCAAATTTAACATTAATTTTTTTCTTGAATTTTCTGATTTATATTGTGTTGTTTTTTGTTTGTTTGTTTGTATTTTTGCGGTACTTGGGCCTCTCACTGTTGTGGCCTCTCCCATTGTGGAGCACAGGCTCCGGGCATGCAGGCTCAGCAGCCATGGCTCACGGGCCCAACCGCTCCGCGGCATATGGGATCTTCCCGGACCGGGGCATGAACTCGTGTCCCCTGCATCGGCAGGCGGACTCCCAACCACTGTGCCACCAGGGAAGCCCTGATTTATATTGTTATCTCTCTTCTTTCATATTGAAAATACTAGTAATACAATTCTTTGATTTATTCTATGATATACATAATATACTCTCAAAACCACAATACATGTTCTACCAAAAATATTGAGTGATATTTAATATTTATTATTTAGAATAATTCCAGTGATTCCACTGGTAACTACTACACTCACATATACATACATTATTTTTCTTCATAGTTTTAAGAAAGGTAACATAATATCTATAGTTTTTGTTTTTATCACTTAAAAAATTTTGCAGATTTATACATATCAGTGCAGAAATTTTCCTTACTCTTCTTCCAGGCCTCCATTGCATGGATATATGGTATATATTTAAACTTCCTATTAAGTGACATTATTTTTAGATATCTGTTATTCAGTGTCATGTATGTTTAGAGGTTTATTTTGTTTGAATGTCTTTACTGCTTAATATTGTGTTAATATTGTATTAAGTGTCATTTTAATATTAAATGAGAAATATTATATCCCAAATGAAGGTTAAAATTAATACAGGTATTATTTTTAAGAAAAGGAGGATCTAAGTTAATAATCCCCAGGGGATTCTGTTGTGAGATGAATTGTGTTTCCTCACCCACAAATTCATATGTTGAAGTCCCAAACCCCAAGTATGTTTATCCCTTGGTATCCACAGGGGATTGGTGTCAGGACACCTCAGCCCCACCACAGACACCAAGACATGATGCCCAAGTCTCATAATAAAATGGCATAGTATTTGCATATAACCTATGCTCTCTTCCCATATACTTTAATTTTTAAAAAATTTTTATTTGAGTATAGTTGATTTACAATGTTGTGTTAGTTTCAGATGTAAAGCAAAGTGAATCAGTTATACATATACATATATCCACTCTTTTTTTAGATTCTTTTCCCGTATAGGCCATTACAGAGTATTGATTAGAGTTCCCTGTGCTATATAGCAGGTTATTGTTAGTCATCTATTTTATATATAGTTGTGTGTATATGTCATTCTCTAACTCACAATTTATCCCTCCCACATTTATCCCCTCAACTCTAGATTACTTTTAAAACCTAATACAATGTAATACAATGTAAATGCTATGTGAATTGTTGCCTGCTTGCAGCAAATTCAGGTGGCTTTTTGGAACTTTGTGGAATTTTTTAAAAAATGTTTTTGACCTGTGGTTGGTTGAATCCAGGGATGTGGAACCAGGTTGGTGAACACATGGAGGTGCTGGGAGAGTCACGTGCTCAGAGAGGACATGACAGCTCTGCAACTTTTCCCCATGTCTTGCCCTAAGCATCTCTTCCATTTGGCTCTTCATGTGTTGTATCCTTTTTAACACACCAGTGATCAAGTAAGTCAAATGTTTCTCTGAGTTCTGGAAGCCACTCTAGCAAATTAATTGAACCCAACGAAGAAGTTGTGGGAACCTCTAATTTACAGCCAGTTTTAAGAAGCATAGGTAAAAGCCTGGGCTTGCAACTAAAGTCTGATTTGGTGGCAAGGGGCAGTCCTATGGCACTGCGCTATTAACCTATGGAATCTGACGTTATCTCCCACTAGACAGTGTCAGAATTGAATTGAATTCTCAGACACCTGTCAGGGAATTGTTTTGTGTTGTGTAGGAAGTGCTCCCATCCCCCAGCATGACACTGGAATTGGATCCAGGAATTTAAAAGACCATTTAAGCCATCCAGTCTGTGGTACTTTGTTATAGCAGCTCTACCAAACTAATATTTATTTCTCCCTTCCTTATAAGCTGTTTTATGGGGAAAAAAAACACACTCACAAAAATCTTGATGTATAATTTTTAAAACTGCTAGATTTGATTATAATAATTGAGAGTAAACATTGAGTTTTGAGAATTACCATTTTTCACTTAGTTCTGCCATCACTTAACATACACTATCATTTTTAATTTTTATATTTCTTTCTATTAAAAGTAATATTTCCTTCTTATGGTTTTTGACATATTTCCATACATATTTATATCCATTTAAAATAATAATGATAACAATAATAAAAATAGCATGTTACACTCCTATGACATGTACCTACCACTTAATTTTAAAAGCTAATACTACCTGTAAATTTAAAGTCCTCCTTTTCCTCATGTGTCCAATCTCTGATTAGATCCTCCTCCTTCCCCAAGGTAAATTTGTATTAATCAAATGTATACAAATTACACATACATACACATATAATTAATTTTCCCTATTCTAAAAACTTAGTGTTTATGGTATAGTTTTAAAGGTGTTGGGTACGGTGTTTTGTATGTATCTTATAAACAAAGCTTGCTAATTGCATTTTTAAATCTCCAATGTCTTTACTAATTTTTGTATCTGATAGATCTCTCAGTTACCAAGAGGAACAAGTTACAATCTCTCACTTTGTTGGTGATTAACTTTTCTTTAGTTGCTCTGTTAAGATATACTACAAATATGTATTTGTCTTTTATTTATTTTTGTCTTTTATTTATTTTTCTGATATTAATATGCTTCTCCAGTTATATATTTTTTTGCGGTACGCGGGCCTCTCACTGTTGTGGCCTCTCCCGTTGCGGAGCACGGGCTCCAGGCACGCAGGCTCAGCGGCCATGACTCATAGGCCCAGCCGCTCCGCGGCATGTGGGATCTTCCTGGACCGGGGCATGAACCCGTGTCCCCTGCATCGGCAGGCGGACTCTCAACCACTGTGCCACCAGGGAAGCCCGCCAGTTATATTTTGGTTAGAGTATCTTTGAGATATTTTACCTTACAATTTACTTTTAATTATTCTGTGTTCTTATTATAAATATACCTCTTCTAAGCAACTATTAGCAAGATTCTCATAATCCAGACTGACAATTTCTATTTTTTTAATTAGAGGGTTAGCTGATTTATATTGATTGTGGATTACTCTTACATGTGAATTTACTTATATTTCCCTATTTTTATATGATTTTTCTCCTTTATTTGCCTTTAAAATAATTAATTGTGTTATTTTCCTCACTTCACATTTTCCCTTGCACTGTATTGGAATTTACACAATTTCTATCCTTTCTGGTCACTGTAGAATGTTCTTTTACATTAATTTGTATACTTAATCTTTACCTTAATAATACAAGAGCCTTCGAAAAATTTCATTACCATCTCACCTCTCCTCATTTATATGCAGTTTTATCCATATGGATATTTTAACCCCAGTATACATTATTTTGTTGCTTTATACAATAAAACTTTAACCTTATGTAAGCAAACGTACACAAATCTATTTTTCTTTGTTCATCTTTTATTGTTTCAATTTAGGTCTCTTTTCTGTGATCATTTTGCATATATATATGAAATTCCCTTAGAGAGTCTTTTGATAGATTTTTCCTAGTTTTTGTCTGAAAATGTCTCCTTTTGCTTCCATTTTTGAAAGTTAATTTTTTCATACTTATATTTTTAGATTAATTTTTTTCCCTTTGGCTTTTGGAAAATATTTCCATTATTTTACTGGCTTTCAATGCTTATTATTGAGAAGTCAGCTATATCTACATTTTAAAGGTAATTTTTCTTTTATCTTTGCCTCTATTTCAAAACACATCCATGTTTATTTTCTGGTTTAGTATAGTGTAGTCCCCCTTTATCTGCAGTTTTAGTTACCAGTGGTCAACCTTGGTCTGAAAATATTAAGTGGAAAATTCTAGAAATAAAAAATTCATAATCTTAAATTGTGTGCTGTTCTGAATAGCATAATGAAATCTTGCACTATCCAGCTCCATTCCACCCAGGATGTGAATCATCTCTTTGTGTCCCACCCATTAGTCACAAAGTAGTCATCTAGGTTATCAGGTAGACTGTCTCATCACAGTGCTTGTGTTCAGGTAAGCCTTATTTTACTTAATAATGGCCCCAAAGCACAAAAGTAGTAATTCTAGCAATCTGGATATGCCAAAGAGAAGTCATAAAGTGCTTCCTTTAAGTGAAAATGTGAACGTTCTCGACTTAATAAGGAAAGAAAAAAAATCGTATGCTGAGGTTGCTAAGGTCTACAGTAAAAACACATCTTCTATCCATGAGATTATGAAAAAGGAAAAAAAAATATGCTATTTTTGCTGTCCCACCTCAGACTATAAGAGTTATGGCCACTATGCATGATAAGTGCTTAGTTAAAATGGAAAAGGTGTTAAATTTGTTCAAAGTATTTTGAGAGAGAGAGACCACATTTACATAACTTTTATTACAGCATATTGTTAGAGTTGTTCTATTTTATTATTATTGTTATTAATCTCTTACTGTGCCTAATTTATAAATTAAACTTTATCATAGGTATATACGTATAGAAAAAACATAGTATACGCAGGGTTCAGTACTATCTGCTGTTTCAGGCATCCATTGGGGGCTTTGGAACATATCCCCAGAGGATAAGGGGAGACTACTATAATACACCTAGTTGTGAAACATTTTGTTGAGCTTTCTGAATCTGAAGATTTGCATCTTTTTTCAATTTGGAAAAATACAACTGATTTTCCCTTCTAATATTCCTGTGGGAAACAATAAAATGTAATATAAAACATTTTTTAGGTTAAAGGTGAGAAACTGAAACAAGCATTGTTTTTTGTTTTTTTGAATTATAGAATTTATGGCTAAATACTTAAAAAATATTGATTTCAGGTCCCTATACACACACACAGATTGAAGATCTACAATAATAGATATCACAAATTTTATCTAGTATGTGACAATTATAAACACCACACAATGCCATTTATGCAGTTCATTATAGCCAAAATTATTAAAATAACTACAATAAGATCAAGAAACAAGCATTGTTTTAACTTTCAACTATGTAGCTTCATCTTAGCTTTTGAACAATTTCCTAGACCATTTCAAGGTTTTTGGAGAAACACAGAGGTGCAAAGAATTTATCATCTTACAGAGGTCATTTAAACAACATACCACATGTCTCTAGCTCTGGGCTTCCTACAAGGTCAAATTTACTTTACTGGGAAAAAGAATTGCTTCTTGAGGTTTCCAACTGAAAATATAAAATGTTGCCTTTAACTGTATATTTTAATCTATATAAAATGTATTTTCCTAATCCATTTGTCCATATGCTGTGTCATATTTTCTTTCTAAAGGGGGCAAGCATTCAGTTTTTTAAAAATCCTTTTCCTTTTCAAGATGAGAATGAGAAAATTTCAATTGCATTCAAATAATTATATGTAATGTTTGGACAAGAGCTTTAAATTTATCATTCCAAACCACATATTTTAGAAACAAGTAGATTGAAGTAATATTTAAAAAAAAAAAAATGGTTCTGAAGAACCTAGGGGCAGGACAGGAATAGAGACGCAGACGTAGGGAATGGACTTGAGGACACGGGGAGGGGGAAGGGTAAGCTGTGACAAAGTGAGAGAGTAGCATGGACTTATATATACTACCAAATGTAAAATAGATAGCTAGTGGGAAGCAGCTTCAGAGCACAGGGAGATCAGCTCAGTGCTTTGTGACCACCTAGAGGGGTGGGATAGGGAGGATGGGAGGGAGATGCAAGAGGGAGGGGATAGGGGGATATATGTATAGCTGATTCACTTTGCTATAAAGCAGAAACTAACACACCATTGGAAAGCAATTATACTCCAATAAAGATGTTAAGAAAAATGAATGAATGATAAACGTAGAACTCTAGTTGTAAACTAGAAACTTCTTAAATATGATCATTGTTTTAATCCCTCTCTCTATCCTCAAATTATTATACATGGAACCTGGTAAATAATTGGTCTCAGCTAATACTGAGGATATAAATGAAAGCATAATTCAAATTGAATCATATATACTATTTTTGAGATCTGAAAACTTTATCCCCATCTTTTATCAGAACCTTCTGTTAAGGCAATAAAAACAACAACAACATAAAAACAAAACAAAAATAAACACAAAAAACTTTGGGTATACTGGCCTTTAAATACATTAGCAAATGAAATAACCTTCTTCTGCATAGAGAATTCCTCCTTTGTTCAAGTGAAAGCTAAAATTTTCTAAGCACTCTTCATAGGG
Organism: Lipotes vexillifer; assembly: GCF_000442215.2. Lineage (NCBI taxonomy): Eukaryota > Metazoa > Chordata > Mammalia > Artiodactyla > Lipotidae > Lipotes > Lipotes vexillifer. Next base: position 110,981 of record NW_006791919.1, on the reverse strand, counting down.
TAACTACTGAGGAGCCACACAGGAATATATCTTCCAGGGTATGGGGCCTGGACCTTCCAACCTTCCCCCATAGGCAGGATTCAATCCAAGGCTGTGTTGTTTTGGACACATCTTTTTTAGTTTTGCTCAGTTCAATAGAAAACATCACCTTAGTTTTGCCATCCTCATCTTTGGTTCTCACTTCTCTTAAATGCGCTTTCCTTTGTTTTTTCCTCACAATAAGAAAATACAAATATTTAAAATCTTTTTTGGTTCATTAGTTATTCCAATATGAAATAAACTTTGGCTCTATCTGCCCGTCATATTCTAAAGATGTTAAAATAAGTAAATAAATAAAGTAAAGAAGAGTAAGTTTTATACTTTAAAACATCATACTTGATAATTCTGTAACAGTTATTAAGCATATACTTAAAATTAGATATATTTTAAAAATACATTTTTGTCACTTATCTGAACCCAATGATTTCACAACTTTTATGTGAAGAAGTAGTACAAACAGTATTTCCAAAACGTATACATCTTTTGAATGAAAATTTTCCTTTGGAGGGAGGCAACAAGGTCCTATTAAGAGTCAACATATTTAAAACACAAATTAAACCAGCTTATGTTTTCCAATAAAATTGTTAGAGAAGGTCTCCAGGGTTTCTAAATGTCTTCCAAACTGCCCAGTTTGATGTGATTCAGGGTATTTGAAAAAGTTCATACTGCCCAAAATTGCAAACGGATTAAAACATTTTTATCTATCTCTAAGGTGAGAAAACATGCTTTTTAATATTATAGTTTAGCTATATTCCTTAAGACGTTTTCTTTCAAATTTTATCATCTTATTGAAGCATTCCTAACAAACTGTAAAAAAGTTTGGATTGATTAAAGGCCAAATCTTCTTAATGTTTGCAAAAAGAAAAAATTATATTCTCTCCTTCTGAACATTCTGATTGAGATTTTAAAATACGTATGTAAATTAATTTGATAATGATCACTTTTATGCTATATACATCTCATATTATAAAATCATTAAACTTTGTCTTTAGGAGATGTAGGGAAGAGTAATTGAACCCCTCAGTCTATATTGCCTTAGGGACAATGATTTGAATCCTGAGTGAATAGAGGCGTTTCCTCTCTCCCTTGAATTTGAGAAGCTGCATATAAACTCAAAATCTTCAATTACGTTGGGTTTATTAGGTTCTTTTGTTCCTAACTTGAAGTGGAGGCACATAGTACATTTGTGAAAGGAAATAGTTTAGGAATCAACTCTAAGCACACAGAGGAATTCAAGATTTTGAGCATGATGACTAGTCCTAGAAGTTGGATTTGTAGTTCTTTTAAGAAGCCTGACCTAACCTTCAACACCTCATCTTTTTTATTTCTAGCTCTATTAACATCCATTTCTTCCTTGTGCCTTATTTCTATACTAACACTTAAATACATTACTTGTATTTATTTACATGTCTGTTTCTAACATTAACTGTGAATTCCTTGATGTCTGTATTGTATCTTCTTTCTTAGTGTGCTGGAATTTAGCAAAATCCTTCCAATTAACAAATTTATTAAAAAGTCTGCCACTTATATGGGAAAAAAAACTCTTAGATTTCCAATTCATTAGTACAAAAGGGTTAGAAAAATATTATACAGCATTTATAAAACTATACCTATGGAAAGTTGTTAACTTGCATAATTTAGATAGGTTGTCTGAGCAGATCTTGTAGAATAGGAGATAGTATATATAGCTTGATGAATTATAAATCTGTCCACTCTTTTTTCCCTTGTTAGCGCATGTCTGCTTCTACCTTGTCTTTTCATATTGCTATTGTTACTTGTGCTTCCTGTCAAGTAAATAGTTAAAGGTGGAAATATTAATATTGAAGTATGGGATACTGTCACATTCTCTGGAAATGAAGGAGGAGGGAAGAAATGTTTGAACGATTGCCTAATATAATACTTATATTAGAAGATTTTTCTTTATAATTTAGTTAATTTTACAAATTGATCATAATATAACTATATTAAAAAGTTATTGTTTATAAATTAATGCCAAAGCTAAAGAATCCGTTATGATAATAGCTATCCATTTGCTATGCTAGTGATTCAAGCATCTGGTGATAGTAGTAAAAAATATTTTCTTTTAGCTAAGATGGCTCACTGTAGTCCTGAGAGGGCAGATGTCACCATTCTTTTTATTAAGTTAAAATTCTTCATTCTAAATAATACATTACAGTGAAAATGCATTTTAGAAAAAAAATTCATGGACAGAGAAATCTATGTTAGCCGACTTGTGAAGTTATTAATGTTGCAACTGGTATCATCAATCTGAGAATGGATTTTGTATTTGTATTCTAAATGAGATCACAGTGTAAGATTGCCTCTACCCTTTCCTTTTGAAAACTAATTCTAATCATTCTAGCTTAGTATTCATCTCTCCACTGAGAAATTCCACTAATACAATCATAGATTGAAATTAAAACTTGGCTCTTAAAATTATCAATGTTGAAAACCTAGAACATTTACAATCAGTCCTTTGAAAAAGTCATCACTCAATTATGGAACAATGATATATCATCCATGCAAAAACTGAAACTACGTATATTGTTTAAAGTATATTGGAACAAACATCCATTAGATATATATGTAGAAATCTTGGACTGTAAATATTTTAAGAGATTTTAATTAAAAAATAACAGAAGCATGTATAGACTACAACAGCAAGAATTTCAGCAGAATCATGAAGATGACATTAAATGTAGAATGATACCTGTCTTAGCTAATAAGAGAAAGCTGATAGTTAAGCCTTCAGGAAGAGAAGCTGATGAAAAGCAAATGGATCTACAAGGTAGGACCTTCAAAAAGACTCATAACTTGGAAAGAAATCTCCAGAAGTGGGGGTTTAAAGTAGGGCCTAAAATATGAAGATTAGTTCAAAATTTGATTGAAGAATTTTGGGACCCCTTAATCTCTAGAATGTAAGCACCATTAGGGTAGGGGTCTTGCCTGTTATTTTCATTGATATATCTCAATTACCAATAACAATGTTTGACATATAATCAGAATTTTTTTTAAATGTTTTAAGTGAATACACCTCCTCCCAAATCTCACACAGCAGAAGACTACTGACCCCCTAACAGAAACTAGTGATTCTAAGAAGAGGTTTGCCCCACTGAGAATGCTTGAGATGTCATTGTAAACACAGGTCAGGATACTAAAGTTTACATATTCACTAATAAGACTACCCTGCACCTTGATAGATCCCATAATGCTGGCATGGAGATGTATCCCCATCCTTCTCACTATTCAAGTGTTTATATTTCTTTATGTGGGGAAATTAGTCATTACTTAGGGAAAAATATGGTTCACTGTCTTATCAATTTGCTTTGAAGCCTAACCTTCAATAAACTCCATCCAAGAACTGAGAGCTTTCAATTAGCTTCTTAGTTCCTTCTTCTTAATTATAAATGAAAAAATGAGATCAAAAGAAAAATATGGTGATCATGGGGCAGGGTCGAGATGGCGGAGTTGGAAGACCCTGAACTCACCTCCTCCTAAAGACACACCAAAATTACAACTACTTACAGACCAACTATCCCTGAGAACAACCTGAAGACTAGAAGAAAATACTTTCCACAACTAAATATATAAAGAAGGAGCCACACAAAATAGGTAGGAGAAGCAGAGATGCAGTCTAGTAAGGATCCACACCCCCAGGGTGGCAACCTACAAATGGGAGGGATACCACAATTGCAGAGGTCCTCCCCAAGGGGCTAGGGGTCCAAGCCCCACATTGGGCTCCCCAGCCTGGGGGTCCTTCACTAGAATGAAGAGGATTAGGAGGTTAAAACTTCCAGTTATAAAATAAATAATTCTCAGGGATATAATATATAGTATAAGAAATATGTCTGTAATATTGTAATAACTTTGTGTGGGGACAGATGGTTACTAGACCTATTGGGGTGATGATTTTGTAATGTATTTAAATGTCAAACCGCTATGTTGTGCACTGAAACTCATGTAATATTGTATGTCCACTGTATTTCAATTGAAAAAAAGAAGATCAAAACACATTTAAGGAAAACTTTTATGAAATATAGAAACTAAAACAATGAAATAAGAATTATTTTTATAGACAATAAAAACAATGCAGAGATCAGGAGAAAAACCTCAAAACAAGTATAATCAATATCTCCTAGGAGATAGAAGGCAATGCATCATGGATTTATAGTACTATAAAAATAACATTCAGATATAAAAATACTCTTGGAAATCTAAAATATGACAGTAGAAATAAAAAGTATGTTAGCAGATAAAAGGGTAAATTTGAGAAAAACTCTCAGAAAACTCAAGGTTATAAAATATCTAAAAGTAGAAACAACAAAGGAATTAAAGGATGGGTCTTGGAGATGAATAATAGGAGTTTACAAAAGAAATACTAGAAGAAGAGAAGCATTAAAGAACTAATTGTTTAAAAAGTTAAAGCATCTATGCATGCCCTACACAATAAGAAAAAAGACCCATTTACACAAAAGTACATTATTGTGAAATTTCAAACAATAGAGAGAAAGATGCTGAAGTCTTCCTGAAAGAAAAATGAATTGTAATATGTACAGGATTAAGGATCTGAATAGAATTAATTTCTCACCTGTCACACCAGGGTTTAGAAGAAAAGAAGAAATTCCTTCTGAGTTCTGAAATACATGGTCTTCAACCTAACATTCTATACTCAAACTATCTTCAAATATAAGGGTAGATCATATTTTTTGGAAAATCATGGTTACTTCCTTTATTTGAACATGTTTAAAGGAGATGGATAGTTATTCTTTAGCATCTGGGCTGAATTAGTGGTTAGCACATAGAAAACTAAACAGATAAAAATGAGGCAACATAAACACGATGAGGCAAAAAAAAGATAATTTGATTAACCCTCATAGCTTGAGTGTAAGTAATAAATATTGAACTAAGCAGAACAGTATATAACTGTATTGGTAAGTTAGTTGTAGATAAATTTTAAAAATGAACCAAAAATATTGTCACAGTTGAGTATTTAGAAGCAGATGCCAAGATAGTGTTTGAGGTGAAAGGAAGGGGGACTTCCTGGAGGTCCATTGGTTAAGACTTCTTCCAATGCAGGGGCTGTGGGTTCAATCCCTTGTTGGGGAGCTAAGATCCCACATGCCTCGTGGCCAAAAATCCAAAACATAAAACAAAAACGATATTGTAATAAATTCAATAAAGACTTAAAAAAAAAAAAGATGTGAAAGTAAGGAAGAGGAATTACGACTGAAAAAGGGAAAAATTGCATCTCACAAATACTCAACTTAGTGTAGATATCTGAAGTGCATATTGTCTATTAGAGTTGTCCCACATATGGTACATATAGCAATCCATTTACACTCCTACTACTCTCAGCTACTGATGGTGGCTTCCACGGGGAGAGTGTTCTCTAATGAGACAGCTCTCTGCAGCTGATTCACATCCTGAAGCAATTGACAAGTGGAAGCTCTCTGGTAACAGTGCTTCTCACATATGGGCAGCAGCTTAGAGGAAGGCCTGGACACTGTCTAACAAAGATGCTAATAGATGTCTCAGGTCTATGAAAATATCACTAACCAAAATGAAACAGAGAGTGACTCCATACAAGTTGGAAATATAATTAAACAAAAACAAAATTTCTCAAAATTCCTTCATGCTAAATTAATAAAGCATGAATCCAATTAAGGAGGCACTCAAAATGAGACTCAATGACAGATTTCAAACTTATTGAAACATATTGAGGACCAAAATTATACCATTTTGGAATTAATAAATTAAAAGCAGTGAGCTACAGAACAGAAGCAAATACTTATAGAAAAAATGATTTTTGATAAACAAAGATACCAGAAAAAATAAAATAATTGGAGAAAACTTAAAGGCAATAAAATAAAAGGAAATTTGGTATTCTGATGGTTAGAATACAAAATAAAAGGAGCAGTACTACATTTAATAACATATTAATTTTAAAAATTTGGCAAAGAAATATAAATGGTTCTAAGGGAGAAAATTGATCCCATTCTCAGATCTTTCAAAGGCCATGCTCAATGGCAGAAGACAACTAAGTCTTAATTTTACTCTAAGGCAAGTATGACCTAAGAATATTATGCTTAGCTAAAATCACTATCTGATATAAAGTAGATGACAAACCTTTTCAAATGTGGAGAAACTTGAGAAAGCAAACATTTATGAGTCCCTCTTTAAAAAACTACATTAAAACAAAATTCATGCAGTTCTGAGGCAAAGCAAAATAGAGAATTTTAAAATACAGAAGTTCTGGTAGCAGAATTTATGGTGGCCATTCAATCCAATTAAGAAAGAACTAACACTAAGCAACTGTACACTATACATAGGGAACAAATTGGGAATGATAAAAATCTAAACAATGCAATAATAATTTTTGAATAACTTTTGATTTTGAAATAGTTTAGGACTCATAAGTAGTTGTAGAAACAGTACAGAGAATTCCAATCATCCAGCTTCCACCAATGATAATATCATACAAAATCATCACACATTATCAAAACCAGGAAATTGACAGTGGTATAAATTTATTCAGATTTCACTAGTTTACTCATTCACTCTATGTGTGTGTGTGTGTGTGTGTGTGTGTGTGTGTGTGTGTGTGTTTAGTTCCAGAAATAATTTTATCACATGTGCAGATTCAAGTAACCATCACCACAATTAGGATATAGAACTGTTCTATTACCACAAAGAAACTCTCTAATGTTATACGTTAATAATCACATATCCTTTCCCCAATCCTAACCTCTGACAGCAGACATCTTTGGATTATTCTAAAGTGGAACCATACTGTACGCCATTCGTCAAGATTGGCTTCTCCTCCCACTCCCCTTACCCCAGCATAATGTCTTGGAGATTTATCCAAGATATCACATCAATAGCTGTAGCAATAGTTGTTTCTTTTATTGTTGAGTAGTATTACATCATATAGAGGTACAACAGGTGAAGGGCATTTAGGTGGTCTCAGTTGCAGTCACTATAAATAGAGCTAATATGAACATTTGTGTTCAGAATTTTGTGGGAACAAAAGTTTCTATTTCTCTAGGATAAATACCCAGTAGCGTGATTACTAGGTCATGTGGTAAGTAAATGCATAGCTTTATATACAGTTGTCAACTGTTTATGAAAATGACTATAATATTTTACATTATCATTAGCAATGTATGAGAGATTCAGTTGCTCCATATCATTTCCAGCGTTAGTATCATCAGTATTTTTTATTTTCATCTTGTAATATATATATGGTGGTATCTCATCATAGCTTTAATTTGTATTTCCCTTATGGCTACTGATATTTAGCATTTTTATTGTCTTATTTACCATCCATACATCCTCTTTGTGAAAAGTCTGTTCAAATATTTTGCCCATTTTCTAATTGAGCTGTTTGTTTTATTACTGTTGAGTTTAGAGAATTTCTAAAATGTATTCTGGATACAAGTTCTTTATCAGATGTGATTTGTAAGATTTTTCTCCTAGTGTAGATTTTATTTTCATTCTTTTAACAGGGTCTTAATTTTGGTGAAGTCTAATTTATCTCCATTTTTTCTTTTATTAAGTGTGCCTTTCATGTCAAGTTTAAGACCTCTTAACCTGACTCTAGGTTACAAAAATTCCTCCTATGTTTTCTTACAAAATTTTTACAGTTTTATGTTTCACATTTAGTTCTATGATACATTTTAAGTTAATTTTTGTACAAAGTATGATGTTTAGGTTCAGATTCTTTTTTTTTTTTCCTTTTTCTTTTCCTACACATGAATCTCCAATTGTTTTTCCAGCACCAGTTGTTGAAAAGTCTATCCTTCTTTCATTGGATTGCTTTTGTACCTTTGTCAAAAATCAGTTAGCTATAATTGTGAGATTCTATTTCTGGATTCTCTCTTCTGTTTCATTGAATATACACTTATCAACCAAACAATACCACACTATCTTTATTATACATATAAGTTTGTATAAAAATCAGGCAGTGGGAAATCTTCAACTTTATTATTTTTCAAAACTGTTTTGGCTATTCCAGTTCCCTTGTCTTCCCATATAATTTTAGATAGACCCCCACTGAAATTTTGATAGGGATCAGACAAATCAATTAGGATAGAACCAATGTCTTGATTAGAACAATCAATATTGTTAAGATATCATTGTCCCCAAATTGATCTATAGGTTGATGCAGTCTGCATCAAAATCTCAGTGGCTTTTTTTTGTTTCATCTAGTATTTCTATAATCTCACCATGTTATAAAGCTACAATAATCAATATAGTGTATTAGTAGTAGTGAAAGACATATATATGAAGGAACATAATAAAAACTTCAAAAGAAAATGCAAATATATATGGGCAACTAATTTTTGGCAAAGGTATTAAAGAAATTCAGTGGGAAATGGATATTCTGTTCAAGAAATTGTGCTGGAAATATTGGACTTCAATTTTAAAATAAATGAACCTTAATTCATAACATACACCTTCAATAAGAATTCCTTGAACTGATTATAAATCTAAATGTTAAATCTAAAGCTATGAAACTCTCAGAAGAAGCCATGGGAGGACATCTTTGTGACTTTGAGTTAGGCAAAAGTATTTTAAGGTACAAAAAGAAGACTTTAAAAGAAAAAATCATCATTTAAATATCATGAAAATTTTAAAACTTCTGTTCTTAAGACACAGTTAAGTAAATGAAAAGACAGTCAGATACTAATAGTTGCAAAATATTTATCTGTTAAAAGACTGGTCCCCTGAATATATAATTTTATAGCTCACTTTAAAAGAATTGGGCAAAAAATTTGAATAGACATCTCTCTTAAAAAAAGATTTGTTATAAAATCATATTGCCATAAAAATATGGCAATATGTTCTACATCATTAGTCATTAGGGAAATACAAAACAAAACCACAATTAGCTATCACTATATACATATTAGAAAGGCTCAGAAACAAATAACCAAATAAAATGTATTAATACCAAGTGCTGATGAAAATGCAGAACAAGTAGAACTCTCATATATTGCTGGTAGGAATGCAATATAGTCTAGCCATTTTGAAAATGGCTATAAAGTTTGGCAGTTTTTTATAAAATTAAACACACACAATACAAAAAAAAAAGCAGTCTCATGCCTACATATTTATCTTAGTGAATGAAAACATAAGTCCAAGTAAAATCCTATATAAGCAGAAGTTTATAGACATTTTTCATTATTACCCTAAACTGAAAGTAACCCAAGTGCTCACTGATTCGTGAATAAATTGTTTTACGTCCATATAGCAGAATACTACTTAGTGATAAAAACAAATTAATTACTGATATATGAAAAACCTTGCATAAATTTCAAGCATATTATGCTAAGACAAAGAGGCTATGGTTAAGAACTATAGTGTATGAATTTTATTTCACATAGAGGACTATATTTCAAAGGAGATCTTAGATTACTGATAGCTCTATCAATATTTGATAAAATCTACTTTTAGTTTTGAGGTATGATTCATCAACAGATAATATCAGGTCGGGATCTTAATGAGAGTCCCTAACAAAACAGAGTGAGATAAAGTTTCCTGAGGTTAGACAATTATAATGTTCCTCTTCCAAGATTCAGAGTGTTGCAGTGATAGTAATGTGAAAAGAAGAGAGTAACAGAATCTCCTAAGAGGGTCATCAACTGTCTGAATGTATTTTGTGTTCTCAGTGAGTAGTAATGTCTGCACTTCATAAGGAACTAGACTCAAATGTGGAGTCTAGAACTGGTTCAGTAGAAGCATCAAGTTTTGCTATAGCAGCTAATGCTGTATCACAAGAAGGATAAGACTTAGCAACCTGGTCAAGAATGAGGTGTTTTTGTGAGGCGTAAGCAAAGCATTTTTGATTGTTCCCATGAATTGAGTTAAACCCCAAGGGTCTGTCTGGATCACTCATGCACAAATAGATGAAATGGTTTCTTGCAGTTAGGGATACATACAGAAGGAGGCTGAGATCACCTACATAAATCAGAACTGGACCACAGGGAAATTTAGATCTTTTAAGTTTTTAATGAAGACCTGAAGAAAATAGGAGAGAGCTTCAGTGAACCAAATGAAGGGGTCACAAATATCCAGGTATATTGTTATCCTCAAGGTGAAGGTAAAGTGTATTTATTCTCTTGGTCTAGAGATACACTGAAAGAGGTAGAGCAAAGAGGTAGAGTAAAGCGAGTGGCTTCAGGAGGAATTGATGACAGCATGGTATTTGTGTTAGGTACTACCAGGAAGTGAGGGATAACATTTTTGTTGATGACCTCAAGATCTTGAACAAATCAATCTCCTCATTTGTTTGGTTTCTTTCCTGGAGAATGGGAGTGATACAAGGGCTAGTTCAGCGCATTAGAGGACCTTTGGTATAAGATTTTCAACCATAGGGGCTTCCCTTCCCTGGTGGCGCAGTTGTTGGGAGCCTGCCTGCTAATGCAGGGGACACGGGTTCGAGCCCTGGTCTGGGAAGATCCCACATGCCGCGGAGCGGCTGGGCCCGGGAGCCACAATTACTCAGCCTGTGCGTCTGGAGCCTGTGCTCCGCAACAAGAGAGGCCGTGATGGTGAGAGGCCCGCGCACCGCGATGAAGACTGGACCCCGCTTGCCACAACTAGAGAAAGCCCTTGCACAGAAATGAAGACCCAACACAGCCCAAAGTAAATTAATTAATTAATTAATTTTTTTAAAAAAAGATTTTCAACTATAAGGTTTGAGCCCTTTCTTTGCTTCTGCTTTAAGAGAGAGTGAGGAAATTTGAGTAATGGTTTAATGGGATTTACCTGAACTTGCATAGGTTTTTCTCCAATTATCTTTCTTATGCCAGTGGAACTTTTAGCCCATATAATGTCAGGTATCCTTACCTGGGGTATGTATCAGATACAATGGAGGAGGCAAAGGTATATCCAGAGAAGACATACTTGATTATAAATAGAGGAGTTCTATGGAACCTCAAAAAATATTCCCTCTGGTGCATACTTAATATTACAATTTTGTATGCAAAATAAGTCTCTCCCTATTAAACTTGCAGGAGTTGTATCACAAAGCAGGAGGAAAGATTTTTCAGTCAAGAGCCCAAGGGTTCAGTTAAGGGCTAGAAGATAGGGAAAATCTATGGGTTATTTGCAATATGTATCAACTGTGTAGTATGTTTATTCTGAGGTAAATGCTGAGCAAAAGTGGTAGGGTTTAATGGAGAAAGATGTACACATGTACCAGGAATTGATGAAGATGATCACCTAGATTTATGGTTAATTTACCTTTAATGAATGTTCAAGGGTAAGCAGGCTATCAGGCAAGTTTTCCTTTGGGGGGACACTTTTACTGATTTGAATTGAAGGATTTTTCTTTGTCTTTTGTTATTCTTTTGTAGGAAAGGAAAATTTTTTCCCAATGTCCCTTATGTTTACGATATTTATAAGTGTTCTTGGCAGTAGGTGGTTGGTTGGAAAGTGGGTCATTTAGCTGTTTGATCAGTAGGGCCACAGATTTTTTTTTAAGACCAGTCTCATCTTGCTCTAAGGCCCTTTCAAAGTGTTCAGTAAGTGTCATAGTTAAGATAAAGGGGTTATTTCCCATTCTAATTTCTGTTTACTAATTAGGTGTCTAATTTCAGGATTAACTCCATGGAGAAGGTAAGAAGAAAGAGCTGCTATGACATCAACACTTTCTTTAACTCACAATTGTTGTCAAAAAGTATTTTCTAGTCAATACTAAAAATCTCCTATAGTTTCATCTTTTCTCTGTTATCAATCATTTCAGTAAATCAAATTATTTGAATTGATTAACTTATTAAAATTATGTTCAAATAATTTTTTTGGAAATGCTCTGGGGTGGCTTATAAGAGCTTTGCCTGAGTTTGGGGGCCTTTCTCTTGAACTTTGGGTTTATTGTGGAAATAGGAATCCTGAAGGGCCCTGTCTGAGTCAATCCAATCATCTTTTGCCTCAGGAATTAATCTCTGAGGTTCTAACTAACATGTGTGTATGTTGATATAGATCATGAAAACTTGAGTCATATGCACCCCCCAAATTCTTCTATGGGAAATCTTTAATTAGAACCTATAATTCAATTCAGGTCCCCTAGGGAAGATTTTAATTCTATAGTTGCCTGCATATCTTGCTCATGAGATGAATGAATCTTTAGAGGCATCTGCTATTTTGGGAGTTTGGGGAAAAGGTAAGGAGTCTGTAGAGAAGAGGAAGTAGACAACAGAGGCCCAAAAGAAGAGAGATCAGAAAGATTAAGGGGAAGAGGGAGAGTTGGATATGAGGAAATCACTGGAGGACAAGGAAGGGAGGACTCACAAGGAAAATGAATCTAGTTCATTTTTGCTTAAGATCATCAAACTGCTCATTAGCTTTGGCTACAAAATCTTTTAGTGAAGCAAATTTTGATTCAGAATTTCATTTGGAGGTCTCTGCATAGCAGTCAAAATTTGCTGCCCACTGTCCCTAAGAAACCTTATTCCCTTTCTTTTCTAAGGAGTCGCTGAAATGAACATTATTGTTCAAGACAAATGTTCCCCAAAGTCACCACTGAAAGCCCAAACTATCTTTGGTGAATTTATGCCATGTAGAAAGAAAGGCACAAGAATAAGGATTATGCTGAGAGTACATACAAGAAGCATTATTTTTTTTTTTCTGGAAGAGGAAAGGTTATAGACTTAGATGACCTCGTGAGAGCTGGCAATAGTCAGTAAGAACATAATGCTTGTATATCTTGTGTCTCAGGCCCCCAACCTAATAGCTGGCCACCTCTGAAGGCAACCCCCCAAATCTGTATCTTTTGACAGGTAGAAAAACAGAAAGAATGCTCTCTGTGGCTGAAAGTTGAGCTCTCAGGAGTTTATATGAAGGAGAACCTTTGGTGACCCACAGAAAAACTTGTCCAAGCAGATGTCAGTGTGGTAAAACTGATCTATGAGGCCAGCTTGAACAATAAGGCTCATATGCCCTATCCCTGTATTCTACCATTTTCCATCTTATGACAACAAGCACTTTTAGACAGTACAACAAAAAGGAGTAACAAAAAAGACACCAAAAAAAGATGAAAATGAATAGCTTGATTTCACCAAGGATGTCCAAGCAAATGGAAAGCAGTAACAAAACCCAGATGCCAAACTGAGAATAAATAAGCAAAGAATTCAATGCAAAGAGAGCAGAGTTCAGACCTGGGGCTACCTTACAATGTCAACCCAGACTCAGACTCTAGCAACAAGGCAAAACGCCTCTGTAGCTACCACACCTGGTTGAGGGCTGCGGTCTGCTACCACAGTGTCTTGATGGGACCTCCAGGAAAACTCTGGAAATAAATGAAACCACCCAAATGGGAACAAGTAAAGCCTATATATTCTGAACTTGCTATAGCAAGTGAGTCAGCCATCATTATTTGCATTTGACAGACTTTAAAGCAGACAGGGAAGTTGGACATATGAGTAGTGGGAAAAAGAGGATTCAAGCATGCCCTGATTGGAGGTTTTGGCATTGGAGCTGGGGGTGGGCTCACTAAATTTGGAATCTTATGTGATTCATTAAGGGAACATATTTAGCTTTCTCTGCTTAGCCCTAAGTTGAAGGCAGAGGCAAAAACTGGGGGGCACTGGTAGTTATTGATCAATCCTGGCTGTTCTAGACTTACAGCCACAAAGGTTTGGCTTCCTGGGTTGTTTGCTGCAGTTCATGGGTCAGACTTCTATTTTTATATATGGTCTGGCTATCGTCAGTTAGTATACTCTGTCTTTCAATTGCTTGCCAAGGGTAGGTGGTGAGGGAAGATGACTGATTACAAAGGAGTCGAAGGGAATTTTCCATATGTTGATTGTGGTAGTAGTTGCCACATACATATGCACCTGTTAAGATCATAGAAAAGCAGTTTGCAAGGCAGAAATAGAGACACAGATGTGGAGAACAAACATGTGGACACCAAGGGGGGAAAGCGGGGGGTTGAGGTGCTGGTGGGATGAACTGGGAGATTGGGATTCACATATATACACTTATATGTATAAAATAGATAACTACTAAGAGCCTGCTGTATAAAAAAATTTAAAAATAAACTGAGTTTATGTATGAAAAAAAGATTCAAACTCAAAAAAAATCATAGAAAAGTACTCTTAAAAAGGATAAATTATATTTTATATAAATTATAGTTCAACAAACCTGACTTAGAAAAATAAAATTAGACATATTTGTTCTGTAATTTTCTTCAGCGAAGTTCAACTGTGTTTATGTAACTATAGAAGTATATGAGTTCCATTCGGTACAAATAAAATGGAAGGGGAGAGAGTCAAGGAATTAAAAGAATTTGCAAAGGTGGGTATGATATAACACGAAATCAAGGCTGTTCAAAGAGGAAAGTAAATCCAGAAAGAGACTGATGGGTAGTATATAAAAGAGGTGAGGTTAAGGATCTCAATGAGAGAAGAAATTCATCAGTGAAGCTAATTGTGCCAACGAGCTAGAAGAAGAGTCAGCGGTAGTCAGATGGATTTTGAAGCTATGATTTCATAGATAGTGCAGTTTTCGCTAGTGACAAATTCTAGGTTTGGCTATAGAGTAGTACATTTAAGGAAAGTAATTGAAAATAAGAAGCTGAAGCAACCAATCAATCATTGAGAGGGATGGATCATGTGTGGGGATGGAAGGGGCAACGTGAATGACACAGTAGGTTCAGAGGAGTGGAAGAACGAAATCCATTTTCTAAAGTTATTAATAAATGAAGGGAGCTTTCCAAAAGGTTGGTAATGATCAGGAAGAGATTCCCTGTGGAATGGAATGGGAGAGAATAATGGGGTCAGATTCCACAAGCCTCAAAGGAAAATTATTTTTTTCACCTTATTTTTAAAAATGAGAGAGGTGGAACTTTGGAATGTAAGTTACATTGATTAGTGGGCAGGAAACATAATCAACTTACTACCCAGCCCTGATATATCACGAGTGTTTGAGAATCCTCCTCCTGGAGAAGACTGTACCAGAAACACAGGGTCCTCAGGAGATAGTCAAATTTCACTTGAGTCAAGAAGCTGTGGTCAGGGAAGATTGAAGGTATAGGGGAGTTATCAGAAAGAGCTAGGAGACTTTCCTAAACTTCAACTGCCATGGTGTGTCATTTTTGGTGCCTGTTCTGTCATTCTTCATGATGTTGTGCCTTCTGCCTGTCTAGAATCTAAACTCCTGATCTGTTATCTCTGGCTGTCTTGGATGTTTTCCAGCTCAGCCTAATCTAATATACTTAACTCATCCCCTCTATTTCCATCACCAAAGACATGGACTTAATCATTTAGTGGGAGGAAGAAGGACCAGAAGGAAGGAGGGAGGAACTAGTGAGGAAAGCATGGAACAAATATTTTATTCTTCATTTTAGATTATCAGGAATTTCCCCCCCCTTCTCTTCTACATGCCTCTTGTTTTAGGCTTTTTCAACCAGGCAGTAGAACTATTGGTAGGTTCTCTTCTTTTGCCATTCAGGCATCTTGGATGTATATGTTGTAGGTTATGTAACGTATGCCATAATCTACCAATAACACACCATAAAATATTTAAATATGTTGCTTAATTATTTATTACTGTTCCAAAAAGAAGATGAAAACATTGATGTCGGAGCTGTTTTTTTTTTCTTATAAAATCATTAATTACTCTGGAAGAAATGTTTTTCTGTTTCTAAATATTTTTCAGATTTTGTCTTCTCTATCAAATAACTGAAATGCTTGTGAACCATTATTTGTATCTTCTTCTCTTTC
>NW_006791919.1:27344-95200 GCF_000442215.2 Lipotes vexillifer | reverse complement strand
CTTTCCCTCAAGTCCCAGAATGTTAATGCAAACGTAAATTTTGAATAGGTAAATGAACAGAAGTTATATCTGGCTGCTTAGATGACTAAGGATATGATAGCAGTTTGGGGCATACTCATTGTACACACGTGACCTTTGCAATGTTACAGTAAAATTCTCAATATCACAGTAGCTTATTAGTACACTAATAAGCAGAGAGGTGAAAATCTTCTGATATGGATGAATGTGGATATTTTCAATATTCAGGGTATTAGGAGAGTTTATATAGTCTCTGGAAACACAGCTTTCCATATCTTAAATTAATTATATTTCTAGCTCTACTGAGAGCAATGATAATTTTTAGCAAACAAAGATTGCTTTAACTTGGCTCACCTACACTGACAAACAAATGGGCAGTCAAATTCACTTTCTCTGTTACTTTCTTTGTGTCTGAGCCCATAATTGATTTCCATAAAAAATATTGTTACAATGCTACACCACTTCAGGCTTTTATTACTGATTATTACACCAAAAATAAGAAAAGAAAGCAAGGAAAAGGGAACAACAAATGAAAGAAAGAATAAAGGAAGAAAAACAGTAATAAAGAAGAAATGAAGGAAACCAGATGGTGACATGTAAACAAAGCTATGCCTTTCATAATATTATTTCCATTTCTAAATTTATCTGTAATAGATTGCCAATGGGAC
Source organism: Lipotes vexillifer (assembly GCF_000442215.2). Lineage (NCBI taxonomy): Eukaryota > Metazoa > Chordata > Mammalia > Artiodactyla > Lipotidae > Lipotes > Lipotes vexillifer. The sequence continues at coordinate 94,514 of NW_006791919.1, read as the reverse complement.
ATCATGGAATTGAGGTATTATTGTTCATTTCAAACAGTGTAGTCAGTAGTAAAAAGGAAGTGTCAAAATGTAATTGATCTTTACTGGTCAGTACAGCTGAAGCAAAATAAAACATCAGCCCTATTGACTCCTTTTTTGTTAAAATGAATAAAAAACAAAAAAAGGAATGAGTATGTATAAACATAATCTCACATACATCCTTGAAAGTAATTTAGTTGGTACTATCATATTTATCATCCTTAGATACATCCCAATTATCATGACTAACCAGCCAACTCAAGCGTACTTTATTATTCACGCAAAATAACAATACAAAACGAAGATGATAAAAAGAGCCATTTGGGATTATATTTTTGCTCCATGACAATAGATTATTCTGAGGGTAAAGTGCAGAAAAGTTATCTCGGGTGATAGAGTTGTGTTATTTATCACAACAACTTTAAAGTTTAAGGTAGTCTTAACTAGATATTTAAGTTCTCAGAAAAAAATAATAACTTTGTTACTTAGTGTTGCTATTTTTCAGGTGGCTGCAAGCTGTGGTCAAATAATAGCAGCCAATGAATTGTCTAGTCTGGGAAGCAAAAGCTATAAAATAAGAATTTATTAAGTTATGCTTATACAATAAAAGTGGCATGTTCATAATCACAAAACTATATAATGCAAAATGAATACTATATTAAAAATAAAATTTATAAAATGTATAATAAGCCATCTTATTTTGAGACATAATCTCTTAGCATCTAGTCAGTTGGTTTCCTACAGTCACATCTTGTCAGTAAATTAAAGATGCTTGGTGTCAGCACCTCAAAATATTAATGCCCCTTTAGTTGAACTAGTTTAGATATATACAATTTCTAAATTAAGTTTAGGTTTGCTTTGCCTGGATTATCCTCTCATTTAGAGACACTACCCTTTCTCTACCAAAGTGTAATAGAATACACTTTCCATAATCTTGCTCAGATTAGCCACCCAAGGCTCACAAAATTGTGTCATCTAATGTTAATAAATTCCTTAAAGAGAGCCAACAACGAACATGTTATTTGAGGCTGGTGTCTCAAACTCTATTCATAGTGCTATTCAAAGTTGTCTCTCAATATCCTCTCTCTCTTGCCTGTTTCTCAATCTCTATCCCACAAACCCCAGGATTATTCATCTCCCATCAAAGAAGCAGCCTTGTTTTCAACTGTGCTTTTCACTCTCTCATCTCTCTCATTTCAATCCAGGGCACCTTCATGTCGCACTGGCCCTTTTTCCATGTTTGCTAATCTCCATTCTAAACTCACTCCTTGTGTTATTAGAACTCATAATGAATACATCAAGAGAATGATTCCTACATCTTCTTGCCTTGATTTCCAAAAACCTGTCTAGAAGAAGTAATACATTTTTCCTTAAATCTCATCTACTCCAAGGTAATGTTTTGGCAGAACTGGCCTCCTCTCTGTTCTATTTTGTTATTTCTCTTTTAAGTTTCTCCTCTGTTGAAACTGTTAAAATGTAGTTGTGATTCAATTTCCATTCTTGTTTTCTATGAACCTATATTTCACTGCTTACTTTAGCACCTGGTTTCCACCTTCCATAAATTACTTTGAATAATATGTCCACTTCAATATCATACTGAGAACTTAACTAACATACTAACCTAAAAGATCTTTTAACATTTTCTACTCTAGAACAAGTGTAGGAAAACAACATCCCACATCCCAAATCTGGCCTCTTTCTTATTTTTGTAAATAAAGATTTAATGGAATCAAGCCATACCTACTTGGTTGCATATTGTTCTATGGCTTTCCCTGAGGACAAAGTGAGTAGTTGCAACAGAGACCATAAAGTCAAAAATATTTACTATCTGCCCTTTATAGAAAATACTTGCAGATCCCTCCCTGTTCTAGAGTTCCCCCAAAATCACTAATCGTAAGAATCATTATTAGCAATCAGTATCTTCAGAGGGAAGGTCTGTGAACCTCTCTTATCAGGTGGATTTTGAAATATTTCTTCTACCCTAAAAGTCTTACACATACAAGGAAAGGAGCCTGAGCTTTGATTCCCTCATAGTCTAATTCAGTGGTTCTAAGGGTGGCAGAGAACAGCTTCACATAGGAATATTTTAGAAATGCAAATTCTCACACTCTGCCTCAGACATACTGAACCAAAATCTCTGGGGGTGGGGTCTGGTGGTATATGTGTTTTAACAAGTCCTCCAAGAGATTCTGGAGCATACTTAAGTTTGAAAGCTATTGCCCTAAATAAAGCAATTACTCTTACCTCACTGCAAAAATCTCTCAGGAAATCACTCATTTTCCTTTCTGTTTATCTCTGCATGTATATACATAATATTTCTTTGTATCTTTCCCCTTTGGAATTCGCATGAGAGATTCATATTCCTTTGTAAGGCTAACCCCTCCACTGGTCTCTTTAATATCATTTCTTTCCAGTTCCACCAGTACTTTCATACATCAATCCCTTCTCTCACCATCCTACCTCCACCTTCCTCTTATATCTACAAACTTAATTTATGCCTCACTCTCTGTTTTTGTTTACAGATATTCTCAAGGAATGCCTTATGCCCTCTGTTTCTTAGTTAACATCATCCTCCAACTAGTTGTCTAAGCTAGTAAACAAGAAACAAGTCAGTCACGCTTGACTTCTCTTTTTTAGAGGCTCTGTTTCTGATTACTGATTAAGACTTGCTGATTTTCTCTTTATTAAGATAATTCTCTTAATCTTAATTCTCAGATTCAACCCCTCTCCATCCCCTCAGTCCCTGTCCTAACCTAGGCCAGAGGAGGCGAATTGCATGGTCCTGAGTTTACAGCTAGTAGCACTGATTGACTATCTCTCTCTATCCCACAGAGCCCAGATTTAGCCTCACAATCTTTCTCAGTTTATCAGCCTAGACAAGCATTTCTATTTGATTACTTTGATACCACTTCATTGGTCCTCAATTACTGAGCTGAAAACTGGTATCTGGCTGGTTGCATTAGAATCATATGGACTTTTACCACTGCAGATTGCAGAGACCCATCATTGATTTAGTCCCTTTTGCGTTAGGAACTGGACATATTTTAAAAAGCTCTCTAGGATATTTGATGAGTATACTCATTGATCTGGATGAGACCTATTGATGGCCCTGTTCTAGTAATATCCCATTTTGACTATTTCAGTTGTCTGAATGGCATTCTTATCTCATCTCTCTCTTGAAAATTAATTTTTCTGTATTATAGCAAGGTGACCCTTAAAATTATTTTTCTAAATTCAGTTATGGTTGTCTAGCCCCACCTTTACAAGACTTTTGTGCTTTTCCATTAAATATAGAATAAACTAAAACTTTCAACCTTGATGTATAAGGCCACTTTCAACATACCACCCTATATTCCAGACACATATTTTGAATAGTCTTTCCCCTGTCAGTTGTCTGCAACATTCTGGCCATCCTGACTATCTACTATTCTTTCAATATGTCATGGAACATCACACCTCTGTGCCTTTGCTTATGCTACTTTTTCTGTCTGAAACATACTCTTTTGTATATCCACCTATCCAATTCAAATGTGACTTTCATTCTTTTTCTTACTTTGTTGTCACTGATCTTGAATCAGCCTTCCTTAAAATGATGGGAGGTTTTGAGAGTAACAGCAAAATTACATTTTAATTTCAAATTCCCAAATCAGTGCCTAGAAATTAATAATCCATTTCTGTTTCCAAATCCAAGTCTCCAGTTAAATTCTCCCCAAAATTGAAATTTTCTTTCTGAGAATTTTAATTTCTTTGAATTAGTTGATAATCCCATAAGTCTTTGCCACAGTGAGAATTCCACAAGTAGAGAAATAGGAGATGACTGTAAAATACTGGGAAGATAGCAGAAAATGGATGAGGTATTCTGGTCATTTTATAAAAATGTTATAGAAAAATTTTATGACTAAGAGATTATAATGTCCATGGTAATATGGCCTTCAATTGTGGAAGTTGTCTAAAAATGTATACAGGGAGCAGAGGGATTTAATTACATTCAGGAGTGATATACTGCTGGGATTTGTGATTGTAAAGATAAATATTATCATAGTAAAATAAGTATATTTTATTTATTATGAAATTAAAAAATGTAGTAATATAAATATCAGTTTATCAAGTCCTTTCATATTTCTCCCTTTCTATTTCTCCTGTAGTGTTGTCAGTTTTCTTTAAGCCTCTTATTTTTTGTCTCTTCCCTGTAATCGCCAATGACACGTATGTGAGACAATTGACCAGACTTAAAAAGGTGGCCTAAACTCACGGAAAGGGAAAAACTAATTGACAATGATGAGCACTGAGAATTTAACCTAAAATCATTTGCATCATACCTTGAGAATTCATCATCTATAATAGATATTTTCACATATGACTCAACATTTTTATGTGATAAGAATTTCTCTAAAATCTAAGCTAAAAGCACATAGCTGTTTGATGTCAGAATTAGAACTAGTACTTAATTTTTACTATTCTTCTTTTATTTTGTTCTATTCAATAGAATTGAATTACAACAAAAGCAATAATAAATATTGTACCAAGCAAACTACCATAATATATATATTTTTAATTTCTAGAATTTCTATAATAATTAAAACATATATGTTGTATCTAAGAACAGCAATAAGTTCAACTGATTTATTTATTGCAAAATTTGACTGCTTAGGGAAAAATCCAAATTATCCCTTGGAAACATATTTTTCTCAATTATCAGTAAATTATTTTTCTATTTTACACTATTTTTTAATCTTAATTACATTTTATTTCTTCAATCTGAATCTAAAAAAGGGAAAGAAAACTTTTGCTCTGTTTGTAAGTGTCAGTTGAGAAATCATTACGTATCAGTCTTCTAAATATGGTATTAAATGGATCGCAGTTACTGAAACTGAGTTTGGTTTGTTACATCTAAATGTCAAGGAAAAAGATTTTCACCATTTCATTTGTCCAATATCCCTTGTCAGTGATTATTTAACCTTTGAATAAACTAGATTGTAATACCAAGGAAAACTTAATAATACTTAGAACGAAAGATGTATTTGCTATTGTAAACCACCAAATTAAAAACCCAGTTGTAGATTAAATGTTCATCTGTAGATATCACGATTGGAAATATGAATACATTAATCTTTTAGAAACAATATTATAAATAATAGTTCACAAATCTTTCCAAAAATTTATATTTATTCCTTATGAAAAATGGGAAAATATGCTGTAACATTTGTACACATTTAAGAGAAATTGAATGGCAAATGTTAATTCAATTCAAATGATTCTCTTTCTGAAGGAAAGCAGGCTTCATCATAGGAGAATGGAGAGTCAGCTGGATACCTTTTGGAGCTTCTGAATACGGATATTTTCAAAAGCTTTAGAGTTTTATGTCACCTGTTTTCAATGTGTATAGTTTAATTTCCAAACATAACTCTTTTTTTTACTTCTTAAACGTTTCATTTTTAAAATAATTAGCCATGTCTTCATACAAAAAAAATAAGTAATAATAAAGGAAATCAAGGGAATATAGGAAAGATAGCATCAAATAAAAGAATAGAGGGATAGAAAAAGATTTTACAGAGAAGGAAGTAGTTAGATTTACCTACAGCAAATGGGCAAGAATTAGAACAGAGGAAAAAGAGGAAAGCCATTAATAAAATATCTTCAGACACATTTATAAAGGTAATTGCCATTGGTGGAAGCTTAATGGGTGCAACTCTTTAGTGAGATGGAGCTTGTATATCTTCCTCATGGATAATGTCTCTGTCATTGTCTTTACCCTGAGAGGTAGAAACAATGGGTTAGTTACATTTGTGGTCATCCCTAGTGCATTGTATAAAGGAGATATATTATTACAATCTATGCTACTGGTTACGAAATAATAGATATGGTTCCTACTCTTTCTTTGGAAAGGGAAATATATTAACTGTATAATTTATTGTATTGTTCTCATTAAAAAGAATGCCTGCTATATGGATAGCATTGATCATGGTAATTGGATAAAAGAGAAATATTAAAAATGTTTATTGTCCTTAAGAATTAACTGGGATACTAAGATAAAACATAAACATGATTCACTGCTACTGGCAGGAAGTAAAATTGCCACCCTGTATCAAAACACATTCCAATGTTACTTTGCAGCTCCTCCCATGGAGAGGTAGTGTCTATTTTCCTATTCCTGGAAGTTTGTCTGGGCTTGTGAATGGTCTATTGTCTTGAGACCCTGCTCAGCCCATATTAGATTGTTGTAGGTTGAGAAACTATGCTGAAAGTAGAGTCATCACATTTGTCCTAGTGGAGGCCCCAGAGATATGAGAGAGCCCAACCAAGATCAGCAAATACTTTTCCTCCTTCACAGTGTCAGCATATTCATGAGTAAGTAAAATTGGACCAAAAAAGAACTGCCCAGTTGACCCATAGCATCATGAGCTAGTGATACAGTTGGTCTTTTAAGTCACTATGTTTTTCTGGAGTAATTTTTAATACAGCAAATGCTAACTGATGAAACTCTATAGAGGGTGGTAAGGGCTTCCTATCTTCCTTTCCTCAGAAGAGGTTTTGCTTAACTGGCCATAATATTAAAGTAAGGTTTTCACAGTCAGAAATTATATTTATAGAATGAATACAATTCTTCCAAAAAGCTAGCATAAACTAATAGTCCACATATCTGTATTTTGCCTTATACTTATTTCAGCCTTCAGTTAAATTAAATAGAATGGAATATCTCTTTATTTATATATTGGAGAATAGCAACAAGAAAATAGTCAACAAATAAACCAGGTTTTAGAAAAAACACCTCTTCCTACCACACAACTTCTAAAATCTTTTGGCCAATAGCTACAAAAACTCAGGAGAACCAGCATATACAAACCAAAATTAATATTAAATTCTGTACTCTGATACACATAGCATTCTTCCCTAATTCCTTAGCATAATCTTTCACAGGCAAGGATACACATTTTAAAAATTAATTCTTCAAACCATACCAGAAGGCTTAGAAAGAACAGGTGAGTCCATTTTAGCAGATTCAGAAGCCAAAGAATAATTTTTGTTTTATCAATTTTCTGGCCCTGGAGAATGCTCAATAGTCTCTGAAATAAATGGTGCCAACTACATTAAATATGGGAGCACAACCTCCCCTTACTTTATTCTGGAACATTAAAATAACAGCCCTGTGACCTTAACTTTATGCTTGATAGTTCATATTAAAGACCTCAAAGAAGACTCTAGGTCAGAAAGTCAGAAAGTTTTACTGTTGACCTTTCACACACTTCTACGAGAAATGATTATTTACATATTTTGTAACTTTAAAAGCATATATATTTTATTGTTTAAAAATAAATTTATTAAAAGATGTAATATTTCCATATAATAGAAAGCCACAAAGCCATTAAAACCTTATTTTGAATAATATTTAATAAAATAAAATGAGGTTTAATGTTGTAAGATAAGAAGGATGCTAAACTATATATAGTATGTTTCAAGATAGGTAAAAATCCATGTAATATGAACACGTGCATTACAAGACAATGAAAATATGTCAAAATGTTAACAGATTATTTTTTCATGTTATGATTATGGGTTATTAAAAACACTTTTATCTCTATTCCTAATATTTTATAAATTCCTTAAAGTCAGCTTAAGTGGAAGCTATTCCTTATTGGAGACAGGAGAGTTGGGTAAATCATAATTCATTATATTCTCCCCAAAGTTTATCCTCCTTCTTTTAAACTCCCACATTACTAAGCTGTTTGTTGCTTTCCAATAATATACATTGCCTACCCGCCTTTGTTCCTGCTTTTTCCTCTACTCGGATCATGTTTCCTTCACTTCTTTATTCTTCTTCCACTTATTTTTCAAGATTCATCACGGTGATCTTTTTCTTTTTTTCCAATATGTCCTCCCTACTCAACTTGTCCTTCTCATAGATGGGACTAAGTGGGCCCAGGGCCTCTATATCAACTTGTTTATAACACTTATCAAATTGTTACTTATGATTGTGTCCCCTTCAATGGATTGCAAGAATCTCAGAGAAAGGGTTCAGTTGAGTCACATTTATAATATATCATCAAAGCTTAGCATAATGTCATGTTCATAATATCTATTTCATATAATATTATTATTCACTCATTTATGCATTCACTCACTCAACAAATTCTATTTGAATCACATGGTGCTATATACTAATACCAGAGCCATGTATTAAATGAATAATGAATGAAAGCTTATGAAGATGCCACTTTTTTCTCAACTGATCATCAGCCTTGTGTGGACATAGCTTCTGCCTTTTTCATCTTGTAGCTCAAGTAAATAGTATAAATATTCAAGAAGTGCTCATTGAAGCTATCAATAAATAAATGCAGCTACTCCATATAATAAAGAACGAAGTGGTTTTTTGCTGTTTTTATACATGTGCATCCTATGTTTTAACTCCCATCATGAAGCTATCTTTGAAATAAGGCATCACATAAGGACTTCTATAAAATAGGAACTTCTTGAACCATTATTGTTTTCAAATGAAGCAAGGAAATTCTGAATGAACTGAAGGACAGTAGCCCATAAGTGTGTAAGCCAGCTGCAGTAGCATTAATAATTAACTGTAGCTAAATATGAATTACATTGACATACATTATATTAGTTTCAGGTGTACAGCATAATGATGTGATATTGTGAAATGATCACCACAATAAGTATTGTTAACATCTGTCACCATTTGTGGTTACAGAATTTTTTGTCTTGTTATGAGAACTTTTAAGATCTACTCTCTTAGCAACTTTCAAATATGCAATACAGTATTGTTAACTATAGTTGCTATGCTGTAAATTACATCCCCACGATCTATTTATTTTATAACCGGAAACTTGTACCTTTTGACCCCCTTCACCCATTTTTCCCACTCCCAGCCCCTGCCTCTGGCAACAATCAATCTGTTCTCTGTATCCATCAGTTTGGTTTTGTTTATTTTGTTTTTTAGATTCCAGATATAAGTGAGATCATTCAGTGTTCATCTTTCTCTGTCTTATTTCACTTAGCATAATTCCCTCAAAGTCTATCCATGTTGTCACAAATGACAAGATTTCCTTTTTTATGACTGAATAATATTCATATATATATATATGCCATATTTTCTTTATCTTTGTATACTTAAGTTGTTTCCATATCTTGGCTACTGTAAATAATGCTGCAATGAACATGGGGTGCATATATCTTTTTGAGTTAGTGTTTTTATTTTCTTCATATAAATATCCAGAAGTGGAATTGCTGGATCATATGGTAGCTCCAGTTTTAACTTTTTGAGTAACTTCCATTCTGTCCCACCAATAGTGCACAAGGATTCCCTTTTCTCCACATCCTTGCCAACACTTGTTTATTTCTTGTCTTTTTGATAACAGCCATTCTAAAAGTGTGAGGTAATATTTCATTGTGGTTTTGATTTGCATTTCCCTGATGATTAGTGATGTTGAGCATGTTTTCATGTATCTGTTGACCATCTGTATGCCTTCTTTGAAAAAAGTCTATTCAGATCCTCTGCCCATTTCTTAAATTGGATTGTTTGGTTTTTGGCTTTTGAATTGTATGAGTTCTTTATATATTTTGGATATTAACCCCTTATCAGATACATGATTTGCAAATATCTTCTCCCATTCAGCAAGTTTCCTCTTCATTTTGTTGATGGTTTTCTCTGCTGTACAGAAGCTTTTTGGTCAGGATTTCTGTTTTAGTGATTTTTAATGCATTTGGCATCATTAGGGTAATTACATTAGTATCATTTTAACACAAGCACAGCCCTGGTGGCACAGTGGTTAAGAATCTGCCTGTCAATGCAGGGGACATGGGTTCGAGCCCTGGTCCAGGAAGATCCTACATGCCCCGGAGCAACTAAGCCTGTGTACCACAACTACTGAGCCCACAAGCCACAGCTACTGAGCCCACGTGCCACAGCTACTGAAGCCCGCGTGCCTACAGCCTGTGCTCTGCAACAAGAGAGGCCACCACAATGAGAAGCCTGCACACAGCAATGAGAAGCCCCCACTCGCTGCAACTAGAGAAAGCCTGCGCACAGCAACGAAGGCCCAATGCAGCCAAAAATAAATAAATAAATTAATTAATTAATTAATTTAAAAAAATGATAATATGAGCACAATTGGTTATAAAACTAAATTAAGGACAAGTTATTGAATTATATGTACATATTTCTTCCAGTTTTCCCCTTTGCTCAGATGGTACATTTCCACACTCACATATGAAATGGTTTAATGGGTGAATTCAGAAACAGTGACACTTTTTTTTTTTCTTGCGGTACGCGGTCCTCTCACTGTTGTGGCCTCTCCCCTTGCGGAGCATAGGCTCCGGACGCGCAGGCTCAGCGGCCATGGCTCACAGGCCTAGCCGCTCCGTGGCATGTGGGATCTTCCTGAACCAGGGCACGAACCTGTGTCCCCTGCATCGGCAGGCAGACTCTCAACCACTGGGCCACCAGGGAAGCCCCAGAAAAAATGACACTTTTAAACCACCAGAACTTTGAAAAATAAATCAATAGCTTCTGCTAGTTGAATTCTTCCGATGTAATAGATGCTTTGAACATCAATTTCTAATTCTGTTTCTCTGTTTCTTTCCCTGAAGCTTTTGGTCCACACTCATGTAATAAAAAGCAGAATCTTATCTATGGAAGATCCATAATATGTATTTATAATACTCATCCAGCAGCTTCAACTATATGATTGTTCAACAACTATCACAAATATGCAGTTCTGAATTATCAAATATTCAAACTAAGCATTTGTTTAGGATACCATTATAAGCAGACGATAATTATATACTTGAAAAGAAGCATCAGGTTTAATATCAAAACTTTCTTGATATATTTAGATTTATTTTAATATTAGTATTTTATTTTTAATTGGAAGAGGGAGGCAGTTTAATGTGTTCAATCCTCAGGACTTTGAACTTCTTATTATAGTCTTGCAAGTGTGTCAAGTAACTTTTGCTCCTCTGTACTTTTCATATTATTTACTCTTTGTTTAATGACCTCCACTGAATAGTCCTTCATTGAAAGTCTAACCATCTTTGAAAATGCAGATAAATCCCTTATTCCAGGAACTCCTGAGTCAAAATTAATAGGTAAGGAGCTTTGTGTGCCAAAATCATTTTAACTTAAAATTTTTATTTTAAGAATTACGACTTAAATTTTGCTTCATGTACAAGTGATTAGCACATGTGTCTTAAGCACCTTCATAAGCTTACAAAAATAAAAATATGTCTCAAAATCAACAATAAACTTTTTGAACTGAGAAGGAACCTAGGGCTCTGCTTTCTATAGCCAATTAATCCAAAGCTCAAAGAATTTGTGTCTCCAAAGCCAAAAAACTGGTCTAGTCAGAATAGAAACTACTTTTCCTGACTTCTGGTTCTGGACTCTTTACCAAACTGTTTTACATGGTAATTTCCACATAATGACTCTTCAGTAAATGATTGATGAATTTAACTACTTTTAAATTTTGAATAACTCAAGAAGACTCATAGTCTTATTAAAATATTTTGGAATGCAGGTTTACCTTCTATTGGCACACCTATATGCAGTGTCCTCATTTATCTTAAAATCGTGTTCATTTCGGGGCACATTAGATTTGCTTTTTAGTTGCTTTATTCATGTTTTCTTTTTTTTCACTCCCTTAACAATCAGAAGTAGGTTATGCCAAAAATCACAAATGCATTACATATCATTGAAACAAGGAAAAAGAACAAGAGCCAGGTAATGAATCAGAAAACAGGATAAGACTAACTACTGGTCTGAATATAAATTAAAGCTTTGGGCCTCCTGGACATTGAAGCACATGAGGGGCTATAATACGCTATGTCACCTCCTTATTAATTTGTGAAAGTGGATCAGGGCAATAGAATGCAATATTTTCTAATACAAGTTAGACATTTAATTTGATGGATCTTTATGTATGGGACATTAGACTGTTTATTGGAAGGTAACTTCAATAGTACTTTTAGAAGAGATCAGGAACATCAATTACATTGCTATTTTTAAGGTATCCCCTTAATAAAAGACAAAGGTAAAATATTATACATTTTATTTCATGAAGACAGTTCTAAGTTTAATGAACTGATATATAATCTATCTAGCTTTCAGATGATTTCTTTTCAATTTAAGGTTAGAGGTTAAGGGTAGGTGTTGAAAAACCTAATGACCTAATCAGCATGTTTTTCTCTAACTGTTAATTGTGTTTTTATTTCTTTGGATAGAAACGAGAAGGTAAATAATTCAAAATGAAACTATTATGGTTTGGTCTTGAAATACAAGTTAAATTCTGTATTATTTATGGAAATATCTAAATGTTAAGAATATACCTGGCAAGCTTGACACTTTGTTTTAGAATTCAAAGGGTGTGACATAAATATGTGACCCATGTATGTCTCCATTGGGGTAGGCTACAGGAAATCTTGTAGGCAGGATAAAGTCTTTTACAAGTAACACCATTTAAGCTGCTCAAATGCTTAAACGAGTACTTTATTGAAGTACCCAGCTTCTTCACTATAATGCTTGAAAGGTATGAGCTGGAATTTGGGGGATTTTAAAAATTAGAATTGCATTTTTCTAAGTCTTGAGAGATAGATTCAATATTCTCCAGATACCTACAATTCAGTTGATAACTGGTTTTGTTACTATCCATCCAGGGTGCCAAAAAGAATGTAGGACTTGCCTCTGTGCTATTAGTCATAAATCTCTGTAGAGTTATGGATTTTTAAGTTTGAAAAAAACAGCTTTCATCCTCTCTCAGGACATATAAAGGTACAGTTTTCTCTGTTGGGATTCTGTTCGTAGCATGCAGCTATTATGTGATATTGTGATAAGGTTATGCAGGTATCATCAGAAGCACTTTTCTACATGTAGTTCTTTCCAGTTGACTCAAAGGCTAACAGCAGATCAATAAATACTACAAAATGTCATAAGTTGTTCCAAGTTTCTCAACACATGGGAATAGAATGTAGCAATTATAATAAGGAACTAGCATAATGAACCTATAGCCTTGCAAGGCTTTAGAAAAGGTGGTTCATAATGGCACTTACAGAAAAGGAAAAATAATAACAATCATCCCAAGTTATAAGAACTTCTGTAAGAATAAAGCCCAAACTCAAAGGAAAGGATTTTGATAATTGAGTAAACAAGGTTCTTTATACCAGCCTTCTAAAACTTAAGAGTTATTATTTAAATGAGTGAAATCAGTGAGGCTGTGGCCTTCCAAGGACAGATCTATTGGTCTAAAAACACAGGAGCAAAGATTTGGCTGAAATTGTTTAACCAGTCATTGGTAGAAAATTGCACCTCTGTAACTCTTCTTTCTTAATTTATATCAAAGAGAGCTTTGTCTCCAAATATCATTCATTTTTATAACTAATGACAAATAAAATCTCTCTTACTAAGATATGTTTGAAATGGTGTAGTGCTTTTAATTGGCATATACTATTCACCTTTGCAATGTTTTGTTAGCTTCTTACGTTTTTTTGTTTTACTTTTGTTGTCACTGCTGTTAGATTTGTTTTTCTTTTCTTTCTTTCTTTTTTATTTTTGGTTCTGCTTCCCCCAAATACTCAGGTGGCCATGGCCTACTGATGTCAATGAGAGGAGAGTTAGGGATTTTCAGTCTCTCTCACCTATGGGCATATATCTCAGTCCTCATATCCTGCTATTATGGGCCTTCTAACTATAAGTCAATTTCTGAGTTTCCCTGGCTGATGACAAAAAATAATAATAAAAATAAAAACAAACAAACCAAAATGTCCTCCTCAAGGAAAATATGAACTATTATGACAGACAAAACCTGAACTACATTCAGAACATTTTATACTGCATAATGGTCTCTTTCTGCAGCATCTTTAAACAGCATCAGGCTATAACACCCTGTAGTCTGATAAAGGCCAGGGGTGTCTAAAATGACTTAAAAATATTGAGTATTGGTATATCCTGTACTCTGTTGACTTACTCCTTAACTCGGGTTAATTCCTTAGTTCCGGCTACGTGCTTCTGAACACACACAACCTTACAGCCACTGTTCTGAGCAGACACTTGCTAGAATAAAACCTGAACAAAACATATCATGTTGGCAAGAGCTTTCCATCCTCTGGTATGGGTAGCACGAACATTAAAAAGTATTTCTTTAATTCCTATTATACATAGTACTGCAATCTCATTAGTTGCTGCCATTAAAGACCCACTATAAATGTCGATTTTATTTTCATTAAGAAGCATCATTGAGGTGTCGTTATGATACGTCTGTAAGAGGACTTTGTAATTGTCAGGCAGTGGCTCTACCAAAAAGATCTCTTCTTTGATGGAGTTTCAATTTCAGTGAATACCATCTAAAATATACCTCTACCCTTTGTGCAAATGCATTCATTTGAATATGGACTTGACATAGGGCAAACCTCTGAATAATAACACAATTGGAGTCCAACTAAGTTTGAGCTCCATAGATAAAGAAGAACACAGTGCCCTTCTTTTTAAGAAAGTGTATATTGTTGTTTGCAACTAAAATAAACTTTTCTAGAATATTAATAGCAAGAAACAAAAAGATATCATTGACTTGTCCCCAGTCACATGTTTTAAGCACAATTATGCCCTGTTTCCTGACAACAGGCAATGTTGTATTGCTTATTGATGTTTCCAAGGAATTGGAATTTCTTACTTACTTTTGACTGCCTTGTAGGAAAAAACCTGGAATCTTATGGCTATCACCAGAAATTCACTAAATAAGCACTTACAAGAGATGTATGAACTCAAAACTATTTTATACTCACTTCTCTATACACACACATACACATTAACTAACTTTATTTGGCAACCCCAAAGGACTTGATATTTCTACTTTAATCAAACCAAAAAAATCTTCTTAGAGCCAAAAGAGTTGGATAACTTTCAGATAGTATGCTATGCAAAAGTCACCAGAATAAATTATTGAAACTCTCATAATAAACAACATAATCATTTCCAGACCACTTTCAGTGTGTAGATCAGAAGTCAAGACTATTCACCATAAAAATTGTTTTATATTGATACAAACGGTAATTTTTTACCAACATTTGAAAAGTTGAATATTTAATGTAAAAAGATATTTCACATAAAAATCTAGATTTTGAAATTCCCTTGGCAAATCAGAAGATATGACTATTACGGGCACATGTTTTTGCAATGTAAGAATTGCTACCATTTAGTAAGGGGGGTATTTTTCCTGTTTTTTTTCCACAACTCCCTATTGTGTTGATTCTGAGCCAGTTGCCATGTTGCATCTTATGTGTGGCTGGATTCATTCATTTAACACCTTTCTCTGGTCTCTTAGGGATTCAAGGTATGGCCATCACCTCAGAAAGTCATACAATGTCACCTAAGATTTTAGATAATAAAATCTGAATTTTCCCCTATTCCAGGCTTTTTTTTGCTTTTTAGACCAAGTTTTAAATTTTCTAGATTTATTTACATTCTTTCCCTTCTACTTGAACTTACATTTTTATTATGCAGACAAGATTCAAGTAGAATATTATAGAAGATTCTTCCCAATGCCCTATGATTTCACATGTAGCTTTTAACAGTACCAGAACCTTATGTTCCAAAGCATCTCCTTTCACTGCCAAGAGTTCCATATTTCAAATATATTACTCTGATTTTATCCTTATTTTCTTTATACATCATGGATAAAACCTTCTTTGTGAAGGTATTGAGATTTAGCTATTGTTTTGCCAAAGGGTTTTGATGATGAAAAAGATTATTTAGGTTGCGTATTAATGTAAAAGTCAGTGCAAGAACAAAATCTGCTAAATAAAGGTTTTCACTCTATATTGCCTTCAGGATTTTGTTGCACAGCATATAATATGTTGATACATTATCTGATAAAATCGCTATTTGCAATGATACAAATTAATAGATTTATCATTTTTATCAAGTGATAGAAACAAGTACCCTCCTGGGAAATAGGACTTATCTCTGAATTAAGGCAATTAAAATTATCCCACTGAACCACACAACCTTAGTCTTGTGAGATTATTTTAAATTGCTTCTGGTCATAAGAAATACATTTTTAATGAGCAGCATAGAGGGATGGAAGTACTTAAGGATATAAAGATTTCTTGGTAAACATCATTTTGAATCCCTGTTAAAGTATATATCACATCAAATCCTATTCCTATTCTTCACTTCTGATGGGAAAGTTATACTTCCACTAGGGCTTTTTAAAGTAGGAGCTTGTGTTATTCCAAGAATAATGTAGAGTAACTCATTGTGTTTCATGGTTTACTATTGATATCCATTTCTTTTCTTTTATAACTATGTATCCACACATTTTTAATTTATGAGTTATATATGCAAGTTTTCTTTAATTACTTAGGAATGTGTCTTTATATAATTTTAGAAGTGTGTCTATTGATAAATTTTAGAAAAAAAATTTTACACTTTGTCCTGCAACTAAGGATATTAGTGATTATTCCAATGATCCTGTCAGCATTCTGGACTGTAAAACTATTTAGATTAGGAAATATATGCCATTTAAACATCCTGAAAATGGGTATATTGGATTGTATTTTTCTGAACGATACTAGAATCATACATTCACTGAATTATAGAGATAAACGTGACACTAAAGTCAGTTTATAAAATTTTTACATAAATACTTCACATCCATAGTAATGTAAAAAATTTTATATCGTAAGGAAAATAAGGAAATATAATGCTATCTGTACCCTATTTTTGTGTTGTCATGATATTAATTATTTTGAGAAAAGATTGTATTATGTAATCTCAGAAACAATCTTCTGGAAGTCAAACAGGTACAGAACTGAAAAACATGTTAACTAATGAATAATCATACAACACGTCTATCTTTCACTCCTTGGATTCCTGCCAAGAGATCTTTGGGAAAATGAGGTGTGATCATTAATCTTAGGTGTTAGTTTGACTGGATTACAGGGTGTCCAGATATTTGGCTAAACATTTTTCTGGGTGTCTGTTAGGGTATTTTCAGATGAAATTCCCATTTTAATCCATAGACTCAGTAGAGCAGTTTGCCATCCCCAGTGTGGATGGGCACAATCCAACCAATAGAGGGCCTGAAAGGAACAAAGAGGCAAAGGAAGGAAGAATTTGGCTCTTCCATCTGATTGCCTGAGCTGGGGCATGTTCCTGGTTCTCAGGACTTCTGACTCAGACTGCAATCTACACCATCACCTCCTCTGGTTCTCAGGCCTTCAGACTCGGTATACACCAATTAGCTTTCCTGGGTCTCCAGTTTGCAGAGTGGAGACTGTGGGGCATCTCAGTTTCCATAAATGCATAAGCCAGTTGCTTACAACAAATTTCTTCCTATATTTATATCCTATTTGTTCTGTTTCTCTGGAGAATCCTGATTAACATATGAGGTAAATAATGCCAAGATGTAAACACATTCTTTCTCTGTTTCCTGAGTTGATAATACATGGTAGATAATTTAACTAGGAGCAATAAAAGCATATGAAAAAACTTTCAAATAATTATCCCAATAGCTATCATTATTATCTATTGCGTGGAGGCCATTTTCTATGTATATATTTACATACCTTTAGAAATACCTGCTGCATATTTATTACAAGTCAATGACATAATTTTCACTAGAAAATAAAAGTGTCACAGCCTAATCTAGTAACAATGCTTTCAATATTTATTTAACTTAATTTTTTTCCTTATACGTTTGTTTAAATGTTTTTTGTTTTTTGTTTTCTTTCTTTTTGGCCATGCGCTTGTCTTGCGGGATCTTAGTTCCAAGACCAGGGATCAAACCCAGGCCAGGAAGTGAAAGCTTGGAGTCCTAACCACTGGACAACCAGGAGATTCCCTAAATAAGTTTTTAAAAATATGATAAAGGTATCATAGTTACTTCTTTAAGAAGAAATTACATTTTCTTTTAGTTTGAAAGCATATTATTTATTTGAGCCTCATTAATATAGATGCCTGGTTTTCTCCAGACTTTCTGTTTCTGTGCCATACCACTTACCCCCACGCCTTCAGATGATGTGTTGGTATATAATGTAAATATTTGACAGACCCATTCCAAGACAGACAACTATTCTTTTTTTTCTTCCCTTTGGATTTTGATATCTCACAATTCTAGTCAGTCCCAGTTAATCAGACATGTAAGAAGAATACCATAATTGTGAAAGTCACATAGTGGTTCAGCCACTATGGAGAACAGTATGGAGGTTCCTTAAAAAACTACAAATAGAACTACCATATGACCCAGCAATCCCACTACTAGGTATATACCCTGAGGAAACCAGAATTCAGAAAGAGTCATGTACCAAAATGTTCATTGCAGCTCTATTTACAATAGCCTGGAGATGGAAACAACCTAAGTGCCCGCCGTCGGATGAATGGATAAAGAAGATGTGGCACATATATACAATGGAATATTACTCAGCCATAAAAAGAAACGAAATTGAGCTATTTGTAATGAGGTGGATAGATCTAGAGTCTGTCATACGGAGTGAAGTAAGTCAGAAAGAGAAGGACAAATACCGTATGCTAACACATATATATGGAATTTAAGAGGGGACATGGGTTCGAGCTCTGGTCTGGGAGGATCCCACATGCCGCGGAGCGGCTGGGCCTGTGAGCCATGGCCACTGGACCTGTGTGTCCAGAGCCTGTGCTCCGCAGCAGGAGAGGCCACAACAGTGAGAGGCCCGTGTACTTAAAAAAAAAAAAAAAAAAAAAGAAAGTCGATATTACACTTAAATGATAAAAAGCATTACTGCATTTTAGTCTTTTTGTGACGAAAATGAAAGCAGTGCACTGACTTGGTGATTCTACTGAGATACTATAAATTAAATATTTAGAACATTTTCAGGGCCACAGTTACAAACGATCTTTGCATGCAGAGTGCTTTTGGTGTATGCAAAGAATTTCTTAATTGGTATACTCCTAATTAAGGATTGCTCTTAGCTTCTTATAAATTTAGAAAATATTACACATTCAAAGAGAAATCTCAGAAAGAATTCCACTAAATCACTAATGAAAGGCATCCCCTAAATGGATGGAGACAAATAAAGGGAGGCAAAAAAGAGAAAGCTAGGGGCAAAGAACATTTAATAGACTATGATTTACAATTGACCGTTGAACAGGAGAGGTGAAAAGTATCTATGTATAAGTGGAACCATGTAGTTCAAACCCCTTATTGTTCAACTGTATTATGATTCAGCCCTTTGTAATGTGACTTTGTCACCCTTCTATCAAGAAGTGGGTTCTAACTCTTCCTTGGATTTCAGTCTTGATCATGTGACTTGCTGTAGCTAATAAGATGTTTGTGAATGCAACACAAGCACAGACTTGGGACATGCTTGCTCATCGATGCATGCCTTTACTTATTGCTTCTGGAACACAGTCACTAGTGCATGCCCTTTTTCATTGCTTTTGGAACACAGCTGTGATATGAAGTTCGCAGTAGCATGTTAGATGTTGGATACTAGTGGCCGAGTTGCTCCAATTCCCCAGTCAAATGCCAGCTTATCTACCAGCAGACTGGAACTGCGTGAGTGAACCTAGCAAAAGCAGCAAAAGAATGCCCAGTTGAGCCCAGATCATATTTCCCACCCACTGGATCATGATCTAATAAATGTTTATTGTATTCAGCCACTAGTTTTGGGATTGTTTTCTATGCAGCAAAAGCTAAATGATATAGATGGAGTCTTTTTTCTTCTTCTTCTTCTTTACCTTCTCTGTATTGAATTGAATTCAGTAAGAATCAGAGGACCAGTGAAGTACCCTGAAAGTCATCCATTATTTTGACCTACCTTCAGGACTTGCCTTCAGGAATTTCTTCACTCATAACCATGCCCGGACAAATTTGAATCATATTTCTCAGCAGTATTACTTAAAGAATCCTAGGAAAAATGACAATATGCTTTGAGAAAAAATCTTTTCCAATTGATTAAAAAAGTAGCATGTATAAGATTTTAAAAATTGCTTTCCACTTTAAGAGCAGAGAAACTAGGATGAAAAATCAGAGTAAAAAATCTGCAATACTACTGAACTAAGAAATAGGCAGATAGCAAGATAAAGTGCAGTTAACATTATTAGACTTAGGGCAGAAATAAAATCACCTTTTGGAAACACAGATAGGTAGTAAATGGAAATACCTGATAAGTAAAAATACCAAAGGAGACCTAGGCAAACACAGCGGACAGTATATTAGACCCATCAAAAGGAATGAAAAAACCAATCCAACAAATGGAAAAGTTGTCTTGGATTTGTGGTATAAGAAATTTTTTCTACTTGATTTTGATGTTGATTTCAAACACAGATTCAGGAACAGACAAACTGGAGGGAGTTATGAAAAGTTTCTCAAATATGATTAAGGAATCGAGGTACTCATTTTTGAAGAAGGATTAAAGGACATAAATGTAGAGATCTTGGCTAAAGGTAAGTGGATGAAAATAGGACAGCAGTCTTCAAACCCCTGAAAGTCATAGGAATAGTTTTTTGAAGGGTTTTCTTATTCATTTCAGTATTTAGAACTCTTTGAAAACTTCAATCCAGATTACTTTGTTTTAAAAATTAAGCAGTTTTTCTCCATATTCCAGATAGTACACTACATAGAAAAGAAAATTTAATAAACTATAATATTGTTCCAAAAACATGGACAGAAAGATCATATATTTAAAATTATAACTTGGCTTAGCTGGTGATGGTAATAACAATCACTTATTATTTCTGATTAAAGCACAAAATAAGTTATGTAGATGCTGCCACTGTATGTATTTATTTTCACAGTTGGCTTCCCAAAAGACTTGTAATTACATGTTATAGCACACATATAAATTAAAACCAAATAAATTATAAATACAATATCAAAACATGATGCACCAAAAATCTTTCCTAATATAATTGTTGTGATTAAGTGTTAAATTTACCTCTGTGATTTCTGTTATCCAAAACAACATTTCAGAAATGCCAGGTTATAAATTTTGTAGTCAGATGAGGCAAGTCTATTTACCAGAAGAGATAAATAGAATAATGATAAAGTCAAAATCCAGAAAGCTCCTCATGCCTCTTCTATATTTCTGTTTCTGATTTTATTGGAGTTTTACTCTAATACCTTAGGAAACCTACTTAACATTCTCAGCCTCATTTCACTGGCCTATACAATGACAGTTATTGGAGTTATTTTATCTCAGGCAGATGTTTTGGGGTAGTTCTTTGATGCTGTAACTTGAACTCCAGTGAGAATTGTTCTAACCCAAGTTAATAAAATATCCTTATCTGCAATGTGTCATGCAATACTTTTTATTATTTATTTTCCACAATAACAGCAGAGGGAAATTTTAAGCTCAAATACCACTGTGATAAATATTAAACCACCTAAGTCTACTGAGGAAAAGGTAGAAACGGCAGAACTTAGGAGGGAGAAAGTAGAAATTCCACCATAATTTAGAGTAGAGATGATAACTTAGATTTCATCTGAATAGGTACAGAAAACATATTTAGGCAATTAGAATACTCTGAAGATGTGACTTGTGTACTTAGAAACCGAAAAAGATCAATTTAGAAAAAGTCTAGGGACAATAAGAGCCTTGTTAATATTTCTCAATTTGCCATTACTGACCACTTGTTGTTGTAAGAATTTATGACTGGTTTATGTTCTGACTTGACATTGGGAAATGTCACTTAGAGCAGTGACAAGTGCTTCCACAGTATCTGTGCTGCCCAGTGAAGGAAATGATATCATTCTTACACAATCAACTAGCTCATAGTTGCTTGCCAGTTTCCCTGCTATCTTTTCATTGTCATGATCATCATTATGAGTTATAAGCCTCTTACCAATAATTTGAATGACCTCAATTTCTCTCCATGTTCTTCTTTAGTGAATGATATGTTCATTTTACTTTTTAACATCTTTCACATTTTAGCAAAGTAGTCATTTAAAATGCATGCAGAGCTAGAAAGTAAATTACTAGGGTAAAGGGCATTTCAAGATGATTGAAAATATGCCTCATGAGCTGTTGCCTTTTCTATTTCAGAGTTACTGAAAAGGTGTTAGAAATGAGATTTCACAAGTAAATATATATGTACTGCATAATTTTTCTGTTTCAATGTACTTTTCTTTAATATTTTTACGTCATCCTCATTATAGTAAAACCTGAAATAATACCATCTATGACATAGTATTGCAGAATTTAATACCATGACAGATTTAAAATATTCAGGCCCTTAGTTGAGTTTTATATTTAAGATTTCACCAAAAATTTGAGGCCTGTTTTCAAGGTTTACTGATACACTTTAATTCCTTATTTATGATGGTAACTAATTTCAGATGTATTTTTCCATATGTTACATGAACATATATATCGCTTAGAGTTACTTAGAACAATCAGTATTTTTGTTAAGATAAAACAAGTAAGAACTTGGATATTGAAAAGCAAAGTTTATCCAGCCATGGCCAGTGAAAATAATTGTGGACCACTGTTACCATAGTGTGAAATTTGTCAATGACTATATAGCTTGAATACTCTTATATTAAATTACCTCTCTCTTTCTTCTTTGAAAACTTTGTTCTGCAAGCCTAATACAATATATGTGTTCCATTTTCTTGCGGTTTTTTTTTTTTTTTGGCCATACCTCACTTCTTGCAGGATCTTAGTTTCCTGACCAATGATCAAACCCCGTGCCCACAGCAGAGAAAGCACTGAGTCCTAACCACTGGACCACCAGGGAATTCCCCTCTTATGTTTGTTATACAGTGAGATTTTTGCAAAATATGATTTCCCCCATTTCTCAAAAGATGAAATTTTGAATGTTGTCCATGAATAGGCCAAAAAAATAATTTGAACCTCAGAAAAATTTCCAGAATTTAATATATTTTATTAAGCTATTTTTAATGAATATTTCATCCATTATTTAGTCAGACTCATCTCTGGGAAAGGCCTTTGGAAAAGTGAACCACACAGGTATAGCTTGAGGGACACTGAGAAGGTCCCTTACAGCAATCTTTGTATACTACACTTTAGCCATTTCTTCCTGAAACTTCATCCTTTTGGTCTTCAAAGGCTTCTGTTCAAAAGTTAATTACCCAATATGAGTTCTAATTCACATGTTTTTTTTAACTGACAATTTCTTCCAAAGGAAACATAATTCTAACTCTTGATATGTGCAAGGCACTCTTCCAAATATTGTCTCATTTTATCTTAATAACAACTTGGCATCATTTTACCCTTTTTGCAACAGAGCAGAATGATTCTCAGAGCTGAAGTAACATATCCACAGTCATCCAGGTAGAAACTGATAGTGTTTGGTCAGTGGGGACCTTGTCTACTTCACAGGAAGCAAGTAGCAAGAGGGATGAGGAAGCCATGGAGTTGAGAAAGACAGAGAATAGGATGCTACAAAGGATGTAAAAGAGTAAAAGGGTTTTAAGGATAAACTTTAAAAATTATACCATTTAGCTCTAGTCCAACTTTGTGTCACAGGTGTAATCTCTTTTAACATGTCAGGATTATATTTTTACCTCAGGACATATAACAAAGAGCATTATATGGCTGGAATCGAGTCCAGAGGAGAAAATCTACATCAGACGTTAAACTGTCTGACTAGCCTGCATGCAAAATTACCATAAATGATTTTAAATCTTCAGGTATTTTTATTATGACACAGTTAATAAAATTTCTGATGACTATGGAAGACCCAGTAAATGTATTACTATCTACTAGCACACATTCTCAGATTGCCACATTGTACTTTAACATGAGGAAAAAAGAAACATATGGTTCTCTATAAAAATTTATACAGTTTCTGGGCAACAGACCTTATAGTGGCAATAGCACTGCCCTCAGAATGATGTGCCAGATAGTTTTATGAAGGTGAAGTAAAGTAAAAAAAAAATGGATACATCACTCTGAAGGGAATCGGTCTACTAAATATCTGTCATATGGTTGTTTTGTCTAGACACCCACTAAATTGAGGCAAATTATAGCAACTGTTAACAACTGCAGTTCTATGATGAGTCTAAATATTTTCTCCCTCACGAAGGTCTTAGAAGTTTGACATATTAACTGCTCTATTATATATTAACTGGAATATCACGAAGTGTAGATTGCAGTGAACTTAAATTTACACAGTCACAACATTCTGTCTTCAGACAATGGGGCTCATTCATCTTCCCTGTTGAAGGTACAAACACATCTTTACCTCATTTTAATAGAAAAAGTATTTTCAACCTAGAGTTCATGAATGGACTCAGAATATTTGGAATGTCAACAAAAGAGATAAAGAAAAATTTTCCTCACTGCTATCCATGTCTTCTACTTGTTAGTGGCTTTGAATATATTTTAAAAGTTAAGGCACCTGGGCTTTGAAATAAAACAAACCGTCTCATTAAATACAAATACTAGCTATGTTTTAGTCTAGCACAGAAAGTGGCTTAATAAGCTGTCCGTAGAAATGACAATATCATTCTTTCCCAGAGCCAGTGTCAAACAAGATATGACCAAATTATTCTTTGAACTTTCAAGGACGTGTTTTGTTAGAATTTTCTGTACTTAGTAAGGCAGAAATAACAGACTGTTTGTGCAACATTTTTTTTTTTTTTTTTTTTTTTTCCTTGCGTTATGCGGGCCTCTCACTGTTGTGGCCTCTCCCATTTGCGGAGCACAGGCTCCGGACGCGCAGGCTCAGTGGCCATGGCTCACGGGCCCAGCCGCTCCGCGGCATGTGGGATCTTCCCGAAACGGGGCACGAACCCGCGTCTCCTGCATCGGCAGGCGGACTCTCAAGCACTGCGCCACCAGGGAAGCCCTGTGCAACATTTTTAATAGTCCTCAGAAAGCAAAGAAGAAACAAGAGGAGAAAAAGAAATATAAAAACATATAGGCAAATTATGCTTTAGAATTGTTTGAAAGACTAGAAAAATCTATGAATGTATAAAATATACGTATAATACACTAGGTATTTCAATTTTATTTTCTTCATATGTAACATTTTAAGAAGTAATAGTTTTGTTGTTTTTTATTAGTTTTTGAGGGCTTTTTTTGGTTATTAATATTGTTTGTATTATGAGTCCTCAGTGGAAAAATATTTTGTATTCATAATAAATATCATGTCAATAACTAATACTGGCATAAACTAATTATGAGTCAAGCACTAATCTATGGTGTATATATATATATATATATATATATATATTTATATATATTGATGTGACATGTTTAATCCATACAGTGACCTAGTTATATACTATTATTAAACTTGATTTTAAAGAAAGAAAACTGAGACCTATGGGCATCAGCTAGTAAACTCTGAAGGTGGGATTTGAATCCAGGCAACTTAGCTTTAGATACCAGGCCCTTAACCATTAGAACCACCAGGCTGTACTGCTTCTCAATAGGTAATTTGTCAAATATGACAAATAAGTTGTATAAGTTTTAAATTTATAATTATTTTTGCTGGAAACATACTTATGAACTCATATTTACAAATTATTTCTATTTCTCCTGATTCATATTATAGCCACATGCACGAAAGGAATGTCTTTAACTATTTTTACACCAATGGCATGATGAAATAAAACTATTTTAGAAATATTGGGATAATAAAATATATTATTAAATTTAATTTCACCTATTTCTTTTAACTTTTATTAATAAGGTATTAATTTTTTAAATTGTATGTTATTTGAATTAAATTTCTACTGAACAGTGCCACTATAGACAACTTTACAACATCACATCATTTCTTCAGCTCTTAAACACATGATTTTACTTCACATTATCTCAATTGAGTAATGCAAACATATGCTATGTCTGTTTATTTTCAGTGCATTTCATTCCCAATAAGTTGGATTGTGAAATATTAGAACTTAATGTGTTGTCAGTTAAAGGTAAGGGACCATTTATTTGTTCAGTTATTAAAATTAACAAAAATTCATAAACTTTTTAAACAGGGTTTTCTAAAGATAAATTATTCAATTAAAATTCTAAGAAAACTAATGGAGAGGCAGAGGAAGTAACGTCCACTCTGAAGAAAAAATAATATATGTGCCTCAAAATTAGAAGATACTAAGTTTTTCCAATGATCAAACTTTAATTTGTGCTGAAACTCCTATTGAATTATAAGTGTGCCTATAAACAGAATCTAGATTGTTGAATTCAATTTATTTGGAAAATTTAAAAATCATAAAAAAGCTACATTTCCTGAAATATTCTTAGCAGAGCTAAGTATAAAGCCTTGGGGACTTTGTTCGTGAATAAAACTGGAGTGTAGTTTTCTTATTTTGTATTATCTTTGCCTGGTTTTAGTATCAGAGTAATGCTGGCCTCATAGAATGAATTAAGAAGTAGTCCTTAGCCTTCAATTTTCTGAAAGAATTTGTGTAGAGTCAGTATCATTTCACCCTTAAATATTTTGTAAAATCCACCACTGAGTTTTCTTTGTGGAGAGAACTTGGTAATTTAAATAATTATACATTCAATTTGAGCTATTTAGGTAATCTATTTCCTGAGTGAGCTTCGGTAGTTTGTGCTTTCCATTTAAATTGAAGCATCTATTGACAAAACTTTTTCATTATATTCCCCTTTCATCGTTTTTACCTGTAGAATTTGCAGCAGTATTAAATTCCTCATTCTAGATAATTTGTGTCTTCTTTCCTTTTAAGTGATTAGTCTGGCTAGATTTTAGAATAATTATTTAATTTTGATATATTTTCATATTCATTCAGTGAAAAATACTCTCTAATTTTCTTTTGATTTCTTCTTTGGCCCTTGAGTTATGTAAAAGTATGTTATTCAGTTTCCAAATATTTGGAGATTTTCCAGACAGCTTTCTATTATTGATTTGTAATTTAATTCAATTGGGATCGATCATATAGCTTGTATGGTTTGAATGCTTTTAAATATTTTCAGACTTGTTTTATTTTGTTTGACCAATAGTTCAACACGATATATATTGAATATAAGTTTCTGTGTGTGTGTTTGTTATATAAAACAACTATATTGTTTATATTCATTGCCTTTTACTTATTTATTTTTTTATTTCAGCAGCTGACATTATCTTCCATTGATGTAAGTGTATGAGAAAGAGAGAGAGAAGAAGGAGGAGGAGGAGGAGGTAAAGAAAACAGGTAAAGAAGAGAGAATAAATATGGGAAAAAGAGCATGAAAGGAAAGAATAATATAGTTAGACTAGTTGTGGCAGAAATAGACTTGAGATTGTATTCTTGTGTCTCTCTAAAACACTTAGGACATAACATTTAAGACGTAACTCATATATCCAGTTTTGTTATTGAATAAAAAAGAGGTAAGAATGATCATGCATAATCCGCAATAGCATGAAATTATGAGGTTTGATGGAAAAATTATTTTTACATATAGGTTTTCCTTGTCATATTATATGATATATATATATATATATATATATATATATATATATAGCTTAAAGGCTCTAGCCAAAGGAAAAAGGTATTTAAATACTAAGATTAAAAGTGCATTAGAGGAGGCTTCCCTGGTGGCGCAGTGGTTGAGAGTCCGCCTGCCGATGCAGGGGACGCGGGTTTGTGCCCCGGTCCAGGAAGATCCCACATGCCGCGGAGCGGCTAGGCCCGTGAGCCATGACCACTGAGCCTGTGCGTCCGGAGCCTGTGCTCCACAACGGGAGAGGCCACAACAGTGAGAAGCCCGTGTACCACAAAAAAAAAAAAAGGCATCAAAATCCCAGATGATTAAATTCATTCCATATACTTAGTATATAGCCATATATTACATTGCAGTTTTTGTTAAGTTTTTATTATAACGGAACTGTTTCAGCTTTTACCAGGGGTGCTAAGTAAGTCTAAGTCTACTCTACCCTATTCTGTATTACTAAATAATCATGAAAATGCAAGTAAAAAGGCAATGATTTTGATGTTACGTACTTCAAAAGGAATTGGAAAACATTTCAAAGAGTGTCATTTGTAGGAGGTATAGAAAAAAATAAGGTAGATGGTATCCCGATTGTTAAAATATTTTACATCTTTGGAACTAGTATCTATCATCTATCTATCTATCTGCCTGTGTATTCACATGGCCATTGCATTTTATGTTTAAAAAATGCTGATTCAGTGTTTTATTATACTTTACCAGGAATAGTTGTTTCATTTTCTGCCATTACTCCACCTACTCACTAAAATTAGGCATAAAAATTCTGATTTTCTTTAAACTTGCATTAATCTTTAGGCATTTAGTTGCAAGCAGCTGAAATCTGTCTTAGGTAAAATTGAGATTTTAATACAATTGTGGCTACCAACAACTATGGGCTCATATTCATTGCCAACTCCCCTGCCCCCAATCCATGTTCCAATTTTGAAAAGTCAGAGGGGGTAATTATTTGGCCTCTTGTCTTGTATATAAACCTTCAACCATGATAGATAGAGGCAGGAAGGTGAATTAAGATTGGCAGATTGTCTATACTCTGACCATCACTATAAAGGAATGTGGTGGAGGAAATGGATCTCTAACTCACTCTTTGGATAGGATGCTATTTCCAGAAATAAGAAGAGTAGCTGGAGAAGAAACAAATAAAACAGATCTGATATTATTCACCTGTTGTTTCACAAAAATTCCTACATTTCTTTCCAGCTCTAGCCAGGTAAAAAATTATAGTTTGTAACTTGCTTAGCATATTTTTCTGTAAAAAAAACAAAATTCTCCAAATTCCATGGAGGCAAACAACGTAGACTCTTTTGGTTTCCTGGGCCCAATTCCAATTCAATGTGTGTATGTGTGTGTGGGGGGTAGGTCTTCCCACAAGACATCAGCAGGGTGTCCCAGAATTCAACTCAATCTGACACTATCTGCTAGAATTAGCATCAGATTTCACAGGTTAATAGTTCAGTCCTACAAGACTGCTCCACACCCCCATGCTCCACTTCAGACACCAGTCACAAGTTCAGGTTGTTACCTATACTTCCAACCAACTGGCTCTAAATCAGAGGTTGCCACACCCCCACTCCCTCCTTCCTTGGGTTTGATTAATTTGCTAGAGCAGCTCACACAACTCAGGAAATATTTTACTAATTAGATCACTGATTTATTATAAAAGGATAAAAATCAGGATGGAAGAGATGCATAAGACAGATATGTGGAAAGGGTGAGGAGCTTCCATGCCCTCTCTGAGCCTGCCACTCTCCCAGCATCTCCACATGTTCACCAACTTGGAAGCTCCCCAAACCCTGTTCTTTTGAGTTTTATTGAGGCTTCATTACACAGGTATGATTGATTAAATCATTGGCCAGTAGTGATTGAACTCAATCTCCAGCCCCTTTTCCCTCCCTGAAGCAGAAGGGGAAAGGGGCTGGAGGTTCTAATCCTCTAATCACACAGTTGGCTGTCCTGGAAAGCAGATGTTAGGTGCAACCAGACCTCAGTCCTTAGGTGCTTTCCAAAAGTTACCTCATTCAACATAACAAAAGACACCTTTATTGCTCTTATCACTTAGGAAATTCCAAGGGTTTTAGAAGCTCAGTGTCAGAAAGGTTGACAAAGACCAAATATATGTTTATTTTAAATTACAATATCACATAGATCAAATGTATAAAAAATATAATATAATGAAAAATGTTAAATGTTAACCCAACATGCAGGAAAAAACCAGTAATAAGCCAATGTGACACTCACATTAAAAGAAACTACCGCCTTGGTCACCTGTGGGTGGTTTGTACCTTTCCCTCTAAATTCTGGGCTGTCTTTAATCAAGGCGTAAATTTCCATCGTTCATAGCATTTTCAGAAGAAAATATGGTTTACTTGTACTATTTTCTCTTTAAAAGACCTGTTTTCTAGGGAGAAAAGAGATCCTTTTGTTGAATAAGAACATCTATCACAGTTTAAACAAAATTCCAGAAATGACAGGTACCTTATTTAGATAAGGTGACACATTACAGCTTCCTTTCCCCCTTCCTTTTTCTTATGTGGTGAGATCTATATAGAGACAAAATTGCTCTATCAGACCAAGTAAGTATCAAAGTATCAAAGTCAGGCCTCATCTTCTGGATTTTATATTTCGTATCCCCTTGAATTCATCTTTAGCGATTTGGAGGACATTTGAAGTAGATTTCTGGTTTCTGTTGGTTACATTGAGTGATAATGCTGACTGAAATTATTTTTTGGTGAAAGGTTATTGGCAGAAATTGTAATGCTTCTGAAATGCTGCTACAGGCTGTTAAGAATCTGGATTTAAAAAGAATGAAATAGCCCAGAATAAAATACATTTAAAATCTTTGTAACATTCGGGCTTCCCTGGTGGCGCAGTGGTTGAGGGTCTGCCTGCCGATGCAGGGGACACGGGTTCGTGCCCCGGTCCGGGAAGATCCCACATGCCGCGGCGCAGCTGGGCCTGTGAGCCATGGCCGCTGAGCCTGCGCGTCCAGAGCCTGTGCTCCGCAATGGGAGAGGCCACAACAGTAAGAAGCCCGCTTACCACACAAAAAAAAAAAAAAAAAAAAAAAAATCTTTGTAACGTTCTAATTCACAATGTTTTTTATGTATGGCATGGGGATATCCCATTCCTTGTATTTAATCCCTGTATAGTGCCTTTATTTGCAGTGAAACAAAGACAAAATCAAAACCTCAACAATTAATCAATTAGTGAAACAGGATGTTAATGAGCATTTTTCTCCACACTCTGAATTCAATTGTTCAAGCTGATGTGATCATAAAAAATGAAAATAATTTAGTCAAATACTTAAGCATTTTAAGATATAAAGGGAAAGCAAAATTGATTCCTGGGCAAATTATAAAGGGAGCAAATACATATATTTGCATAATAGGAGATTGTTCTCCTTTATATTAAAAAGAATGATGCTGTATACAGGACTTGAGAGGTAAAACTCATCTTTATGTCTAGATAGTCACCAGTGAGGTCTGACTTAAGGATTATGAAAAGATATGCCAGCTCCCAAATGACCGCCTCCCTAGACAGACTCATTGCCATGGGATAAAGTAATTTTCTAATTCTTGTTAAAATGTATAGATCATACATGGGACACTGACAAGGGATTTTAATATACATACCTGAGATTTGCAAAAAGCAGAGTTTTGAAAGAAAGGAGAACACATTACCCAGTTCAGTGATTCTGTTCAGTTTTCATTTTATAATATTTTATTACTTTTATTCAGAGAGAAACATAAATTCAGGAAAAAGTAAAGAAGAAAATAATCATCCATCTCCACTAGATAGACTTAGTCATTATCAATATTTTTTAATATCTTTGCCTTCAGTCTTTATTTTTAAAACAATCTCTCTTTGTTTTTAAAATTCATACATTCAAATAATGAAGTTTTCAAACAAGCCAGAAAAGCATATAAAAAGACAATACAAATCCTGCCACTCATGAACGTCATTAATACTGGGTAAGCATGTGTACAGAAATCTTTATATGCACATATAAGATGTATCTGTTGTAGAATGCATGGATGGAAAGAAAGATGAAAATATGAATGGAACACATATAGATAACATTGAAATAGAGTAAATATTTTGAGGGAGAATCAAATTACTCTCTGCTGTGAAATCTGAGTGTCTTAAAGTCAGCTCCTTTGCTCCTATGAACTTATCCTCAATTATTTGCTTGCTAGTTAGGTTATTATTTATATATTATCTAGGCTTTTTTGATATTTGCATTCTGTCCTCCATAATTCTTTTAGGTGTTTAATATTCATATAATATTTTAAATGAATTAGTAGTCACCATTGGCCTTGTTAGAATGACTTTTCCTTTCCGCATTTTTTTTTTTTTTTTCCTGCGGTACGCGGGCCTCTCATTGTAGTGGCCTCTCCCGTTGCGGAGCACAGGCTCTGGACGCGCAGGCTCAGTGGCCGTGGCTCACGGGCCCAGCTGCTCCACGGCATGTGGGATCTTCCCCGACCAGAGCACGAACTCGTGTCCCCGGCATCGGCAGGCGGACTCTCAACCACTGCGCCACCAGGGAAGCCCAATAGCTGAAATCTTTGAGTACCGCCTAGGACTGAAGGGTCAAGAATACAGAGAGAGTGAAAGAACCCGAAAGGCTTGTAGCTGGAGTAGAGGTTATGCCTATTGGTAAAAGAAGGCTGAAGAAGGAAGGTACTGGCAATCCATGATCAAACAGGAGATGAACAAGTGAATAAATACTAGAATATTTTCTCTTTCTTCATGTCTCTGGTGTCAACTTCCCATTGACCACAGTCAACCAGAAGTTGTGATAGCCCATCTTCATGATGAATGTCATCAATATGTCCATTTCTTACTTTTAATTCCCCCATCAAGAGGTGAACTCTATTCCTACCATGCTTTTGAAGCTGCACTGGTGTTACAGACTAGCTTCACCAATAGAATACTCCAGAAATAACTTTATGAGACTTTTAAGCGTAGGTCATAAATAGCCTTGAAGCCTCCCCCTGGTAGTATTTTTCTTTTTTTTGAGGTAAAAGAATTTCTTTTCCATTGCCTCCAATATGGACATAAGATTATGTATTATTTAAACATTACTGAATATGCATCCTTTGGAGTCTGAAAGAGTTGAATTGTGTTGTTAATCGGAAATTTATTTAAAATTTTGGATTCTCATATTTCTTATTGATGAAATTAAAATGACAATAATTTATAGGGTTGTGGTAAGGCAAACTTAATTTCCCATGTCAGTCTTAGCCTAGGAGTTGGTTTTTTTTTTTCCTTCCCACTAAACAAAATCCAGGTCACCATAAGCAATGCTTCACAGTGCACATTTTCTCCATAAAATGTGTCTCTTGATGGATGGAGCTAGAGACAAATAATCTTTTCTTAGTTTTTTTTCTTTCCTTCATACTGCTTCACTGGTAGAATACTTGGCATTTAGGTAAATGTTAATTCAATTTTCCTTACATGTGCACATATGTAAAAAGCATCCAGAACAAATACATCTCTGCCAACACCTTGATTTTAGCTTCCTAAAACTCATTCTAGGCTTCTTATCTCCAGAACTGTAACATAGTACATTTGTAGTTGTTTTAAGCTACTATTGATACATTTGTGGGAATTTGTTACAGCAATAGAAAATGCATACATAGTCTCTCCAGGATATTGGCTCCTCAAGTCCTCCCTGTCTTTTTCTCTGTCTTTCTCTCTCTCTGTGTGTGTCTCTCTCTCTCTATGTCTCTTTCTGTACTTTGTCCAGCTTTTCAGCTGTCCTCAGCAGTTAGTCAAATACCAGCTACCCTTTCACTATGGAAGTGGAAGTCTCAAATATACATAATACTCACAAATGATTCATCCCACAATTTTCACAATATGTTTCCTGACTTTATTCAGCTACAAAATGAAGATGATAATAGATACTTCACTAGGTGACACTGTGGATTACATGGATTCGAGTATTAAACTATAACAGCCATGTAGCCATGTAGCATAGAGATATAAATGCTGAGGGGTTAGTTTTGCAGTTAGGCTCACCGCTAGAGTTACACTCCTATTTCAAAATTTGGAAAATTAAAACATGTGCCTCAGTAACATGAAAATTTTCTACCTACTCATTGTTTTCAGACATTTGTGAATAGATGGGGGAAAAAACTTAGAAATTCTATAACACAAAGAATACTCTAAAGTATTATGGAGCCTTCAGGACATCAAAGACCAATAACATGGTTTGATTTTGCCATAATGTAAAGAATGTTATTGTGATAAATCTCCTTGGAGAATAGATCTTTTTCTACTATGGACATGTATACTTTTTCTCTTTGCAATTTTTACTCTATTTTGAATTATATAATATAAAACCAAAATTTATGCTTCTTAAGGAAAAAGACAGTAACTTTAAACACACTAAATTATTGCCATGCACATTCTAAGCTTTTAATAAATGATGATTAAATTAATAAAAACTGTAAAACTCTATAAATAAGAAAAGTAACAATTTTACTTAGTATCATTTTAATGCTAAAATAATTTCTATACTACTGTACTTT
The DNA here is from genome assembly GCF_000442215.2 of Lipotes vexillifer. Lineage (NCBI taxonomy): Eukaryota > Metazoa > Chordata > Mammalia > Artiodactyla > Lipotidae > Lipotes > Lipotes vexillifer. The sequence continues at coordinate 60,558 of NW_006791919.1, read as the reverse complement.
GAAAATTAGTAATCCATATGTGTTTTAGGTTAGAATCAGAAAAAATTCGTATAATGAGAACACAACAGTTCCCTGTTAAGCTAGATAACAGGAACTGATTGTAATTGAGAGGAATAAGTTTATTAGTGGACATGGGTGAAGGGTGAAGATAGTCACATTTGAAATTACATGCATATGAAAAAATGGAATGCAAGATATGAATGAACTGGCATCTAAATTATACTACGTGTAAAGTGCTTAAACATATCAGGAATTTAAAAAATATAAATACACAGTAGCCATGGTGAATATTTTTTAGTTTCTCTGTATTCAACATATCATACTTGCATTTTCCTGACTCACACTGAAAAATGTCAATATTTTCTTTTCTCAATTGACCTATTTTCTTCTGCAGTTCTTTATCTGACAAGGATATGTGACATTTTTCTATACAGAAATACACAAAATGAACTATTCAAAGTTTTTTTTTATGAACAAATTTTTGTGCAAACAAAACACACACACATATATACACACAGAGAGAGGGGTAGAATAGGAAATGTTTATATTTTAATTATTGCTAGAGATCATTTTTTTAAAATGCTCATTCCATTATATGATATTTTGAAGAATATTCTCCAAATATATTGGTTACATATTCATGCATACCTCTGTCTGAAATATGGAGAAGTCATAAATCTCTTTTTCTATATTTCATGTTGTATTTCATTTATCTGTATACTACTCCAATGTTCATGTGACTGCCTTCTGTCCAAATGCAAAATTCTGTCGCATCATGCATTCTTTAGTATCAACGACTCAAATTTTAACTGTAAGTTTGATAATTCTTCACAAGGGCCACTACATCAATTTGTCTCTGATTAATTTCCTATTCATATAAAGTATTATTTATATAATTTGAAAATTTCTTCCTGAAATCTCCCATTTTGTTCCTTGATACAGACAGCATGCATATGATTAATGTGATTGGTTATCATTTTGATTACAGATCTCTCTACTAAGGTCACCATGATAATTTTAGTAAAAAATTATACATTGATTCTTTTCTTTGAGATGATAACTAAAGTTATTTTACTTGTAATCCCACCTGTATAGGAGGTAAAAATCTTGAGTTTCATTGTATTACCAACAAGGTTTATTTTATGAACAAGAAATCTCTTCATATGAGCTGTTGTTGCCTGGCAACATCTGGAGAAAGCTACCTGTGGAGCTAGTGAAAACACCAAGCACAGTATTGTCTGGTAAGGCCCATTACATTCTACATTTTCTGATTCAGTTTGCAATACAGTTGGCTTTCATAGCATAATTTCAAAATCTGGGCAATACAATTTGGATTATTAAATTGCATTAAGGTTTACTTCTCCATAATAAGATAGGGAGACTATGCTCTTCAGTTTTATTTAGTTCCCTTTAATTCAGTGAAATAGTGTGAACATTGGTTAGAAACATCTACTCTGTGGAAATGCCGTTTGCTTTGCCATTTGGAAAGTTTAAAAACCTGATACAAGTTGTGTACGTTGTCACAATAGAAAGCAAAATGATACTTGTTAATACCTTTTCAAAAGCACTTATTTATTTTTGGCTGTGCCTGTGGCATGCAGGATCTTATTTCCCAGTTCCCTGACCAGGGATTGAACCTGTGACCCTGCATTGGGAGCATGGAGTCTTAACCACTGGACTGCCAGGGAAGTCCCTAAATCATTAGAAGCAGAAGGTCAAAAGGGACCTTAAGAGATTAATTAACTCATCTATTTGCCATCTGGTATGAATACGTATTTTATTCTATACAGATGAATACATGTTCTATTCTATACGGATTCTGTAAAGAGGATACATGATCTTGTTTTACAATCTACTTTAATAACAATTTTAATACAAATTTTTTTACTAATAACATCTTGTAATAACCAAACTCAAATTTATAAATGTAAAATTGTTGCTGTGCTCCCTTGTATGTATTATGTATTGTACATGACATCTTCCAGAAGGTATAGGAAGAGCTTCATAGAAAAGAGAATATTTGAAATGTACACAGAATGTAGTGTGGCAGAGAGTATTTACCAAGACCTGTTTCTTCTTCTTTCTGGGCACACAGCCAGGTTACACTGCCAGACTCCATTGAAGTCAAGTGTAACCATGTGACTAAGTTGTTGACAATGGAATGAGAGCAAAAATGATATGCACCAGGTCTGGCCCATAAAACCATTCACATTCCTTTTCTCTCCACTGACCTGATACAGATGAGCATAGTAACCTTGGAAGTAATGAATTGAAAATGTCCGAACCACATGATTGAAGGAGACTGGGTCCCTGAATTACCCTGTATAAGAAAGCTGCCTTCCAAGCAGGGGTACCTATTGGGGGTTTCCCACGAACAAGAAGTAAATTATTGTCTAGTAAAGTACTGAATTTTGGGAGTTTATCTTGTACAACAGTTGCCTTTCTGTCACCTTACTTAATACAAGTGGGAAGGATTTGAACACAAGAAACTTCTAAGTAGGGAGAGGAGTCAAGACAAAAGAGGGATTCAGCACAGCATGAGAATGGGGCAGAAGCAGGCAAGTGAGAGACATATATGTAGAGTATCAGGTGTTCTGACTGTAGTAATAGATAGTTGTAGAGAATAAAGGGAGATAATAATAGTATAAAGTATACTGAGGCCATATTTTGGAAGGCTCTCAAGTGTCAAGCTGAGGCCCTTGAATTATTTGGGAGGCAATGGGGAAATAATAAAGGCTCATCAGCAAAGGAAAATACACAATTTTAAAATTTTATTTGTTTATCATTTATTTATTTATTTTTGGCTGCATTGGGTGTTCGTTCCTATGCACGAGCTTTCTGTAGTTGTGGCAAGCGGGGACTACCCTTTGTTGAGGCGCACGGGCTTCTCATTGACGTGGCTTCTCTTGTTGAGGAGCACGGGGTCTAGGTGCACGGGCTTCAGTAGTTGTGGCATGCAGACTCAGTAGTTGTGGCTCATGGGATTAGTTGCTACGAGGCATGTGGGATCGTCCTGGACCAGGGCTCGAAACCACGTCCCTTGCATTGGCAGGCGGATTCTTAACCACTGTGCCACCAGGGAAGTCCCCAAAATACACAATTTGAACTGTAGTGTAGGCCTATTAATCCAGCAGCTATAAATAACATGGTTTGGAGGCAGGGAGTAATAAAAATCTTTACAATAGTGCTCACGAGTAAAAACCATATAATGTGAATAGATTGAGGAAAGGAATAATGGTATTGCAGAGGTAGGATTCCTAAATGTGTGAGCTGATTAGAAGGTACAGGGGAAAATAACAATATTAATAACTGTATAAACTGATGCTTATGTTCTTATGATAAGTTAACCATTTTATGTGCGTTACCTCCCTTAATATTCACAATAATCCTATAAAATAAATTCAAGTATTGCCCTTATTTTACAGAAAGGCTACAATTTAGAGAGGTTTAGTACATAAGCAAAGGTCATATTAGTTGTAAATGGATCAACCAGGATTTGAAACAAACAATCTAATGTTCGACTCTTGGCTCATAATGAGTACACTCGCCAATCCAGATTATGAGCAATATGGAAAATTTTTTACAGATGTGTGAGAGAAAGAAGTACAGATTCAACTGATATTTTTTTGTTCTGATAATTTTTTAAACTGATATAATTTCAAACTCACAGACAAATTGTAAGAATAGTACAAGGAACTTCAATATACCCTTAACCTAAATTCAGAAGCTATTTATACTACACACACACACACACACACACACACACACACACACACACTCAAACTATGCAAAGAATTACTTTTGTCTTCTTTTTTTTCATTTATTAAGAGTGAAATGATGCTAGCACATTTACATATTGACACCAGAAGCCAATTGGAATTTGCAATTTGGGACTGACCTTTTGGAGAGAATTTAGGTCTGGAGGTAATGATATGGAATAAATTAGTATAGACAGAGGTTGGTAAAATTCGTAAAAATCAATCAGATTCCTGAGTGAAAGAATAGAGAAACAAAAGGACAATTCATTAGGAGTAGGATAATCCTATGCAACAAATGTCCAGAGAGGAAAAGTTACGGAGGTACAGTCATAAGGTTAAAAACTTCAGAAAGTTCAAGAGACCTAGGGAAAGGTTAGATTTAGAATTCAAAAGGTCTTCAGTGACCTTCAGTACAACATTTTGGGTAGCATACTGAGAAAGGAAACTAAATTACAAAGGTTAAGGAGAATAATCAATGAAGAAAATTTAAATGTTAAGAAACATGTTGTTCATGTATGAACAATTAACATGCTTTATTTTCCCTTCTGTGATTTTGCTACTCATATTCTTTTCTTTCATCTAGTACATTCTGCATCAAAATTTCTCATAAATACTTTGGAGTGGTTGGACAGGGAGTTTAGGGTGGCACAGTATACAACAACGGCCTTCCTGGTGTTCATTCCTTCAGTCTGCAAGGGTCCAGCTTGAGGCAAAGGGAGGATTCATTTTTCTGCGAACGCACACAAATCTCTGGATGCCTCAGTCAGGTCAGTGCACAGGTTAGAGTAGGGAAATTTTTACCAGGAGTATATTCATCCCTGTCTAAATGAGCAGGATAGGATTTGGCTCAAGTAATTTACTACTTAAAAACTAAAATAGGGCTTCCCTGGTGGCGCAGTGCTTGAGAGTCCGCCTGCCGATGCAGGGGACGCGGGTTCGTGCCCCGTTTCGGGAAGATCCCGCGTGCCGCGGAGCGGCTGGGCCCGTGAGCCATGGCCGCTGGGCCTGCGCGTCCGGAGCCTGTGCTCCGCAAATGGGAGAGGCCGCAGCAGTGAGAGGCCCGCATAACGCAAGGAAAAAAAAAAAAAAAAAAACTAAAATAAAGAGTGGTGCTTTGAGTGAGGTATTTGGGGTAGAGTGGGGTATTTGGAACATATATGTAAACAATTGTGTGGATATATTCCATGAATATATCTGTGTACATATGGGTAGATATATGTACTTTACCTTATATTGTGGCTCCAGTTTAGAGAAAACTTTCGTTCTCTACAACTCAAGTCAGTGAATTCATTTTATGACTTAGGTGAATAAATTCAATTTTGTTAAAAAATATTTTCAGTAAACAAGTTCAATTGCCCTTATAGATACATTTTATCTGCACTGTATTTACCACAAGGGCTATTTCTTTATAGATAAAAGCTGAATAATCTGGAGGGTCTATTTCTCCTCATAAAAATATCAGAGCAAGAATCTGTAAGTCATCATCATCATAATATACAATCAAACTTAAGATATTTTCCTTCATCTGGTTGTTTTTCAAAAGAATTTTTTATCCATGGTGTCTCCATAATCATTAGAATGAAGTTACTCTCTAAATGTTTTCTGCTTCAGTTTCCTTATTTTTAAGTGAAACAATATGTATAGCTAATTCCTAGGGCTGTTGTAAGGTTAAATGTTACATTTTGGAATAGTGTCTTCTATTTCCAACTCATGATAATCTTCTTCCTTCCTCAGATATCTAATTCAAAAGGTATTTTAATTGAGCAGTATCAAAAGCTCAAGAATGAGTTATCTACTACCCATATTGGTAACACCAGTGATGCCTGTCTTCACATGCTGTGAAGGGTAATCTACTTAACAAAGAGAAACTATTTAAAACTTATACAAGTTATTTGAATTAACACATACATCCTTGTTTCTCTCCTCTGTATGTTAATCTCTCACAGCCCTGATAATATGAAAACCACCAAGTTATAAAAAGTATTTTTTGCTATTTTATATTTTTAGAGGAGTTATAATAGTGATATTGAAGGGATCTCAGGATAGCATTTAAATTAACACCATTGGCCTGGCTGGGCCTATACCTATGAAATATCTGACATCTGACATACCTGAGAGAGGGAGGAGGTACCATACACACACTCAGGAGCCAGTTCTCCTCCATGACAACTTAAATCAGGAGGTTTCCTATTAAGGAAGGAAAAAAATAGCAGTAACACCATACACAGTGTCTTGAATATGACAGGTCATCTTTAGTGTTTAATAGACCAATGTTTGAAATTTTGTCTGTTTCCCTATTTAACACTGTGGCTAGGCAAAGGGAATGTGTTCTAAGTAGCTGACCAGGTTTTCTCTCAACTATTGTCTTCCTTTTCTCCTTCCTCCACTTTCTCTCTCACTCCCTTTCTTCCTTCTTGCTTATCTCTCCCTACTTCTTTTTCTCCCCCTTTTCTATGAGAGGAGAACCATAATTTGAGGACTGAAGCACTGAGCCTAAGCCACCTCTATGCTACCCATTGAGACAGGGACAGATTTTTAGACTTTCTTGTTGATTCTGGTTCTGTACATTAAAGTATTGGTATGACTGTTAAATAGAGAAATCTTAACAGATAAACTTTCATTATATTTTAAATGTATTTAACAAATATCAAAATTAATTGTGAACACCTGATAGGGATACAGAAAACTTTACTTACTGGTCATTAGTCAAAATTTTAATTTCGAATACATTTTAAACCACATTTATTTGTCAGTAAATTTTTAAATTTGATACCACTTTCAAATAAAGTTATGATACATTAAAATATTTTAATATAAATTTTATTGTATAATAATATATAATATTATATTTGATATGAATTATGAAATTACGTGAGGTGTTATTGACCCCTTAATGAATAATGGTTGGTCTCAGGTCATCAAACTATAGTTTGTTGAATCCTTTCTTATAGGTTTAAATTCCCAAAGGTCAGCATATTTATAGCTTATTTACTGCAAAGTGGCAAGTTATCCTGATAATACCATGTTAAAATTCTGCTAACGTTATTTTTATGCAGAGACTCTCATTGGGATTAACATATGTCACAATTCAAAAACCTAAACAGAATTCTATTTAAACCTACTGGTTCTGAAGGAGAAAGTGTTCAGGTGTTTATATGCAGCACTTCTGGGAGAAATGCCAAACTTCTAGACCATTAGTATTCCTGCAACTTTACATTCTCTTCCTAGAAATTATTCTTCTGAAAAATGTATAATAATGTTAAAATGTTAGATAATTATACTATATGTGGTCATATCTGTAATGATTTACTGATAGCTAAGAAAAGAAGATGAGCAGGTGTACAGTAAACATTTAAAACAAAGGGTAAACTTGGCCTTACTGTGCTTTCCCATTAGTAAATGTATTTCAGGACAATTGTGCTGCCACCATGATTGAAATACTTAGATTAGTATTAATAACAACAGGAATAATATAAATATCAAATCTGACTATATGTCAGGTGTTTTACATCTTCATGGAAGATGAAGATGCTTTAATCTTCAGGGAAGCCAAGCAATGTAAGTATTAATAGTTCCACTTTAAAACTGAAAAAACTTAATTGTTGACAGCTTAAATAAGTACAAGATAACTAATAAAACAACCTGCATTATCTACACATCCCCAATATCTGTAGTAAGTTCTACTTATAGTAAATGTTAAATAAATATTTATTTTTAAAATTGACCATATAATGCCTGGGAAATAAATTAAATCCATGCACAACATTGTATAAATATTACCATCTTGAATTACAAGACTTGTCCAGTAGGATGAGGGGATTGAAGTTTCTAGTCAGAGTATCATCAAAGTGAATGGCAGTAAGGAATAAACTTATATGAGGTGAATTTCATGACTAGAAAAATGAAGAGAGGTGAGGAAACAAGATGCTTCAATGAGACCAAAGAATGGATGTTTTGGAAGGAAGGACATGAAAAATTTGAGCTTCCAGAAAATTGATGTGTGTATTACCAGGTGTATCTGTGGGTATAAAAGTGGGGAGATAAAAATAAAATTGCACACCTTTTTATATTATATTCTCTTTTAAGGTATTTAATTTGCTTATGTTTAAATGAATTGTGAGATCAACTAATTCAGGCACTGAGTTCTTTTAATTTTATTTTTGCCAGTGCCTGCCCAGTGCCTGACACTAATTGATGTTTAATATTATTTTGCAAAGTATGATTAAAACAACACAAGAAAGAGAATAATTTCAATGGCAATAAAAGAAACAGAAAGGACAGAATTTTGTGTTCACAGAGGAATGTTACAGCCTTGAGAATCATAGTAGAGATATTTTGTTTGAAAATGGGTTATGGCCATATTTGTGTGTGGCTGAAGTGGACAAAAATCTTGTCATTAACTCGTTTAAGTTCCCAAAAGGAGTAGGAGAGGAATGGTGTTTAATGGGTACCTACTTTTAGATAGGTGCCAAGGCTCTGCACTTACTTTATTTACTCGTCATATCAACTGTACCAGCTAAACATTAATAATCCCATTTTACATATGTAGAGAAAAGGCTGATAGGATTAAACAAGTTTCTAAATGCAATTCAGCATGGTTTTTGTTGAAAGTAGAAAATTTGAAGCAGTTTTTTGCTGAACCACAGTTATGAGTGAATGTGTTTTTTCTCTGTTTCTCCCTCTCAATAAACATCAGATTTTGACTTTGAGCATGAATATCAAGTTCCTCAATTCAGAATTAGGCCTTCAAATGTTGTGCTCCTAAAAATAGTGTTCTTTTATTTTAATATGTAATCAGGAGTTTTCTAGGCCTCGTAATAGATTGAGTATTGGTAAATTGGCTCATAATTACTCTAGGTGGAAAAAAATCCTTTCAAACCCATATTATATTAAAATTGACTTGTCACTTCATCTTCTTTCGTTGCACTTGAGTAAAGCCCTAATAAATGCATTTTGGAAATGGATTTCCGTCAAGAGCTATTCTCACTCATTTGTCACAGAAAAAATAAAAAAGTAAAGAAAAAAGGCAGAAAATATCCAACATCTGCTTCATGTTGAAGATAAAATTCAATCAAATAAATTTTGCTTATTTTTCTTTTTTGCACATTTGATCATATTTCTAAATGGACCCCAAAGAATTAATTATCTAATCTGATGTTTCTTTCTATTGGTTATAATTTCTAAGCCATTGTGTGTGTATGTGCCTGTGTGCGTGCGTGTACATAAATCTTTCACTCATGGGTTATGGGAACTTTGTCTATTGCAGGTGGCTTGATTTTCTGATTGTTACGTCTTTGATTCAGTTAGTAGTCATTAAAAACTCCTCAAACCACCGCAATAAAAAAATAACTTATTTCCTGACCTGCAAGTGTTCTTTTAATACTTTTGGTCAATGTTGGCCTAAGTTTTTTTTCTTATTATGCCACTTCTATTTCCATCTTGCCTTCAAAGGAGTTTGTTTCATTTTCATTTCTTGCTAGCTTGTTTTTCCTTTTTCTTCAAATACAGTTTTAAATGCAATCAAATAAATTTTCAAGCATCTTATAAAAGCGCTATGGAGACAGGCAAGTTTACCAGGTTTAATAAACTTTATTCAATGAAGTATCTAAAGCAATACATCTTTGAGGGTTTCAGACGGTTGATGAACCATTGTGAAGGCATTAGCACCTGCTTTCACACTATATGTAAAGTGTCCCTGCATTTGCACTGCACTGCCAAAAGCAAGAACAGTTATATGTTCCAGCAAGAAAAATATTCTTTAGTATAAAAAATGAGTTTAGTACTAAGACATAGTTTTGTTTTCTTTTCTGTGAAGAAAATAACCCATGGATATAATAGAAAGCCCTTTAAGGTATTTTTCAACATATAGAAAACATATAGTTTTCAACATATAGCTTTAATAGCCCAGGACAAAATACTTTCTCAGTACCCGGAAAGGTCTTGGGAATCAGATTCCACACGTCCTCCCTGCTGTAAGCAGCTGGAACCACTTCGACAATCAGGGTTCCCAGAATTCTCTTTTCCGAAAGGGGCCCGGCTAGGGCCGGCAGCACTCAGGAGATCTCGCGAGATCTGGTTTCAGGCTAAGTGGCTCGTTCGTGTGGGAACTGGCTTGGAATTTGGCGGAGGCGGTGTGACTCCCCGGACCCCAGCCGGTGAACTGGTTTCTACCTACCCGGCCTAGACACCAGGATGGGCTAAAGCACCCTGGAAGACAAGAGTCGCGCGGCGCCTGTGGGCACTCACCCGCCACACCAGCCCCCTACCAGTCCGTGCCCTTCAGGCCTGGCCTTGAGCCTGGGGCTAGCGGGACCCCGCGCTGCTCGCCAGCGGAGACGCGACGGCGAGAAAACTCAGGAGAGACAGACCCCATATGGCCCTGCTGCGGGGGACGCGTGGCCTCTCGTCTGAGGAGGAACCCCGGCTTTCGTGATCCCGCGCGGTGGGGCTTTGTCTTGTAAGTATGGTCAGCTGAGACTGGGGCCCATTTCCGCCTTTCTCTGTGGCCCTTACGTGCCTCATAGCGACCCGTCCTCGTCCTCTTGCAGCCCCTGTATCAGTTCCTTCATATACCTCTCACTCATTACACACTCGAAGCAGCAGAATTTACCTATAGAGGGTAGCGGCCGAGCCCTGCCTGCTTTGCTCAGCAAGCTCACAGTCCGCCCACTCAGACCAGAATCCAGCCCATGGGCCACGCTCATGGTGTGAAAAGGAAACATGATGAATCGTAAAATAATACCACAACTGAAACAGCAGTGGTAAAACAAACCAGAAAAGCAGACATAGGCATATCATATTCAAACTGCAAAACCAAAGGAAAAGAGGCATTGAGCGGAGTCTATAAAACTAAAAGCATATCAACTGTGCATAGGCCCTGTACTTTAGTTGACAAAGTTATTTTCCCTGGGGTACAGGTTATTTCTAATACTGCTATATATATGTACTGGAACTGAACAATTAAGTACATGGATGACAGTTGCTGGGAGCCAGGTTTCTCAGTGTTGGAGTGGGAGTTTACAGAGAAACAAGAAAAGGAAGTTAGAATAATCTGTGTGGTAATGGATTTGAATTGGAGATATCAGTATGAACTCATACTTAAGGTAAAATAATACAGTTGGTTACATATAGAAATAATTATAGATATGTTTATGTACATGGGTTACTATTTGCACATGTACTTCCTTGTTCTTTCCACAAAGAGGTCCCGGAAGCAACAACACATTAGTGGTGAGTACACCAACTCTCAGATACTGGTTTCTTATGCTCTTCTCCAGTAAAAGGAACCAGGCTTTTTGAGAAATGGTGGATTCTGGGACAGGCATAGGAAATATATACTATGAGGCCAGAGCACCTTAGTGAGAACATGTAAGGAAGTGCTCAGAAAACAACAGCACAATGATGGAAGTATGTCAAAGGGACACAGGAGCTGACTGAAAGAGCTTCCAGTGGCCAAAGATGGACACATCTGAGCAACAAAATAAATAAAATAGTATTTGATTATAAACTAGAGTATAAAATAAATATAAGTCCATATTCAAATAAATGATTAAATACATAAAAGAGAAGAATGGAAGACTAGAAAAAACTTCCTTGCAGGAGAATACCAAATAATTTATGTAGATGCTTTTTAAGTCTAGGCAGTGCCTAGTGACTTCCTTCCAAATAGTATCTATAAAAAGAAGGAAGGGGAAGTAACTTCACAGTGAAGAAATTTGACAAACACTACCTTAGCCAGGTGATCAAGGTCAACATCAACCTTTATAAGTCATGTTGATAAAATATGTACTGTAAGAAGGCTCTGTGGCTTTCCTTCTCCAAACCCATCACCCCAGTATAATCATAAGAAAAACATCAAATTACAATCAAGAGATAGACAACAAAATACCTGACCCAGTATCCCTCAGAATTGTCATCCAAATATGGAAAGTCTATGAAACTCTGACAGCCAAGAGGAGATATGAAAACTAAATGTAATGTGGTATCCTGAGTGGGATCCGGGATCGTAGAACGTTAGGCGAAAACTAAGGAAATCTGAATAACGTATGGACTTTAGTTAAAAAAGTATGATGGTTAATTTTATGTGTTTATTTGACTAGGCCATGGGGTGCCCATTTGGTCAGACATTATTCTGATTGTGTCTATGAGGTAGTTTATGGATGAGATTAACATTGGAATCTGTAGACTGAGTAAAGCAGATTGTTGTCCCTGAATTGGATTGGCCTCATTCCAGCTGAAAACTGGGAATAGAACAAAGAGGCTGAGTAAGAGGGGACCCCTCCTGACTGATTGTTTGAGTTGGGACCTTGGTCTTTTCAAGCCTTCGGACTCAGACTGAAACATCTATTTGTCTCCGTTCTAGGGACTGCTGGCTTTGGGACTAGAAGTTATACCATTGTCTCTCCTGGTTCTTAGTCTTCAGACTTGGACTGGAACTATACATTTGCTTTCCTGAGTCTCCAGCTTTCCTACTACAGATCTTGGGACTCCTCAGCCTCCATAATTGCGTGAGTTGATTCCTTATAATAAATCTCTTTATGTTTTCTCTGGAGAAGCCTAACTAATACAATAAATATACATCAATATTGGTTCATTAGTGGAAATAAATGTAAGATATAGTACTTGGGATTCTAGGCGCCAGGTATATGAGGAGTCAGTCTCTGTACTATCTTTGCAATAATTTTTGTACATCTAAAACTACTCTAAAATAAAAATTTTATTTAAAAAAGTTGATGTTGGGACTTCCCTGGTGGTCCAGTGGCTAAGACCCTGCGCTCCCAGTGCAAGGGGCCCAGGTTCAATCCCTGGTCAGGGAACTAGATCCCACATGCCACAGCTGAGAGTTCGCATGACACAACTAAAGATCCTGCATGCTGCAACTGAGACCCAGCGCAGCCAAATTAATAAATAAATAAGTAAATAAATATTTTAAAAAATAAAGTAAAAATAAGATAAATAAAAAAACAGTTGATGTCAGATTTTGAGCCCGTGTAAATGAATGGTTGTGACATTCCTGGAATTTGAGGAGCTGGCATTAAAAAAAAAATTAGGGTATATAGAATAGGTATTTCTGTATATTCTGTATATTTTTAGTACATATTGAATATTCTACATATTTTATATTTCAGTTTTGAGGAATCTTAAATTGGTGCTTTATTAAAGTAGTTAACTCATCTCAGGTAACATACCACATAAATATTTTCTTTTGCTTTCATATAGATATTCCTAATTTCATGTTTTGATATTCAATTTTATCTAATGGGTAATTTAAAAATCTTCCTCAAATTATTTTGAAGTGGTTAGAATACCAAACATAAATAAATAATAATGATAAATGAAATTGGGTTCAAATGTCAGTTTTTATATATCTAAATGTCATTTAGCATTAATCCTATTGATGGCATTTTTACTGCTGTGACATTTTTGTATAAGAAGAGGTGAAAAAATGGTTACAGGATGTAAATTAGTTTATGGACTGAGACTTGTAGGGTTAAGAATATTCTTTTTGATTGTTTTTGTTTTTGTGTTATTTTAGGCAACTTATTACAAACAAAATTATTTAAAAACTCATCCATAACTGTTTACTCTAGGCTTGTGTACATCAGCAATTTAAGTACTTACAAATAAAGTGGAATTAAAAGAAGACTCTAACTCTGCTCGTTCTGCTTAATTAAGTGGATGTGATTATATCCTTGTGAGATAGACTTGTGAGGTAATTAAGCCTTGGAAACAATTTGAAGTACTTTGACTCCAGATCCTAGACTCAAGATCCAAGCTACACAAAAACCCCTTGATTGAGTGGGTCCTAGTTGCATAAGGCTCTCTCAGCAGCAGTTTCAGTATCTGAAACTCCCGTTTGTCTGCTTCACTCAGTAGTGGCTTCAGTACACATGGTCAAACTTCTTTCACTCAGCTCTAAGGGCCAGTGAGTCATTGCTACTTCACTACTCCTGCAACGGAGATAGGAAAGAAATAGTCTCCCTTTATGCAGTTGCTGTACAACTAATTTGGGATAAGTTGCTAAGGGATTCTGTCTAAAGACATTAAACTGACACAACCTCACTTTGAGCTCTACATCACTAGGCATCATTGTTTCAGAAACTTCATGGCCTCCCACCTCTTGATAAATTCCCTTTCACTTTGGGAGAATTTGGCATAAGGGAATTCCCCACCTTTCCCCCAGAGGTCTGTGTCTAGAAAATTGTCACAGTTGTCACAATTTAAAATTTTTACTTTGTGCTCTTTTGATATCTCTGATTCTAAGATGAGCAGGCAAATATGATTTCTTCCTTCCACTTAAAACTACACATCATGAAACAACAAAGAATATGAATAAAACAAACAAATCATCCATATTTTCATCCAGTCCGTATTTTCCATTCTTCTTTGGTATGGACATCAAAAAACTTTCTTTAGTTTCTTTTATTTAAAGATGTCATAGCAACAAGGAGGAAGTAGCCTAGATACACTAATCACCACTCAAAAGAGGTGATGTACAAATACTGCACTTTGTATGAAGGAGAAATAAATTTTTATTGGGGAAAAATTCTCTGTGATATTGCTATGAGTCTTGTGACAAGCTTTTGTTCTGTTCTGTCGTTTCAAGGATGTTTGTTTAGCAAACAGCCATGGAAACTGGATCTCCCTCTGGGCAGAAGGCAGATGTATTTACTGACCAGAAAAGTAAAGATAATATCTGCCTCTGCAGAGAGAGTTAGCTGGGGTTGGTGGTCTTCTTTAAAAGATGAGAGCTTTCCTAAATTGGGGTTCCTCAGCTTTGACATGAAACCACTGTGTGCATTGCATCCATCCATGCCCCCATGGGGCTTGTAGCGCAAAGAGAACGCAAGTGAGCCTGAAGCTTCTGAGGCCTGCTGTGCCATGAGTACTAATGTCCTTTGTCTCTAACACAGAAAACCTTGTCCATCTATGTCACTGTGGCATCCTAACTGGTTAGTTTGAAAATAGGGTAAAATCTCAGACGGTTTACAGCTGTTGACAAAGTTTATGGGTTAAGGTACTGATATTTCAGGCTTTGCTTATTTCTTCAACATAGATTAGCCTGTCTTAATAAACACTCACAGGGATCTTAAGTTCAATGTCTCTCAAATTGAACTCATTTTTGTTTCCCTAAACCATTCTCTCTTCAAGTGATCCCTATTCCAGTAAATTTTACTATGAATTACCAAAAGCAGAAACTTGAGAGTGACCAGCCTTCACTTCCAATCAATTACTGTCTTATTCCTGACGCTGTATTCCCAAACTGGACCATTTTCATTCTTCACTTCTAGTATTCTCCTCTCATCTATTCTTGAACCAGAGAAAAATCTCAAAAGGGAGATCTAATTATATTAATTTCTAGTTTAAAATCTTTCAGTGACTTCTGTAAAATCAAAATAGTTCAACTTGGCTTCTAACTCCTGGCCTTTATGTCCAGCCCCACTGCTCATTCTTCTCTCTCATGAATTCTAAGCTCCAGTTGTAATAAACTTCTTGGAATGACTCCTGTGTGTTTTAGTTTATCCCAAATCACCTGGTTATACTTTTCCTTTGGCCTGGGACATTTTCTTTTCTATTTTTCATCTGCCTAAAATGGGTGCAGGCAGCACAAAACATTGAAGAAACCTCCCTCCTCTCCAAGGAATACAAATAGAGAATTTCAATACGACCTAATTAACAGTGACGTTTCTAGAATTAATACATTCAGAAATTTGCTTCACAAATTTGTAGAATTAATTTCTTCAAAAGAAGTATCAACTTATATAGAAACTAGAAAAAAATAAATCACACTTTACTAAGGTGATGAAATAAGCATTTGTGTGCATGGATGAGTGTGTATTTTATGAGGGTACAATTAATTTTGAAGGGTAAATAAAATTATGATTTTTAAAATATGCCTTCAATCATAGACAATGCTAAATTAAAATATAACTAATTCTGATTGGCTGTATTAAATAAGGCATTATTACTAAAATTAATGACAGCTACACTTTGACACATTTTAAATCATGCACTAGACCAAGTTACTTACATATGTTATATCATTTAATCCTGATAATATTCACATGGGTGGATACTCATATTAAGTCATTTTACAGATGATGCAACTCAAGTTTAGAGAGGTCAGTTTGCCTAGTGTCTTTGAGACAGATGGACATAAGCAGAATATGAGCTCTGGTCCTCAAATTCCACAGTAAACCTCTTTACTTGACAGGCTCAACTGCGTTCTATTAGCAGAGTGTAAATGGAAGTATATGGTGCCCTCTCTGAAGCAGTGATAAGTGTGATGGGTGAAAATAGGTTGTTTATTTATCAGGAATTATAATATCACTGTTATCTTGAACACCTGTCTTTCATACAAGTAAAATTACTTACAAATGAATTTGGAAATCTGTTTAAAAGAAAATACCTACTATGGTGAATTATTTCACCATTATTACTAAGCAGGAAAACTGAAGTAGGATATGGTGTTTCATCTAAATCACTTAAGTTCGAAATCCTGGGTTCCTCAGAGTGTGGGGCTATTTCATCACTACATAGCGCATTGCCCTATGGTGAGTTCTGCCCAGACTATCCTGAAGACTCTTTAAAATTTTAGGTGATAACACCTATGTTAAAACATGTGTTCATGTTGGAACCAGCACCAAATTATTCAAGGGCATACTTTGTCCCATTCAAATTATTTAGAGAATATTCACCTGTTAAGAATCAGGCTTTGTGATGTTATTGAAATGCTTGAAGATAAAGATACTGTCTTGCTGCTAAGAATATTCAACTAAACAATTAGAATTAATTCTTAACTTTGTGAAACTCACAGGAGGATTTTTCTTCCAAAGTTACTGAGTTGAAAAATTTTGTTTCAAGCATTTTCAAAGAGAAAATTAATTCAAATTAAATTTTATTTGCAGCTTGCTAAAATATGAAATAATCAAAATGATAATGTATATATGATTAAATTTATATAACAAACATTATGAAAATTGCAATTTACAGAGTTCATATTTGTTACAGAAAAGTGTATGTCCAGTGATTACTACAAGAGGCAGTAAAGAATAGAGATTTGACGTCAAAGCTCTAAAATTAGTCTGGCTAGTCCACTTAGGCAGTACCACTTCTTTGCTGTGTGATCTCACAGATTAATTTCCTTTGCTTTGGCTTTCTCATCTATAAAATGTGGATGATCATAATACCAATTCCAAAACATTTTTTTTGTGTGTGTGAGAATCAGTGTGTTCATGTAGAGAGTTATAAAAATGCATGAAATACAATTTAGTAAATATTAGCTATTTTCATGGGCCAGACACTTTTAAAGATATGTACACATTATCTCACTCAATGTACTTTTATTATTATGTGAGATATAATATTATTCTCATTGATGGTATGAGGAATCCAAGGTCTAGTGAGGTTAGGTTAACTACTTCATGGACATATTTTTTTATTATCCATTATATTCAGACCTTTATGAAATAAGATTTAAACAGAATTGCCCTGAAGCTTCTTAAAAGGCTCATCATTGGTCTAGATTCTTGCTTGTAGATCATAAATATAATTTTATAATTATGCTTAAGACACCATTATCATCAATATGCTACACTGATATGAAAATACCTTCAACTAAAGCTAAATTCTAACAACATTGCTCTATAATTACCAAGTCTAATTCTCATTTCTATTTCAGAATTTTTAAACTTTTATTGTATTTCATGTTTAATGTTAGTTTTCCCTTTCATAAATTTTAGCATGATATTAGTGTTATATACTTGACTTATTACAGTTATATCTAAATTGTATCATTATTTTTTATATTGTGCCTACTGACTTAATAGCTTTCCTTTCTGACTACATCATTCTTTGTATGTAAGGAAACAGGTATCCCTGTTCGCAGCTGGTGAGGATATAGAGTGGTATAATATTTCTAGAGAATAACTTGAAAATACCTACCAAAAGCCTTTTTAATTCATATACCCTTTAGCTGTAGATCTAATTACAGTAATCACAAGATTCTTCAGTGGTACATAGTTTATACTGGTGAAAATAAAGGGCCTAGTTTTTTCTATAAAGGGAAATCAAGTAGATTAAGGTACACTATATGATTAATCGGGAATCATTAAAAAAGATATGAAAGAAATACATATAACAGTATGTGAAGTGTATGCATATATATATAGATCTTCTTTATCCATGAATTTGTAAATGGTAATAGTTGTTCAGTTAAAGAAGACATAATTTCAAATATATTCAAAAATATTTCTGCATTAACAGCTTTAGCTTCATGGACATGGAACTGGAAAGGGTCATATCTGAGGAATACAACCTTGTCTCAGTAATTCTTCCAGTATGTAAAGGCATGCTTTCCAGTGTTGATCCTGAGTACTTTTTTTCTTTTTTTTAACATCATTATTGGAGTATAGTTGCTTTACAATGTGGTGTTAGTTTCTGCTGTATAACAAAGTGAATCAGCTGTACGTACACATTTATCCCCATATTCCCTCCCTCTTGTGCCTCCCTCCCACCCTCCCTGTCCCACCCCCTAGGTGGCCACAAAGCACCGAACTGATCTCCCTGTGCTATATGGCTGCTTCCCACTAGCTATCTATTTTGCATTTGGTAGTGTATATATGTCCATGCCACTCTCTCACTTTGTCCCAGCTTCCCCTTCCCCCCACCACCATATCCTCAAGTCCATTCTCTACGTCTGCATCTTTATTCCTGTCCTGCCCCTAGGTTCATCAGCACCATTTTTTTTAGATTCCATATATATGTGTTAGGGTACGGTATTTATTTTTTTGTCTTTCTGACTTACTTCATTCTGTATGACAGACTCTAGGTCCATCCACCTCACTACAAATAACTCAATTTCATTTCTTTTTATGGCAGAGTAATATTCCATTGTATATATGTGCCACATCTTCTTTGTCCATTCATCTGTCGATGGACACTTAGGTTGCTTCCATGTCCTAGCTATTGTAAATAGTACTGCAGTGAACATTGTGGTACATGACTCTTTTGAATTATGGTTTTCTCAGGGTATATGCCCAGTAGTGGGATTGCTGGGTCATATGGTAGTTCTATCTTTAGTTTTTAAAGGACCCTCCATACTGTTCTGCATAATGGCTGTATCAGTTACATTCCCACCAACAGTGCAAGAGGGTTCCCTTTTCTCCACACCCTCTCCAGCATTTATACTTTGTAGATTTTTTAATGATGGCCATTCTGACTGGTGTGAGGTGATACCTCACTGTGGTTTTGATTTGCATTTCTCTAATGATTAGTGATGTTGAGTATCCTTTCATGTGTTTGTTGGCCAGCTGTATATCTTCTTTGGAGAAATGTCTATTTAGGTCTTCTGCCCATTTTTGGATTGGGTTGTCTGTTTTCTTGATATTGAGCTGCATGAGCTGCTTATATATTTTGGAGATTAATCCTTTGTCAGTTGCTTCATTTGCAAATATTTTCTCCCATTCTGAGGGGTGTCTTTCATCTTGTTTATGGTTTCCTTTGCTGTGCAAAAGCTTTTAAGTTTCATTAGGTCCCATTTGTTTTTATTTCCATTTCTCTCTGAGGTGGGTCAAAAAAGGATCTTGCTGTGATTTGTCATAGAGTGTTCTGCCTGTGCTTTCCTCTAAGGGTTTTATAGTGTCTGGCCTTACATTTAGGTCTTTAATCCATTTTGAGTTTATTTTTGTGTATGTTGTTAGGAGGTGTTCTAATTTCATTCTTTTACGTGTAACTGTCCAGTTTTCCCAGCACCACTTATTGAAGAGGCTGTCTTTTCTCCATTGTATATACTTGCCTCCTTTGTCAAAGATAAGGTGACCATATGTGCATGGGTTTATCTCTGGGCTTTCTCTCCTGTTCCATTGATCTATATTTCTGTTTTGGTGCCAGTACTATACTGTCTTGATTACTGTAGCTTTGTAGTGTAGTCTGAAGTCAGGGACCCTGATTCCTCCAGCTTGTTTTTCTTTCCCAAGATTGCTTTGGCTATTTGGGGTCTTTTGTGTTTCCATACAAATTGTGAACTTCTTTGTTCCAGTTCTGTGAAAAATGCCATTGGTAATTTGGTAGGGATTGCACTGAATTTGTAGATTGCTTTGGGTAGTACAGTCATTTTCACAGTGTTGATTCTTCCAGTCCAAGACCATGGTATATCTCTCCATCTGTGTGAATCATCTTTAATTTCTTTCAGCAGTGTCTTATAGTTTTCTGAATACAGGTCTTTTGTCTCCTTAGGTAGGTTTATTTCTAGGTATTTTATCCTTTTAGCTGCAGTGGTAAATGGGAGTGTTTTCTTAATTTCTCTTTCAGATTTTTCATTGTCAGTGTATAGGAATGCAAGAGATTTCTGTGCATTAATTTTGTATCCTGCTACTTTACCAAATTCATTGATTAGCTCTAGTAGTTTTCTGGTAACATCTTTAGGATTCTCTAGAGTATCATGTCATCTGCTAACAGTGACAGTTTTACTTTTTCTTCTCTGATTTGGATTCCCTTTATTTCTTTTCCTTCTCTCACTGCCGTGGCTAAAACTTCCAAAACTGTGTTGAATAATAGTGGTGAGAGTGGGCACCCTTGTGTTGTTCCTGATCTTAGAGGAAATGGTTTCAGTTTTTCACCATTGAGAACACTTTTGGCTGTGGGTGTGTCATATATGGCCTTTATTATGTTGAGGTAGGTTCTCTCTATGCCTGCTTTTGGAGAGTTTTTATCATAAATGGGTGTTGAATCTTGTCAAATCTTTTTCTGCATCTGTTGAGATTATCATATGGTTTTTATCCTTCAACTTGTTAATATGCTGTATCACATTGATTGATTTGCATATATTGAAGAATCCTTGCATTCCTGGGATAAACCCCACTTGATCATGTTGGATGATCCTTTTAATGTGCTGTTGGATTCTGTTTGCTAGTATTTTGTTGAGGATTTTTGCACCTATGTTCATCAGTGATATTGGCCTGTAGTTTTCTTTTTTTGTGACATCTTTGGTTTTGGTATCAGGGTGATGGTGGCCTCATAGAATGAGTTTGGGAGTGTTCCTCACTCTGCTATATTTTGGAAGAGTTTGAGAACAGTAGGTATTAGCTCTTCTCTAAATATTTGATAGAATTCACCTGTGAAGCCATCTGGTCCTCTGCTTCTGTTTGTTGGAAGATTTTAAATCACAGTTTCAATTTCAGTGCTTGTGATTGGTCTGTTCATATTTTCTATTTCTTCCTGGTTCAGTCTTGGAAGGTTCTACCTTTCTAAGAATTTGTCCATTTCTTCTAGGTTGTCCATTTTATTGGCGTATAGTAGTCTCTTAGGATGCTTTGTATTTCTGCAGTGTCAGTTGTTACTTCTCCTTTTTCATTTCTAATTCTGTGGATTTGAGTCTTTGCCTTTTTTTCTTGGTGAGTCTGGCTAATGGTTTATCAATTGTGTTTATCTTCTCAAAGAACCAGCTTTTAATTTTATTGATCTCAAGATTGATATTTATCCTTATTGGACTGTCTGTGCTTCCTGGACTTGATTTACTATTTCCTTTCCCATATTAGGGAAGTTTTCAACTATAATCTCTTCATATATTTTCTCAGACCCTTTCTTTTTCTCTTTATCTTCTGGGACCCCTATAATTCAAATGTTGGTGTGTTTAATGTTGTCCCAGAGGTCTCTGAGACTGTTTTCAATTCTTTTCATTCTTTTTTCTTTATTCTGCTCTGTGGCAGTTATTTCCACTATTCTGTCTTTCACGTCATTTCTCAGTTCTGCCTCAGTTATTCTGCTGTTGATTCCTTCTAGAGTATTTTTAACTTCATTTATTGTGTTGTTCACCATTGTTTTTTTGCTCTTTAGTTCTTCTAGGTCCTTGTTAAACATTTCTTGTATTTTCTCCATTTTATTTCCGAGATTTTGGATCATCTTTACTATCATTACTCTGAATTCTTTTTCAGGTAGACTGCCTATTTCCTCTTCATTTTTTTGGTCTGGTGGTTTTTTTTTTTTTTTTTTGTGGTATGCGGGCCTCTCACTGTTGTGGCCTCTCCAGTTGCGGAGCACAGGATCCGGACGCGCAGGCTTAGTGGCCATGGCTCACAGGCCCAGCTGCTCCGCGGCATGTGGGATACTCCCAGACCGGGGCACGAACCCGTGTCCCCTGTATCGGCAGGCAGACTGTCAACCACTGCGCCACCGGGGAAACCCTAGTCTGGTGGGTTTTTACCTTGCCTCTGTGTGTAGGCCACCTTCAGGTGTCTGTTCCCTGCCCAGACCAGAAGGAGTTAAAGCAGCGGCTGATTAGGTTTCTCTTGCTCACTCAGACTGGGGAGAGGGAGAGGTATGGTAGTCATAACTGGAATGTGGAGTGAGCCTGCAGCGGCAGAGGCCATCGTGATGTTGCACCAGCCTGAGGCGTGCCATGTGTTCTCCCAGGGAAGTTGTCCCTGGATCACAGGACCCTGGCAGTAGTGGGCTGCACAGGCTCCTGGGACGGTGTGAATAGTGACCTGTGCTTGCATACAGGGTTCTTGGTGGTAGCAGTGGCAGTGTTAGTGGTCCATACCCACCTCTGGGGTCCGAGATGATAGCCATGGCTCATGCCCGTGAGCTCACTTAGGCAGTGCTCTGCTGTCTGTGGGCACACGGAGCAGGAAGCTCCTCTCCTTGCGCACCCCAAAACAATGGTCTCTTGCCTCTCCAGCAGGTTCAGACTTTTTCCTGGACTCCCTCCTGGCTAGCTGTGGTGCGTTGGTGCACTAGCCCCTTTTAGGCTGTCTTCATGCAGCCAACCCCAGTCCTCTCCCTGGGGTCTGAACTCTGAAGCCCAGGCCTCAGCTCCCAGCCTCCACCTGCCCCAGTGGGTGAGCACACAAGCATCTCAAGCTGGTGAGTGCTGGTTGGCACTGATCCTCTGTGCGGGAATCTCTCTGCATTGCCCTCTGCACCCGTGTTGCTGTGCTCTCCTCTGTGGCTCTGAACCTTCCTTCCCCCTCCGCCATCCCCACCAGTGAAGGGGCTTCCTAGTGTGTGGAAACTTTTCCTCCTTCACAGCTCCTTCCCACTGGTGCAGGTCCCATCCCTGTTCTTTTGTCTCTGTTTTTTCTTTTTTCTTTTGCCCTACCCAGGTACCTGGAGATTTTCTTGCCTTTGGGGAAGTCTGAGGTCTTCTGCCAGTGTTCAGTTAGGTGTTCTGTTGGAGTTGTTCCACATGTAGATGTATATTTTTTTTTTTGTGGTACGCGGGCCTCTCACTGTTGTGGCCTCTCCCGTTGTGGAGCGCAGGCTCGGCGGCCACAGCTCACGGGCCCAGCCGCTCCGCGGCATGTGGGATCTTCCCGGACCAGGGCACGAACCCGTGTCCCCTGCATCGGCAGGCGGACTCTCAACCACTGTGCCACCAGGGAAGCCCCTAGATGTATTTTTGATGTATTTGTGGGGAGGAAGGTGATCTCCACGTCTTACTCCTCTGCCATCTTGAAGGTCTCTCCCTGAGTACTTTCAGTTAGCTCAGCATGTTCCCTGTAGGAAATGGTATCAAGTTGAATCACTAGGAATAAGTAATAAACCATTCCTCCTCACTGCAATAGGATTGCACTGAAACTAAAATAGCCTTTTGTTATAGCCTTCTTAGCTTCCCTTAATACTAGATGCAGTGTCAGGTGGAAGGAATTCCAAGACTATCCTCATGCATTTGTCAAGCTTTCTGTTGGCCACTTTTTCTTTAATGAAAGAATTATGTATATGAAACTTTTCTTCTTTTGAGAGTTTGTGTTTGTGAATTTTTGAGTTAGTATTTATGGCTGTATTATTTTTCTGTTGAATTTCTTCTCCTTGGATTTAATCCATGAAAATATAAGCAGGAGACATTCATAAATATTACTAAAGTCACTAAATTCATTTTCACAAATAAACTTCTCTATTTTACTGAGGACCTCAGTCTCCTCTGATGTAAATTACCCCTTGTGATAATCTCCTGGTTCACCAAGCAAGTAAATATAGCTCATTTTTCTCCTCAGATGTATCTGACCCTTCTAATCCCTTATATTATTTCTTTGTAAGCATGGCCAGAAGGAGGAAAATATTTTTTATTCCAAGGAAATATTTTTATCTTGTATTTGAAATGCTCTTAGTGGTGAATGTGTCGTGTTTATGGGTGTATACAATCTCTGAAATGACATATGACTTCTAGATCAGGAACCTGAAAACTTTCCCTTTATGGGTAAATATTTTATATTTGTGGTCATAGCATCTCTCTTGCAACTACTCAATTCTGCCCTTCTAGTGTGACAAAAGCCGTAAACAAGGCATAAACAAATGGACATGACTGTATTCCAGTAAGACTACTGCCAGCCTGTGCACTGTAGTTTGCCAACCTATGTTCTAGATTACTGGGAAAATTAGTATTTTCTATTTTTGCTTGATTTTTCATGATTACTAACTTTTGCCGACAAATGTATTCATGTAGTGTCCAGAAATCACATCTCAAAAGTTTAAAATATTTTTTCTAATATTCAGTAAAGAAAATATAAATATATACCTGCATTTATATTTACACTAAACATATTCATTAGTTGTTGCTCTATGAATACATCTCCTATAATTATTAGGCTAAATTATATCAAAGTGTGTATACTATTGTTTTGGTCCCCTATGTCATATTTATATTTGATTTCAGGATTTATAAACACTTTAAGGTAGCAAAGACTTGAAATGTTTATTTTATTAGTTGTTTTGTAGGGATCCACATTTGATTTCACAGAAATATTACCTTCATTTCCCCCGATCCTATAAGTTTATTCATGTGAAAACCAATTTACTTCTTTGATTTATGTTATGTACTATCTTAGTGTGTTTGGGCTGCTATCACAAAATACCACAGACTGGGTAACTTACGAACAACAAAAATTTATTTCTCACAGCTCTGGAGGCTGGGAAGTCTAAGAGAAAGGCACCACTGCCTTCCTCACTTTCGGTGAGGGCCCTCTTTTGATTTATAGCAGATGACTTCTTGCTGTGTTCTCTTACTGAAGCTAGAGTTTTCTCAGGAACTTCTTTTATAAGGCACTGATGCCATTCATGAGGGCTCCACCTTTATGACTTAAGCATCTTCCAAAGGTTCCACCCACCAACATGACCACCTTGGGCATTAGGATTTCAACACAGGAATTTTGTAGGGACACAAACATTCAGACAATAACATGTACCTTCTTGAAATACAGTAATACGATGAAACCACCAATGCCTGTGTAATGTGCTTTACCTAGTTTGGTCAAAGGCAGAGGGTAAAAGAAATGAAGGAAGGAAGAAAAATCAACTGTATTGTCATATAGCATTAGAATGACATCTTTGACTAAAGTTTCCAAAGCATTAACTTTTTAATCAGATAAATAAATTTCCTTGACAGAACATTAAAGACAACTGGTTGACAGAAATAGGCACACAAAAAACTGCACTGTATCTTCAGAAAATTAATATCAGTACTATTAAGGTTGAAAATAATTCAGTGTGTTGTTGGTCTTTTATGTATGGTCACACATTTTAAGATATGATATTTGTTTCTGTGTAAGGTTACTATGCAGTTAGGTAATCTTTTTAATATCCTAGAAGCAGAAATAACACTATTTGTACGTGGATCCATCCATATATATCTGTCTAATAAATACCGATCAAATTCAGAAAAGCATATTTATAACAACCTTTATTGGTTTAATATATTTTAATAAAAAATAAATTTCAGTTTATTTTCTAATTTGATGTGACTCACAACCTTTTAATAGATGCAGATAAGTACATTTATCTCCTCTTTATTAACAAGGATATTGAGATCACAGTGATGATTCATCTTGTGCATGTTTATACAATATGTAAATTGAATGGCTGGTGTTAGAGACCATGTATTATGATTTCTGGTCTACACTCCCTGTCTGTGGTAATCTGCTTTCCTTTATACAGTCATTTGTAATGATCAAGTTATGACTCAAATACTAGGATATGTAAGATGTTGCTCAAATTATTTTTCTTTGCCATGCTACAAGAGATTTATTTCAAAATCTCTTTTGATCTCTTTTATTTTCTTATGAAATAGGTACTATTTACTCAATTTTTTTTTCTGATAAAGTTGAAGGAACAAATAGGTTAGGTCAGCTTCTTAGATGTTGTACTCTGGGTGTCAGTATTGGAACTAGAGTTAAATTCATATATCTTCATTGCTAGTCCATTAGTTATTCAACTAACTATAGCCATTTGCTAATGCCAATATCAAAAATTACAATGACTACACAAATATTGTAAGGCAGATTGTTTTTTTCTGGGGTAGAAAAAGAAAGATTTAGTCGTGTAATAAGAATTATAATAATGATAGTAGAGCAATGATAGTAGGTAATACTCATATAGCTCTTAATATATGCCAGGCGCTTTTCTCAGTGCACTACCTATTAACTCATTTAACACTTCTCTAGAGATAAGGAAATAAGGCACAGCAACTTGCCTAAATACAAAAACTACTAAATGATAGAGCCAAGTATTCATTTAGGTAGTCTTACTACAGAGTCTGTGCACTTTACCAGTATACTATGTATGCTGCCTCTTTTACTAAACTAAGTTCTAAGTTCCATGTCTAAGACAAAATCAGCATTGGTGAGCAGTCAGTGGTACATACAGTTATCATAAGGTTAAGCAAGATGGTGAGTTTAAACTAGTCAGGCAATCCAGAAACAAGTGTCTAATATTTAGAAAATTATGCAAGTCAAATATAGATGTAAACAGTAATCTACATATTAACCATTATTTCAGAAATGTCTCACATATATTATTTTATTAATCACGATGATGTATCCAAAAAAGCAGTGGCTGAAGACTGTCCCTGTATTATTTCAATTTTTTTAAATTGGTTTTACTTACAATTTAAAAAGTTATATTTAAGCTTTAATTCTTTATCCATCTGCTTCTGACGTTATTGTTTAACTTATTACCCTTCAGATATGGTATTAGTGTCCTCACATTTCCCTTTGAAGTTTTTTTATATCTGCAATTAGGTCTTCTTCATGCTGTCTACTCATTGATTCAGAACACTTGAAATCTAATAAATAGATTTCACAATTTTATCCTTTTACAACTACTATTCACTGAAGAACCAAATATTACATCTGTGGAGAAAAAGGCAATTGAAAGAAAATATTTCAAATATCAAGGTCAGTGGATTTTAATCTCATAACATTCCATTAAACTTATCAAAATCATGCTACCAAGGGCCATGGTTCTCTCTCTTTTTAAAAACTTATTTATTTATTTATTTATTTTTGGCTGCATTGGGTCTTTGTTGCTGTGTGCGAGCTTTCTCTAGTTGCGGCGAGTGGGGGCTACTCTTCGTTGTGGTGTGCGAGCTTCTCATTGTGGTGGCTTCTCTTGTTGCAGAGCACAGGCTCTAGGCGTGCGAGCTTCAGTAGTTGTGGCATGCAGGCTCAGTAGTTGTGGCTCGGGGGCTGTAGAGCGCAGGCTCAGTAGTTGTGGCGCCCAGGCTTAGTTTCTCTGCGGCATGTGAGATCTTCCTGGACCAGGACTCAAACCCATGTCCCGTGAACTGGCAGGCAGATTCTTAACCACTGCACTACCAGGGAAGTCCCAGGACCATGGTTCTCTTAAAAAATTATTCTCCCTGAATTTTTAATGGACTCTTTTTTTTTTCTTGTGAAAGATGTCAGATGACTTCAGTGGCTTGTTATTTAATTACAAAATTGTTGAATATACTAACTTGACTTGATTGTTTTCTAGGAATGTTTGTGCCTACCATGATAAAAAAAAATGTGGCACACATCTAATTTGAATCTGCACTTTTGAAGATCCCTTTCCTTCCTTCGTTATATTTCTAGATTTTTTATTATGCTAGGTGGCATTCTCAGGTATTTTTATAAAAAATAATGAATTGGAAAAAAATGTAACTTCTTTGGGTCCAGATGTATCTGAAAATGTCTTTATTTTTCCCCTTCCATTTTATTGAGTTTAATCTACATATATCACTGCATAAGTTTAAGGTGTACAGCCTAATAATTCAACTCACATACATCATGAAATGGTTACCAAAATAAGTTTAGTGAACATTAATTATCTCATAAAAATAAAGAAAAAAATATTTTTTCTTTGTGATGAGAACTCTTAGGATTTACTCTCAAGAACTTTCATATATAACAGATAACAGTGTTAATTATATTGTGTTTTACATTATATCCCTAGTTCTTATCATTATTGGTTATATAGTTTTGATTTTTTGCACATCTGGTTATTTTTTGGTTGATCCCAGACATTATAATTTTACAATTAGAAGCTGGATACATATGTATGACTTTAAATATTCATGAGATTTGTCCTCAGATGCAGTGAAGTTAGTTGGACATTGTTTTATCCTTTCAACTCATTCTTTTACTGTTTGTGGGGTGGTACAGGTTAGCATTTAAGTAGAGCTAATTATTCCTCACTACTGCTT
Organism: Lipotes vexillifer; assembly: GCF_000442215.2. Taxonomy (NCBI): domain Eukaryota; kingdom Metazoa; phylum Chordata; class Mammalia; order Artiodactyla; family Lipotidae; genus Lipotes; species Lipotes vexillifer. The sequence goes on along the minus strand of NW_006791919.1, from coordinate 32,343 downwards.
CTGGTTCAAGACCTTTATGAGTACTCTATTCATTGAATCATAAATATGAGATTTTTTTCAATCTGGTTAATGGAAGCATCCATTAATTTCATTATATTTCATTCATCTGGTAATTTCATTATATGTATGTGATGATCTGTACTCTACTGAATACTCTAAAGGGGTCCACTGTGGATCTACAGATATTTCTCCTGTGCAGCACTCTACTCTTGCTATTCCGTCCTGTCAGCTCTAGCAACCTTGGTCTTTCCAGAGTCTCAGCTCTGATTCCTTGTTGTAGGGATTTCTTCAAATTCTACCTAGGTTCCTTTTTCCCTTGCTCCTGACTAGAAACTTTCTCTACTGTTGACAGATGAAGGGATCAAGAAAATATGATATATATGACAGAGAAAGACACATACTGCACGGTGTCATTTATATATGGAATCTAAAAAAACAAATGAAAACAAAACAAAAACCCCTCAGAATCACAGTTCCAGAGAGTAGAATGGTTGCCATTGTTCTGGGGAGTGGGAGAAATAGGGAGAGGTTGGTGAAACGGTATAAATTTTTAGTTATAGCATGAATAAGGTCTTATGATCTATTGTATAACATGGTGACTATAATTGATAGTAATCTATTGTATAATTGAAATTTGCTAAGAGTGTAGAACTTGTGTTCTCAAAAAAAAAGTTAACTATGTTAGATAAAGGATGTATTAACTCGATAAGAGATTTCTTCACAATGTATACATTTATCAAATCATCACAATGTATTTGAAGTATATTACAATTTTGTCAATTATACATCATTAAAGCAGAAAAAAGTCAGATTTTTCCACTGAAATTTCAGGGAATGTTGATTTAATTAAGAAAATTAAACTAATCCTCCATCAGAATGATTATCTTTAGGGATGAAAAGTTAAAAGACGGTAGATGGAATTCCATCAGTAAAACCCTATAAGATTATTAAAACTTTTTTAACATCTTATAATTTAATTTTTCAGAAGCATTTTTCAAGGTGCCTATTAAGTAAGGTAGACTCCATTCAAATTTCCTAATGGCAATTATCAAATTTTATTTTTAGTATAGATGCTTTAAACAAATATGAAAACCAGTGTGTGTGTGTGTGTGTGCGTGTGTGTGTCTGTGTGTGTCTATATATATATATAGTATATATATTGATATATACTAGTATGCATCATTGTGTGTATATGTAATACAGTTGACACTTGAGCAACTTGGGTTTGAACTGCATGGGTCCACTTATCAGGGATTTATTTATTTATCTATTCATTTATTATTTAAAATATTTTAAAGGTTATTTCCCATTTACAGTTATTACCCAATATTGGCCTATATTCCTCGGGTTATACAATATATCCCTGTAATTTGTACCTGCCCATTCCCCACCTCCCCTCCCCCCCTCACTGGTATCACTAGTTTGTTCTCTATATCTGAATGTCTGCTTCTTTTACATTATATTCACTAGGTTGATGTATTTTTAATATTCCACATACAAGCAATATCATACAATATTTATCTTTATCTGACTTATTTCACTTAGCATAATGCCTTCCAAGTCCATCCATGTTGCTGCGCATGGTAAAATTTCCTTCTTGTTATGGCTGAGTAGTATTCCATTGTATATATCTATTCTTTATGCATCTGTTGATGGATACTCAGGTTGCTTCCACATCCTGGTGTATTTTGTAAATAGTGCTGCCGTGAACATTGGGGTGCATGTATCTTTTAGAATTAGTGTTTTGTTTTGTTTTTTTCCAGATATGTACCCAGGAGTGGAATTGCTGGGTCATGTGGTAGTTCTATAGTTGAGAAACCTCCACACTGTTTTCCACAGCAGTTGCACCAATTTACATTCCCACCAACAGTGAACAAGCCTTCCCTTTTCTTCACATCCTCACCAACATTTGTTATTTATAGACTTTTTGAATAGCTATTCTGACAGGTGTGAGGCAATATTTCATTGTGATTTTGATTTGTGTTTTCCTGATTATTAGCAATCTTGAGCATATTTTCATGTGCCTGTTGGCCATCTGCATTTCTTCTTTGGGAAAATGGCTATTCAGTTCTTCTGCCCATTATTAAATTGGGTTGTTTGTTTTTTTAATGTTGAGTTGTATGAGCCATTTATATATGTTGGATATTAATCCCTTACTGATCACATCATTTGCAAATATTCTCTCCCATTCAGTAGGTTGTCTTTTTGTTTTGTTGATGGTTCCTTTGCTGTGCAAAAGCATTTATGTCTAACTAGGTCCCATTTGTTTATGTTTGCTTTTATTTCCTTACGGAGATGGATCCAAAAAAATATTGCTGCGATTTATGTCAAAGAGTGTTCTGCCTGTGTTTTCCTCTAGGAGTTTTATAATATCCAGTCTTACATTCAGGTCTTTAAGCCATTTTGACTTTATTTTTGTATACGGTGTTAGAGAATGTTCTTAATTCATTCTTTTATATGTAGCTGTCCAGTTCTCCCTGCACCTCTTATTGAAGAGACTGTCTTTTCTCCATTGTATATTATTGCCTCCTTTGTTGTAGATTAATTGACCATAAATGCATGGGTTTATTTCTGGGCCTTCTGTCCAGAAATTTCTTTCTATAGATCGGTATGGACATATTGAGCTATATGTCGTTTTGTGCCAGTACCATGCTGTTTTGATTACTGTAGCTTTGTAGTATAGTCTGAAGGCATGGAGTATGAGTCTTCCAGCTCTGTTCTTCTTTCTTAAGAGTTTTTTGGCTATTTGGGGTCTTTTGTGTTTCCATACAAATTTTAAAATTATTTGTTATAGTACTGTGAAAAAAGCCCTCAGTATATTTATAGGGATTACATTGAATCTGTAGATTGCCTTGGGTAGTGTGATCATTTTAACAGTAGTGATTCTTCCAATCCAATAACGTGATATATCTTTGCATCTGTTTGTGTAATCTTCAGTTTCTTTCATCAGCATCTTATAGATTTCAGAGTACAGGTCTTTTGCCTCCTTAGGTAGGATACCTTAGGAATAAACCTAAGTTTATTAGAAAAGTAGACAAAGATTTCACAAAAAAGAAAATTACAGGCCAGTATCACTGATGAACATAGGTGCAAAAATCCTCAATAAAATACTAGCATACCAAATCCATCAATTCATTAAAAGAATCATAGACCATGATCAAGTGAAATTTATGCCAGAATGCAAGGATTTTTCAGTATTCACAAAACAATGAGATATACCACATTAACAAAGTGAAGAATAAAACCCATATGATCATGTCAATAGATACAGAAAAAGCTTTTGATAAAATTCAGCATAAATTTATGATAACTCTCCAGAAAGTGGGCATAGAGGAAACATACCTCAACATAATAAAGGGCGTATATGACAAACCCACAGCTAATGTCATACTCAATGGTGAAAAACTTGAAAGGATTTACTCTAACATCAGAAACAAGACAAGGATGCCCACTCTCACCACTTTTATTCAACATAGTTTTGGAAGCCCTAGCCACAGCAGTCAGAGGAGGAAAAAAAGTAAATGGAATCCAGATTGGTAAGGAAGAAGTAAAAAAAAATTATCAGGGGCTTCCCTGGTGGCGCAGTGGTTGGGAGTCTGCCTGCTGATGCAGGGGACACAGGTTCGTGCCCCGGTCCAGGAAGATCCCACATGCCGTGGAGCGGCTGGGCCCGTGAGCCATGGCCGCTGAGCCTGCGCATCCGGAGCCTGTGCTCCGCAACGGGAGAGGCCACGACAGTGAGAGGCCCGTGTACCAGAAAAAAAAAAAAATTATCAGGTATATTTTTCAATAGTAAATATTACAGTACTATGCTGTCTGTGGTTGGTTAAATTTACAGATGTGGAGGAATCATGGATAGGGAGTGCCAACTATAAGTTATGTGTAGATTAATCCTCACATTGTTCAAGGGTCAGCTGTATACATAAATATGTTTAAGTATATTATATCTGTATATGTCAATTACTATGTGATTATTTTGAAATTTAATAGGGAGATAAATGGGATGGGTCAGGAATAAAAAGCTGATGTACTTTTTCTCAAATTTTAGATAGTGAAATATAATAAGGCTTTGGAAACGGATGTGATTTAGAATTGCATTACAAAGAAAATATTAAAAATATATAAAACTTTTTGTTCCTAGTCAATGGTGTACCTAGGTGAAATGAACCAAATGTACTTGTTTAGGAATCTACTTGTTGGGAAATGTGTGATTTAAATGTATTTAATGTTTAAGTGGTTTTAATTATACCATGGACTATATGATAGATACTTATAAAATATTTTTTTAAATATGTACACAAAACTTAAAAAGTAAAATTACTCCTTCACACTGTCACATCCTACATTTGACAGAATTATAGTGTTATGCACATTCTTCTTTATACAATGGCACTTCATATCTGGTTTTACAGAACTAAAATAAAAGAAGATAAATTGAGCAGCACAATATTGAACATTATTACAAGTCAGAATTACACAGTTTAATTTTTTTCAACTTCGAAATTGTGCTTCAAACATCTAAACAATTTGAAAAACCCTGTGACCATTATATCTTTTCTGTGTAATCCATGTTAAAAATACTTTTTAATAAATCTGGATCCAAGTGCCTATAATCACAAAGTGCAAATTAAGACTTCTGTTATCATTAATAGAAGTAAACACTCACAAATCAGGAGAAAATGGATCTATATATTCTAAACTTTGAAGTTGAGAAATAAATTAACCATAAAAAAGAATATAGGCAGTTTTCTGAAGAAAAAGTCTTAAAGGTATTCTAAAATACTTAAAAGGCAATATTTCCTCAACAAATTTAAACAGAGACACATAAGTTGAACAAGGCAATTTGAAAATTAGGCAAGGTTTAGATTCCATTAAAATTTAACCTTTGCTTAAGTTTCCTGGAAAATGAATTGGACTCACGGTAAGCTGCTGTGCTATAATTAACAGATGAAATGTTCCATTTATTCCCTAGCTACTGTAAGCCTAGATATTCATAGCA
>NW_006791919.1:22858-27334 GCF_000442215.2 Lipotes vexillifer | reverse complement strand
TCTTTCCAAAATGGCTACCACCAACATTACTTTCCCAGAGAAGGAGAAAGGAATTCTTTTAAAGAACATAGGAGTAATATAAAAGAAAGTAGATTAAAAACGCAGACAAATATGTATGTTTGAGGTTTTAAATTTTTATTCAGGAGGGACTTGGCACTTTTTCTTATCATGCAGTCCTTTTAAACTTTTAATTTAGAGATAACTGTATATAGGAATGTGTAAAATTCAGATAATGTGTTTCATAAAATAATTAGAAAAGAAAGATCATTTAGAAGGATAAGATCTTAATATATGAACGCTAACTTCTGGGGTGACAGTATAAAAATAGAAATCTTGTAACCATAAACCATGAAACATTCTCAAGGTCTGATTACAGAATATGAGACCATGTCCTGAAAGGCTGATAATAGCAAGTATCTAGATAAATGTTGTATCTATCTAGGTTATCATGGATAACCTATACTCATATGACTATTAAAAGTGAGGAAAATATTTTAAGACCTTATTACAATTTAAATTTATTCCATATATAATTTTAATTTGATCTAAAAAACTAAGGCATACTTTAATTTCAAATCAGATGTATTTGGGGCTTGCTAGATCAAGTTTAACCACTTAGTTCAAAAATTACCTTTCTTTAGGCTTTGCTTTTATCATTGCAGTTTAAAAAAAAAATGACTTCATATTTTAAAACACTTTTAGCCAAATCAAGAGGAAGGTACAGAGATTTAACATATATCCCTTGCCTCCACACATGTATAGCCATCTTCATGATCAACATCCTCCAATAGAGTGGTACATTTGTTACCATTGGTGAACTTGCATTGACACATCATACCCACTGAAATTCCATAGTATGTGTTATACCTTTCATGGGTTTGGACAAGTGTATAGTGACATATATACAAGTATAGTATCATACAGAATATTTTTACTGCCCTAAAAATTCTAATTCTATGTGTTCCACCTATTCATTGCTCCCCTCACCCCCCAACTTGTGGCAACCACTAATCTCTTTGCTGAATTCATAGTTTTACCTTTTCCAGATGTCATATAGTTGGAATCATACAGTATGTTGCCTTTTCACATTTGCTTTTTTCACTTAGTAAAATGAAGTTAAGATTTCTCTGTGTCTTATCATGACTTGGTTTTTGTTTTGTTTTGTTGATGTTCATTTCATTTTAGTGCCGAATAACATTAAATTGTCTGGATGTACCACAGTTTATTTATCCATCCACCTATTGAAGGACATGTTCATTGCTTCCCAGTTTTAGCAATTGTAAATAAAGCTGCTAAGAACAACTGTGTGCAGATTTTAGTGTGGACATAAGTTTTCAACAACTTTGGGTAAATACCAAGGAGCGTAATTACTGGATCGTATGGTAAGAGTAGTTTTGCAAGAAACCACCAAACTTTTTCTAAGTGGCTGTATCATGTTGCATTTCTACTAGCAATGAATGAGAGTTTCTGTTGCTTCACCTCCTTGTCAGCATTTCTTGTCAGTGTTCTGAATTTAGGCTATTCTAATAGGTGTGTAGTGTAATCTCATTGTTATTTTAATTTGCATTTTCTTGGTGACATATGATGTTCAGCATCTTTTCATATGTTTATTTGCCATTTGTATATATTCTTTGTTGAGGCCTCTGTTAAGGACTTTGACCCATTTTTAATTGGGTTGTTTTTTATTGAATTTTAAGAGTTCTTTGTGTATTTTGGATAATGGTCTTTTATCAGATGTGTCTTTGCAACTGTTTTCTCCCAGTAAATGGCTTGTCTTTTCATTGTCTTGTTATTGGCTTTTGCAAAGAAGAAATTTTCAATTTCAGTGAAATCCAGCTTATCAATTCTTTCTTTGCTGTATTGCATCTTTGATGCTGTATCTAAAAAGGCATCACTATATCCAAGGTCATCTGGGTTTTCTCATGTTATATTCTAGGAGTTTTATAGCTTTACATTTTATATTTAGGTCTGTGATGCATTTTGAGTTAATTTTTGTGAAGTGTGTAAGGTTTGTGCCTAGATTCTTTTGTTTTAAATTTGCATGTGGATGTCCAGTTGTCCCAGCATCATTTATTGAAGAGTATCTTTGCTCAATTGTATTGCCTTTGCACCTTTGTCAAAGATCAGAAAACTGTTATTTATAGGGGTCTATTACTGAGCTCTGAATTTTACTCCATAGATCTATTTGTCTATTCTTTTGCCAGTACCTCCTTTCTTGATTACTGTAAGTTTATAGTAAAACTTAGAGTTAGGTAGGGTCTGTCCCCCAACTTTGTTGTTCTTCAATATTGTGTTGGCTACTCCAGGTCTGTTGCCTCTCCATATAAATTTTATTATCTTTAAAGAAATTTTAAAAAACATTTTTTTATTTTTAAGATTTTTTTTGATGTGGGCCATTTTTTTTTTTTTTTTGCAGTATGCGGGCCTCTCACTGTTGTGGCCTCTCCTGTCGCGGAGCACAGGCTCCGGATGCGCAGGCTCAGCGGCCATGGCTCATGGGCCCAGCTGCTGCGCAGCATGTGGGATCTTCCTGGACCGGGGCACGAACCCGTGTCCCCTGCATCGGCAGGTGGACGCTCAACCACTGAGCCACCAGGGAAGCCCAATGTGGGCCATTTTTAAAGTCTTTATTGTATTTGTTACAGTATTACTTCTGTTTTATGTTTTGGTTTTTTGGCCATGAGGCATGTGGGATCTTAGCTCCCTGACCAGGGATTGAACCTGCACCCCCTGCACTGGAAGGCGAAGTCTTAACCACTGGGCTGCCAGGGAAGACCCTCCATATAAACTTTAGAATCAGTTTGTTAATATTTAAAAAAAATAATTGCTGAGATTTTAATTGGGATTGCATTGAATCTGTAGATCAACTTGGAAAGAACTGACATCTTGACAATATTTTTTCCCATCCATGAACGTGGAATATCCTTCCATTTTTGTTTTTCTTTGATTTCATTCATCAGAAGTTTTCAGTTTTTCACATGTATATTCTTTACATATTTATTAGATTTACATCTAAGTGTTTTACTTTATTGAGTGCTAATGTAAATTGTATTGTTCTTTTAGTTCCAAATTCCATTTATTCCTTGTTTGTATATAGGAAAGCAATTGACTGTTATATTAAACCTTGTATTCTGTAATCTTGATATAACTGCTTATTAGTTTCAGGAGTTTTTTGTTATTGTTCATTCTTTTAGATTTTCTGCATAGATGATCAGTTCATCTGCAAAGAAGGACAGATTTATGTTTTCCATCCCAATCTGTATACTTTTATTTTTCTTGACTTGTGCGTTAGCTAGAATTTCCAGTTAAATAGGTGCAGTGAGAGGGGACATCCTTATCTTGTACCTAATATTAGTGGGAAAGCTTTGAGTTTCACAGCATTACATATGATGTTTGCTATAGGACTTTTTTGTAGGCAGTTTATCAGCTTGAGAAAGTTTCTTCTATTCTTAGTTTACTGAGAGGTTTGTTTTTTGTTTTAATCATGAATGGGTGCTGGATTTTGACAGTTGCTTTTTCTGCATCTGTTGATACGACCATGTGATTTTTCTTTTTTAGTCTGTGGTTGTGATAGATTACATTAATTGATTTTTGGAGTATAAATCCACTTGATCATGGTGTATAATTTTTAAATACTTTTTAGTATTTGATTTGCTAATATTTTGTTGAAGATTTTTTCTTTGTTCATGAGAGGTATTTGTAGTTTTCTTTTCTTGTAATGTCTTTGTATGGTTTTGGTATTAGGGGTAATGCTGGGCTCATAGAATGAGTTAGGAAATATTCCTTCTGATTCTTATCCTTTGAAAGAGATTGTAAAGAATTGGTATAATCTCTTTCTTAGATGTTCAGTAAATTTCATCAGTGAACTCATCGGGGCTTGGTGCTCTATTTTGAAGGTTATTAGTTATTGATTCAATTTCTTTAATATATTTAAGCCTATTCAGATCATCTATTTCTTCTGGTGTGAATTTAGGCACATTGCGTCTTTCAAAGAATTGGTCCATTTTATGAAGGTTATCAAGGTATAGGGCTGTTCATAGGTATTCTTTCATTATCCTTTAATGTCCATGGGAGCTGTAGTTATGTGCTCCCTTTATTTCTGATTAGTAATTAGTAATTTGTGTCCTGCCTCTTTTTGTTAGATCCCTCACTAGAGCCTTATCAATTTTATTGATCTTTTCAAACAATCAGCTTCTTGCTTTGTTGATTTGCCTCATGTTTTACTACTTTCAATTTTATTGATTTATGCTTTAATTTTTATTATTTCTCTTTTTCTGCTTCCTCTGGGTTTAATTTAACCTTATTTTTCTACCTTCCTGTGTGTAAACTTAGATTATTAATTTTAGATCTTCTTTTCTAATATATGCATTCAAGTCTATAACTTTTCTTCTAGGCACTGCTTTTGCCACATCTGCAAATTTTGATAAGTTGTGTTTTAATTTTAAATTAGTCCAAAATATCTTTAAATTTCTCTTC
>NW_006791919.1:0-22826 GCF_000442215.2 Lipotes vexillifer | reverse complement strand
TCTTCCGATTTCTTCTTTCACCCATGTATTATTTAATACTGTTTTTTAAAAAATCTCCAAGTAATAGGGGGTTTTCTGTTATTGATTTCCATTTTAATTCCGTTGTTGTCTGAGAGCAGACACTATGATTTCCATGCTTTTAAATTTGTAAAATAGTCGTATGTAGCCCAGAGTGTGGTCTATTTTGGTGAATGTTACCTGTGAGCTTGAGAATGTATATTCTGTTGTTGGATGAAGTACTGTATAGATATCAATTATATCCAGTTGATTGATGGTGTTATTGAGTTCAACTATGTTGAATTCAACTATGTCCTTACTGATTATCTGCTTGCTAGATCTGTCCATTTCTGAGAGAGGAGTGTTGAAGTTTCCGATAATAGGAATAACCTAATTTTCTTTGCAGTTCTATCAGTTTTTGCCTCAGATAATTTGATGCTTTGTTGCTAAGAACATACATTTTAAGAATTGTTAGTTTTCTTGGAGAATCCACCTCTTTATCATTAAGTAATGATTTGTTTATCCCTGATACCTTTGCTTGCTTTCAAGTCCCCTCTGACTGAAATTATTATGGCTACTCCTTTCATTTGATTAGTGTTAGCATGGAGTATTTTTCTTTATCCGTTTATTTTTGATCTGTATGTTTCTCTATATTTAAAATAGGGTTCTTATAGACAAATACAGTTGGGTTTTTTTTTCATCTACTTTGACAATCGCTGTCTTTTAATTGGTACATTTAGACCATTAAAGTTCAAAGTAATTATTGATATAGTTGCGTTAATATATACCATATTTGTTACTATTTTATATTGTTTTTGTTCCTATTTTTGTCTTGCATTTTTTTTCTGACTCTGGTTTTAATTGAGCATTTCATATGATTCCATTTTCTCTCCTTTCTTAGCATTCTTTTTCAAATTTTTTTAGTGGTTGCCTTAGAGTTTGCACTGTACATTTACAAGTAATCCAAGTCCACTTTCAAATAATACTGTACTGCTCATGGGTAGTATGAGTACCTTGTAATAACAAAATAATCCTAATTCTTTTCTCATGTCCCTTGGATCATTGCTATCATTCATTTACTTAAGTATAAGCATACATAAGCATATACATATACATACATAAGATATTTATGTAAGCTTATGTGATTGAAGACATTGTTGCTATTATTATTTTGAAGAAACTGAACTCTAAGATCAATTCATAATAAGCAAAATAGTTTTTATTTTACTTTCACTTATTCTTTCTTTGATACTCTTCTTATGTAGATCCTAGTTTCTGACTTATTTTCCTTCTCTCTAAAGAACTTCTTTTAACATTTCTGGCAAGGCAGATCTACTGTCAGTACGTTCCCTCAATTTTTGTTTGTTATAGAAAGTCTTTATTTCTCCTTCACTTTTGAGAGGGAATTTCACAGAGTACAGACATAGGTTCTTTGTTGTTTTTTCTCTCAATACTTGAATTATTTTATTCTACTACTTTCTTTCTTGCATGATTTCTAAGGAGCTGTCAGATACAATTCTTATCGTTGTCCCTCTATGTGTACGATATTTTTTTCCTCTGGCTTCTTTCAGGAATTTTTGCTTGTCTTTAATTTTCTATAGTTTGAAAATGGTATGCCTATGCATAGTTATTTTAGCATTTATACTGCTTGGTGTTCTCTGAGGTACCCAGATCTGTGGTTTGCTGTCTGACATTAATTTGGAGAAATTCTCAGTTATTATTGTTTCAAATATTTCTTCTCTTCCTGTCTCTCTTACTTCTGGTATTCCTGTTACGTGTATGTTATATTTTTTGTAGTTGTCCCACAGACTTTGGATATTCTGTTCTGTTTTTCTCAGTCTTTGCTTTCTTTGCTTTTCTATTTTAGTGGTTTCTATTAAGATATCTTAAAGTTCAGAGATTCTTTCCTCAGTTGTGCCCAATATACTAATTAGCTCATCAAAGGCATTCTTCATTTCTGTTACTGTGTTTTTGATCTCTAGCATTTCATTTTGGTTCTTTTTTGGATTTCCATATCCCTACTTACATTGTTCATCTGTTGTTGCATGCTGTCTACTTTATCCATTAGAGCCCTGAACATATTAATCATAGTTGTTTTAAATTCCCAGTCCAGTAATTCCTGTTCCCCTGCCATGTCTGGTTCTGAAATTCTGTTTTTTCAAATTGTGTTTTTTGCCTTTTGGTGTGTCTTGTAATTCTTTTCTTAATGGTGGGACATGATGTACTAGGTAAAAGGAACTATTATAAATATGCCTTTAGTAATTTGGTGGTGAGGTATGGGGAAGGGGAAGCATTCTATAGTCTTTAGGTTAGATCTCAATATTTTATGGAGCCTATGCCTCTGAGCTGTGAATTTCACAAGTGTTTTTCAGTTTTTTTTCTCCCTGCTTGGGTGGGATAGTATGGCTAGAGTGATTTGGAGTTGGGTATTTCCCCTCCCCCAGGTCAGTTAGCCTCTGATAATACCCCAGCAGTTTAGGCTCCAGTTAACTAGTTTCTCCTGATGGCAGGACTTATTAAGAAGAACAGTATTGTTATGTACAGTCAGCTCTCTATATCTGCAGTTTTCACATTTTTGGTTGGTTGAATCCCCTGTTGCAGAATCCATGTATACAGAAGGCTGATTGTACGGAGTCATTTTATATAAGGGACTTGGGCATCTGTGGATTTTGGTATCTGTGAGAGATCCTGGAAACATTGCCCCACAGATACTGAGGGACAACTGTATCTCAAAATGGTTCCTTTTTCCCTCCCCCGCCAGAAATACAGGAGAATTTTTCTCTGATATATACTGTGAGAACCTCGTGGAGATCCTAGAGGTAAATCTCACAAAACCTGGGGGCCCCCCTGTGACTGGATTCACCTTGGAGTTTTTAAATTTCAGAGTCGTTCACACTGAGCCTCCAGCAAATCATCAATTACAGCTTACATTTTCCACTTCTGGTACTGGTTCCCATGGAGGTAAGTGTGAGCTCCCTGTATGCACCTGTAGGTCTCTCCAATCTTGGAGGCAGAGGTTTGCCAAGACTCCTCACTCCTCTTATGAATCCTAGAAAAGTTAATTGTTCAGTCTGTTTAGCTTTTTGCTTCTTGCTAGGATGGAGTGGCAACTTCCAGGCTCCTTAAATGTAGAACTGGAAACCTAAAGTTTGTCATTGCAATTTCAAATTGAAAATCTCAGGCAAAATTTTGAGGGATTCAAGATAATGTGTTATTTCATTATATAAAGTCAAACTTGGAGGATTTAATTAAAACTTTTAAAAAAAGTTCTAGGACCTTGTTACCATAGAAATATTTATTTTTAAACCAAAATGATTAGGATTCAAAATTCAATTTAGAATAACTTTAAACAACCTTTGTTGATCTCTAGTTCCTATTTCCTAACATATTTTATTTGGAATCCTCGCTGAAATTAAAAAAAATACATACACACACATGTATATAAGGAAGGAGTAGCAATTTCTATTGGTTTATTTTTCCACATTACTTTTTTAGTTTAAATGTTTTCATTATTAAATAGAGTGGCCATCTGGCATACAGTATTCTCTTTTCTTAAGTGAATTTTAAAAGGACGTTAGTGCTCCGCAAATGGGAGAGGCCACAACAGTGAGAGGCCCGCATAACGCAAGGAAAAAAAAAAAAAAAAAGGACGTTATATTTCAATGTTTCAGGTCTATTTAAATTGATGAAAAGAAATATAACCAAAATCCTTTTACTCAGCATCCAGCTCTTCTTCCTTTGGTAAATTTTATTTCATATATATTTTTCTACATTTACATATGGATTCCCAAAGTATAGTTTCATATTTTGAAATTTGAAATAAGTACTTTCATATTGTTTGTATTCTTCTACAAAAATAATTTTGGCTTAAACTTACGTTTGAGATTTTCCATAATTGTTTACATGTCCACATATTTATCTGCAGATGTTTCATCTTTTATTTTTGTGTAGTTTTTATTGTTTGAGTGTACCCCTCACGTTTATCATTCCTTCCCTGTGTAGGATATTTAGATTGTTTCCATTTTTGGACAGTATAGAATATAATGTAAATATTCTTGTGCAGTTCTACAGGCATGTGTAGGAGAATTTTCTTCTGAAAGAAATCATAGAAATTTCATTGCATTACTTCCCTCTGAACTGGGAAAAGAGTTCCTGAAGAGGTATATCTGCAGTAATGCTTTGTGTTTTCAGAATTTTTATCTTTGCCTATCTGGAGGTGAAAAATGGTGTATTTTTGTTGCTTTAATTTGCATATTCATGATTATGAAGGATTTTTATCTTTGCCTATCTGGAGGTAAAAAATGGTGTATTTTTGTTGCTTTAATTTGCATATTCATGATTAGGAAGGATGTTGAGTGTCCTGACATATATGTACATTCACCATTTTGGTTTCCTCATCTGTAAATTGCTTGGTCACACTTTACCAAAATTTATTTTAGTTATTGTGCCAGATTGTCTATTTCTCTCTCTTACTTTGCTCTCCATTTACAGGGACCGTGAAAATAATTCATTCTTGAAAATGTATTAAGTAGGTTTCTGGGTTACATTTTGCCAAAGAGTTGTGACAGAAAATTACCAAATTTTCTGTATCAAATCCATTATACTTGAAATACATAGTGTAATTTTTTCTTGACTAAATCATGATTGATAGAGTTTATAGGGTTTTTATATTCTAATTACTTATATCCTTATTGGGCTTATGTGTTGCAGATATCATTTTCATTGTGTAGTTAACCTGTTAATTTTGTTTTGATGTTTTATACTTAATGAACGGTTTCATTGTTACTCTATTAAAAGGTACCAATATTTTGCAATTTATTTTTTATGTAGCAAATTTTTATCCTTAAATTTATAAGACTATTCTCCTAAGTTTTCTTTGAAGTATTTTAAAGTTTTCGATGTCATATTCAGAGTGGGTTTTATATATTTTTATTTATGTATTTTATGGATAACTCAAAACCTTAACTTTATTCTTTGTCCAGTGGCTCTTAATCTCAAATTTATTGAGTCTCATTGTCCATGAACATGGTATATCTATTTCTTAAAATATTTTTTATGTCTATTAAAAAAATTTTATATTTCTTCCGAAAATTCAGTACTTTTATTAGCTTTATTCTTAGGTATCTTTTAGTTGCGTTGCTATTACATATGATATATTTTTGGATTAGAAGGTCTTTTAATGTTATATAAAACATAATTGCCTTGGTTATATGTGTATTATATTCTGCAAAGTTACTTATCTGATTTACACAATTTGTTTACAGATTTTCATGGTTCTTTATCATATTGTCTGTGAAAAATGAGTTTATTTCCAAACTTAATACATATGTATGTGTATATATATATATATAAATAAATATATGTGTGTGTATATATATATATATATATATATATATATATATATATATCTCCTCTTCTTACTCTGCTGTTTCTGCACAGAAATAATGAGTAGTGGTCATTTTGTATTAGTGAGTATTGGGAGCCTTCTGTTCTTCACAGTTTAAGGGAAATGCATCTTGTATTTCAAAATTTATTAGTTTTCTGTGGGTTTTTTGATAGATAAACTTTATCAGGACATAATTTCCCTTCTGGTCATAATTTTCTTTTAGAAAAAGAATTCAATTGTAAAACTCAAATATTGCCTATAAGTAAATTTCAATGAAATTTAAGTATAATTTAAATCTCACTTGTGAAGAACAAATAAGCTCTAAGTGGATTTATGTATATGTATGGCTAATTCATTTTTCTGTAGAGTAGAAACGAACAACATTGTAAAGCAACTGTACTCCAATAAAAATTAAAAAATTAAATTAAAACGAATTCAAACACAAAACAAAAACAAAAATGAAACAAATCGTCAGTATGTATCTCAGATATAAATATAGGTAACTCACATATAAATATACAGCAGTCAGTACAATCCAGCAATATATTAATTGAATTGTGTTTCCCCAAAATCATTCCAGAAATACTAGAAGGGTAGTTTCTTTACACAAAATTGAAAATCCTACAGATGATTTCTTATAGACATGAATACTGGTTCTTTCCCTTAGTACTGGGTATCCTTCAGCAAACTATTTAAACTCACTAATCCTTTCCCCAGTGTTAATTTAATTTATGTTTTCAGTAATTATAATAGTAACTGAACAATAAGTAATACCTACCACAGACTTCATATATTTACTGTTTGTGAAATCATATAAGTTTTTATAAAGAGGTTAGCATATATTTATACAAAATAAAACATTCATCATTTATAACAATTTTTAGCTATTGGATCGATAGTATTATTTTGTATTTTACCAAAAAATATATAAGTAAATAAAGACCAGTAAATATTGACCCAAATAGGATATATAACTATTATCAATTTCTGGTTATATACTTTTTTTTTTTTTTTTTGCGGTATGCGGGCCTCTCACTGTTGTGGCCTCTCCCGTTGTGGAGCACAGGCTCCGGATGTGCAGGCTCAGCGGCCATGGCTCACGGGCCCAGCCGCTTTGCAGCATGTGGGATCTTCCTGGACTGGGGCATGGACCCGTGTCCCCTGCATTGGCAGGTGGACTCTCAACCACTGCGCCACCAGGGAAGCCCTGGTTATATACTTTTAAAGATGTTTTTTATTGCAGGCATTAAGCAACATTTTAGGCTACATTAAGAGTGTGAAACTATGCCCCTGTCCGAAAAAAGCAGATCAATGGAATAAAATGAACATAATTTAAGAGTGGGCCCCCAGCTTAGTGAAATCTTATGGATATTTCTATAAATAGTGTTCAGTGTGGTGACTGGCCACTAAGAGTCAAATATGTATGAATAGTTATCTCTTATTGGCAAGTCCTTGGTTGATTTTGTTTTCTTTAATTACCTGACTCTTGTAAATGTTACTCAAAGTATGTAGTATTTTATACAACAAAAATAACCTATTTTCATAACAGGTAGTGAAAAATAAATTATCTCTTTGTCTTCAAAGTTTTGAGTAGATCCTGCAACTGAAAACATGAGGTATTGAGTATTTTATTTCCTAATGTGAGTCATTAACAACTAGGACTTTTCCCTCCATGACAATTAAGAGCCCACAGAATCAACTTTAGTACAATCAACCAAAATTTTTACCTCATTGTAGATGAGGAGAGTATTGATAAAAAATAGGAAAAGAGGCAAGACTATGGAGAGAGTAAAAATATTAGAGGTTACCCAGGGTTAGGGAGAAGGCAGGGATGAATAGAGATGAAAAGATGAATAGGGATGAAGGTGGGAACATAGAGAATTTTTGCTGCAGTGAAGCTCTTCTGTGTGATAATACAGTGGTGGATATATGTCATTATACATTTGTCAAGACTTGCATAATGTACAATACCAAGGGTGACCTCTAATGTAAACAATGGACTTTGGATGATAATAGAGTATCAGTATAGGTTCACCAGTTGTAAAAATATACTGCTGTGGTGTGCAATGTCCACAGCAGGGGTGATTGTACATGTGTAGGGACAGAGGGTATAAGCAAACTCTGTATACTTCCCACTCAGTTTTGCTTGAACCTAAAACTGCTCTAAAAATAAAGTTTATTAATTAAAAACAAGAAAGAGAAATTTTTTGATTGCTTGGTTTTATGGTAATAATGTATCTAATTAGATGCTTTCCCAATATTCCTGATCAGAGTGGGAGGATGGCAGGTAAGTGTTGATTTATATCCATTACAAATAGAGGGAAGCAGAGTGCTAAGGAGAATCACTTGTAGATATTGAATGTGTCTTCAAGAAGGGAAAGATGACTTATGGTAACCTGCTAGTTGATTCCTCGTGCTGTAAAAAGACAAACATGGTATGAAATGTTGGGTTTGATAGTTATTTTCCATCTTCCTATTTTAATTCCCTGATTATTTCTTTTACTATATGTTTTAAATTTATTTTCTTAATGGTTTACCTTGGGTTTCTTAACTTAAAACAACCAATTCTAATTAAAACAACAATTAATGCTAACTTCAGAAGTTTATTAAAAACTTTTCTCTAATAACCTTCATTCCCTGCCCTCTACTTTGGTCTATTTTTTGTGCTATTATTTTATTACAAATTATATCTTTCTACATAATAAGTTCATCAACATAGTTTATATTTTTTTCTATTCTCAGTTGACATTTAAATCAGATAGAAGAACAAATGAGAAAATACATGTATATTTTTATATTTACCTGTGTAGTTACCTATACCAGTGTTTTTATTTCTTCAGAAAACTTGAGGTGCTATCTAGTGTCCTTTCATTTTATATCAAAGAACTTCTTTTTAATTTTTTGTGTGGTTGATCTGCTAGTGACAGATCATCTCCATTTTTGTTTATCTGGGAATGTCTTAAATTCTCCTTCATGTTTGAAGGATATTTTTTCTGGATATAGAATTCATGGTTGATAGTATTTTTCTTTCAGCACTTTGAGTGTATCATCACACTGCTTTCTGGCCTCCATGATTTCTGATGAGAAGTCAGCTATTAATCTTATTGAGAATCCTTTGTACTATGATAATAGTTTTTTTCTTGCTACCTTTGAAATTTTCTTCTTGTTGTTGTCTTTCAGTGGTTTGATTATGAAGGGTCTTAATAGTGATCTCTTTGAATTTATTCTATCTGGAATTCACTGACCTTCTTAGATGTGTAGATTAATTTTTACGGTACGCAGGCCTCTCACTGTTGTGGCCTCTCCCATTGCGGAGCACAGGCTCCAGACGCGCAGGCTCAGCAGCCATGGCTCACGGGCCCAGCCGCTCTGCAGCATGTGGGATCTTCCCGGACCGGGGCACGAACCCGTGTCCCCTGCATCGGCAGGCGGACTCTAAACCACTGTGCCACCAGGGAAGCCCTTAGATTAATTTTTAAAAGTGAAATTTGGGATATTGATATTTTCATCCGTCATTTTTTAAATTGATATACAGTTGACCTACAATATGCTAGTTTCAGGTGTATTATATATTGATTAGACATTGACATGTATTATGAAATTATCCCAGTGATAAGTCTACTAATCTGCCCTGATACAAAGTTATTACAGTATTATTGACCATATTCCTTATGGTGTATATTAACATCCCTGTGGCTTATTTGTTTTATGACTAGAGATTTGCAGCTCTTAATCCCCTTCACCTATTTTCCACTCTTTAGTCCCCACTCCTCTGGAAACCACCTGTTTGTTCTCTGTATCTCTGAGTCTATTTTTATTTTGTTTGTTTTGTTTTTTAGATTCCACATACAAGTGAGATCATGCAGTATTTGCCTTACACTGCCTTATTTCACTTAGCATAATACCCTGTACGTCCATCAATGTGTCACAAATAGCAAAATTTCATTTTTTATGACTAATATTTCATTGTACATAAATACATATTCTTTATTCATCTATTAATGGACACTTAGGTTGTGTCCGTATCTTGGGTATTGTAAATAATGTTGCAATGAACATAGGGGTGCATATATCTTTTCTAATTAGTATTTTTGTTTTCTTCAGGTAAATACCCAGAAGTGAAATTGCTGGACTATATGGCAGTTCTATTTTAAATTTTTTGAGGAACCTCAGTATTGTTTTCCATAGTGGATCCACCAATTTACAATCCCACCAACCATGCACAAGTGTTTCCTTTTCTCCATATCCTCCCCAGCATGTTTTGTTTGTTGTCTTTTTGATAATAGGCATTCTGACAGGTGTAAGCTGGTATATTTTTGTGGTTTTAATTTGCACTTTCCTGGTGATTAGTGATATTGAGCATTTTTTTTTCGTGTGTCTCTTGGCCATCTGTATGTCTTATTTGGAAAAATGTCCATTCAGGTCCTCTGCTCATTTTTAATTGGATCATTTTTGTTTTGATACTGAGTTTTATGAGTTCTTTGTATATTTTGGATATTAACCCCTAATCTAATATATTGTTTGCAAATATCTTCTCCCATTCAGTAGGCTGCCTTTTTGTTTTGTTGATGGCTTCCTCCATGAGCCAAAGCTTTTTAGTTTGACGTAGTACCCTTTGTTTATTTTTGCTTTTGTTTCCTTTGCCTGAGGAGAAAGTTTCAAAAAAATATTACCAAGTCTGATGTCAAAGGTTGTACTGCACATGTTTTCTTCTAAGAGTTTTATGGTTTCACGTCTTACATTTGTCTTTAATCCATTTTCAGTTTATTTTTATATATGGTGTGAGAAAGTAGTTCAGTTTGATTTTTTTGCATGTAGCTGTCCAGTTTTCCCAGCACCATTTACTGAAGAATCTGTCATTTCCCCATTGTATATTCTTGTCTCCTTTGTTATAGATTAACTTATCATTTAAACATGGGTATTTCTGGGCTCTCTGTTCCATTGACCTATGTGTCTGTTTTTGTGCAAGTACTGTATTGATTTTATTACTGTGCTTTGTAGTATAGTTTGGAATCATGGAATGTGACATCTCCAGCTTTGATCTTCTTTCTCAAAATTGCTTTGGTTGTTCGGGGTCTTTTGTGTTATACAAATTTTAGAATTATTTGTTCTAGTTCTGTGAAAAATGTCTTTGGTATTTTGATAGGGATTGCATTGAATCCGTAGATTTCCTTGGGTAGTATAGTTATTTTAACAATATTAGTTCTTCCATCCATGAACATGGGCTATCTTTCATTTGTTTTTGTTCACTTCAATTTCTTTCATCAATGTCTTAGAATTTTCAGAGTACAAGTCTTTTACCTTGTTGGTTAGATCTACTCCTAGGTATTTTATTCTTTTTTTTTTTTTTTTTGCGGTACGCGGGCCTCTCACTGTCGTGGCCTCTCCCGTTGCGGAGCACAGGCTCCGGACGCGCAGGCTCAGCGGCCATGGCTCACGGGCCCAGCCGCGCCGCGGCATGCGGGATCCTCCCAGGCCGGGGCACGAACCTGCGTCCCCTGCATCGGCAGGCGGACTCCCAACCACTGCGCCACCAGGGAAGCCCGGTATTTTATTCTTTTTGATGCAATTGTAAATGGGATTGTTTTCTTAATTTCTCTTCCTGATAATTAATTTTTAGTATATAGAAATACTACAGGTTTCGTGTATTAGTTTTGTATTATGCAACTTTACTGATGAGTTATAATTTTTTTTATGGAGTCGTTAGGAATTTCTATATATAGTATCATTTTATCTTCAGTTAGTTACAGATTTACTTTTGTTTTCCCATTTG
Organism: Lipotes vexillifer; assembly: GCF_000442215.2. Taxonomy (NCBI): domain Eukaryota; kingdom Metazoa; phylum Chordata; class Mammalia; order Artiodactyla; family Lipotidae; genus Lipotes; species Lipotes vexillifer. Next base: position 11,670 of record NW_006791919.1, on the reverse strand, counting down.
GATGCCTTATCTTTTTTTTCTTATCTGACTGTAGTGGTAGAGTTTTTTCAATACTACTTTGAATAAAAGTGGTGAGAGTGGTCATTCTTGTTTTTTACCTGACCTTAGAGGAAATGATTTCAGCTTTTTCACTGTTGAGTATGATGTTGGCTGTGGGTTTGTCATATATGACCTTATTTGTGTTGAGATATGCTTCCTCTGTACCCACTTTGTTGAGAGTCCTTTTTTTTAATCATAAGTGGATGCTGAATTTTGTGAAAAGCCTTTTCTGTATCTGTTGAAATGGTCATATGATAGTCATCATTTTGTTAATGTGGTGTATCATATTGACTGATTTGCAGTTGCGTGCCATTCTTGCATCCCTGGACTAAATCCCACTTTATCATGGTATATTATCTTTTAAATGTTGTTTAATTTGGTTTGGTAGTATTTTGTTGAGGATTTTTGCATCTGTGTTCATCAGTGATATTGGCCTGTAATATTTTTGTGTAGGGTGTCTTTGTCTGGTTTTGGTATTGGGATGATACAAGACTGGAAGAATAAGTTCAGAAGCATTCCTTTCTACCAAAGTCTTTGGAATAGTTTGAGAAGGATAGGTGTTAACTCATCTTTAAATGTTTGCTAGTATTCACTCATGAAGTCTGATTCTGGACTTTTTTTTTGTTGGGAGTTTTTTTTTTTATTATTATTACTAAATCAATTTCATTATTGGTTATCATCCTGTTCATATTGTCTATGTCCTCCTGATTCAGTCTTTGGATATTGTACATTTCTAGGAATTTATCCATTTCTTATAGGTTGTCCATTTTACTGGCATTAATTGTTGATGGTAACCTCTTAGGATCCTTTGTATTTCTGTGGTATTGGTTATAACTTCTTTTTTGATCCTGATTTTATTTATTTGGGCCCTCTCTCTTTTTTTTTTTTTTCTTGATGAATCCGACTAAAGGTTTATCAATTTTGTTTATCTTTTCTAGAATCAGATCTTGGTTTCATTGATCTTTTCTACTTTTTTGTCTCTATTTTATTTATTTCTGCTCTGATCTTTATTATTTTTTTCCTTCTACTAATTTTGGACTTCTTCTTTTTTCTTTCTTGTTCCTTTAAGTATAAAGTTAGATTGTTACATTTGAGATTTTTCTTGTTTCTTGAGATAGGCTTGTATCACAATGAACTTTTCTCTTCAGATTGCTTTTCCCTTGTCCCAAAGATTTTGCAAATTATGTCTCCATATTCATTTGTCTCAAAGTCATTTTTGATTTCTTCTTTGATTTCTCCATTGAACCATTGGTTGTTTTGTAGCATGCTTTTCAATCTCCATGTGTTATTGTTTTTTCAGTTTTCTTATAATTGGTTTCTAGTTTAATACCATTTGGTTGGAAAAGATGCTTGATGTGATTTCAGTCTTCGTAAATTTATTGAGACTTGTTTTGTGTCCTAACATGATCAGTCTATGTGCACTGGAAAAGAATGTGTAGTCCACTGTTTTTGGATAAAATGTTATGTAATATCTATTAATTACATTTATCTAATGTGTCATTTAAGGCTTTCAGTCCACATAAAATATAATGCTGCCATGAACATAGAAGTGCATGTATTTTTTCTAATTGGTGTTTTTATTTTCTTAGGTAAATACTCAGGAGTGGAATTGCTGGGTTATATGGTAGTTCTATATTTAATTTTTCAAGAAATCTCCATAATGTCTTCCATAGTGGCCACACCAGTTTACATTCCCACCAACAGTGCAGGAGCGTTTCCTTTTGTCCACATCATAAACAACACTTATTATTTGTTGTCTTTTTGATAATAGGCATTCTGACAAGTGTGATGTGTTCTCTTACTGTGGTTTTGATCTACAGTTCCCTGATGATTAGTGATGTTGAGCACCTTTTCATGTTTCCCTTGGTCATCTGTATGTCTTCTTTGAAAAAATGTCTATATAGATCCTCTATCCTTTTTTAAACTGTGTTCTTTGTTTTTTTGATGTTGAGTTGTTGGAGTTCATTGTATATTTTTGATGTTAATCCCTTTTTGGGTATATCACTTGCAAATATCTTCTTCCATTCAGTAGGTGGCCTTTTTGTTTTGTTGATAGTTTCCTTTGCTGTGTAAAAGCTTTTTAGTTTGATGTAGCTCCCTTTGATGATGTGCCCTTTAACAGTGGAGTTTCTGTTTCCTATAGCCCTCCAGCTCTCCTAAACATAAGCCTTCCTAGCTTTCAAACCTGAGCATTCAGGGGTTCATCTTCCTTGTGCAGAATCCCCAGTCTGGGGAGCCTGATGTGTTGTTCATACCCACTGTTTTTGAGACATACCTCTACAGTTATGATACTCCTCCTATTTGTGGGTAGCCAAACTTGGGGTGTGTGTCCTGACCATGCTGTGTCTCCGTCCTTCCTACCCATCTTGTTGTGATTCCTTCTTTATGTCTTAAGTTGTGGAAAAACTTTTCTGCTAGTCTTCAGGGTGTTCTGATAGATAGTTGCCCTGTAAGTAGTCATAATTTTGATGTGTCCATGGGAGGAAGTGATTTCAGGGTCTTCCTACTCTGCTATCTTGGCTACTCCATCTTAAGTTGTGGAAAAACTTTTCTGCTAGTCTTCAGGGTGTTCTGATAGATAGTTGCCCTGTAAGTAGTCATAATTTTGATGTGTCCATGGGAGGAAGTGATTTCAGGGTCTTCCTACTCTGCTATCTTGGCTACTCCATTATTTCTTTTTTTCTTTTTTTTTTTTTAACATCTTTATTGGGGTATAATTGCTTTACAATGGTGTGTTAGTTTCTGCTTTATAACAGAGTGAGTCAGTTATACATATATATATGTTCCCATATCTCTTCCCTCTTTGTCTCCCTCCCTCCCACCCTCCCTATCCCACCCCTCCAGACAGCCACAAAGAACCGAGACGGTTATATGACACTTAAGAGCATCAGTAAGAGCACTTTGAACAACCAAAAGGAGTTGTCCAATTAAAATATTATCACTAAAATATATATATATTGAACAGAATAGGTTATTGTTGTTTTAATGCCTGCTGACCTGAATAGGAGAGAGCCTTTATTATTTTTCCTGCTTTGGCCTATAAAGCTATTAACTGGGGTTTTCCTCTTAGCAGTTAACAATAGCAAAGTGAAGACGGCATCTAAGCTGTGTTCAGCCCTGACTCTTTCTGGTCTTGTGGAAGTAAAAGAGGTATGTTTGTAGACGACCTTCTTTGCTGGGAATTTAAGCCTTGGGTGACTAAACCCAGTATCTCTTTTGTCAGACGATACAGAGAGAATCTGGGAGAAATAACAACCCTGAAGGTGAGGTGATCAGTGTCACTCAACTAGGAAACAAGTTGAGAAGGGCTCTGCATGGGAGAAACCAGATGCCTCGAAGGACGAAACCTCTGAAATCAATCTCCTCTGAAGAGACTCAGCTTGGGCCCATGTGGGTTGGGACATATTTTGGTCTCAGTACTAGTGGTGACCACTGAGGCATCTCTTAGTGGACACGAATCTTAGGCCTAAGTGAAGGGCAGTTGCCTGTATTTTCCTCAGCTTTTGGGTGGGAGGCTAGAATAGGTTGGAGGGGGAAATCCTTTTCTGACAATTCATTAGAAATATTAACATTAAATAGAGGTATTTATGGTTCTCCATTCTTCTCCAATGCTGAAATTTTCTTGTGTGAGAAGTGTTATACCACAATAGCTGTTATACCATTGATCTGTACATGACCTAGGGCCTCAGTTTCTTCACACCTACCCTTTCTTATTTTTCTCTTTAGTTAAAGTTCTTCCATCTTTTATTCCAAAATATGGGATGTTCATAAAAATTCAGTTAAGACTGAAGAATATAAAGTGACATCTCAGGCCTTGCTTACACTTTCCTCCCCAGCGGGAGCCACCAATACATTTTTTGGTGTGGCTGTTCGGACTTCTTTTTATGTATTTACAAGTGTGTTTTGTGTGTGTGTATACACATTTTTTAATGTAAATAAGGTCGTATGTATACAGTGTTCAGTCACTAGCTCTTTCCCCCACCTTTAGCTGTCTTTGACATTATCCATCTTAGTGTATTGACCCACTTTCTTACTAATTATGGAACGGCGTTCAGTGCTCTAGATGGACTGTGGTTTATGTAGCGGTTCCATAATTGTCGGACATAGAGGTAGCACCCCCAGCTTCTTCCCGACCTTTCCTGTCTGCTGCTTCTTCCCAAGGAACATAGAAAGCATTTCCCTCCCCCCGTGGTTCTCTTTCTCTACTGCGTATTTCATTTCTAGCATCTTTACTGTGGGCATGCTCCCCCGCCACAGGCTTCGATTCCATTCAACAGCCTCTTCAGCATGTCCGATTCATCTTGATAATCATAATCATTACAATCTCCACAATGCCTCGCACAGTGCCTTGTACCTAATAGACAGATATTTGATAAAACTCTCCAAGGGGCAGGCTCAACATAAACACGTAGACAGAAGTTACACTCCAGGGTCCTGATCAGTGAGAAACCGAACGTGTGGCACGAGGCAACGTCTGCGATCTCCTGCTGTCATGCGCTTACTGCAGACGTGAGCGTTTGACACCTGTGAGGGGGACATAGTACACCACCATACGGTAGAAAAAGCGTGGCCTAATCCTCTGATATCTTGAATTTCAGCTGCAGCGCAAGTTCTTGAGCCCCGAGGAGATTCAGTCTGTCCGAGAACACCTGGGTTACCACAGTGACAGCCTGCTCTCTGTGCAGATCACAGGAAAAAAGCCCAATTTTGAAGTGGGTTCTTCTAGTCAACTTAAGCTTTCTACTACCAAGAAGTCTTCCGGTGAGACTGGCCTAGGGATATTGTTCTGTCTGAGTGGGCCTGAAAAGCCGTATTAAAAACTGAGCCAGAGATCTGAATGAGGTGGTGATATCTTTAGAGGATCATTCCCTTCCTTAATTTCCCTCATTTCCAAGTGGAAGAATGCTTAATGTACTGTTGTTCTGGGCATATTCGGATCCAATACTGAAATGATGCGTAGATATTACCTAGTTCAGCCCCTTCTTCTGCACCAGAGGACACTGAGGTCTCCAGATACTAGAGGTCAGACTCCCATAGTTTCATTAGTTAATGAAGTCTTTCCAGACCCCAGAATTATGACATTTACCCTCAGAAGACCTCACAGTGACGGTCATGGCGGATAAGAGTGTGCTATTCCTCTTCCCATGTGTCCTTTTCTCTGTGCCACTGAATTCAGCTTTTCTTTGAGGATCTTAAGACACTTATAAAAATATCTCCTCTCAGAAGATTGCACTCCACCCTTTTTCACCATTCTCACCCTTCCTATCACTATTTTTTAATGCCTGAGTTGAGAAAAATTGTCCTAGCTGTGAGGTATGCAAAAATTTACAGGTATTCACACTGCTCTGTTTTGACTGTCCAGCCTAAATCTTCAAGAAATCCTTTAGCATCCTAACCTTTGGAGTCACAGTTCCAGAATGGGTAGGAGCAGCTTAGATGGCCTGCCCTGTGGGAGATCTGAGCATCCAGTGTGACAGTGATCTCTGGGGGGTGCACTTACCCGCCAAGGCCCATTCGTGGACTGGCCCACACTGAACCCTCAGCTCTTTCGGGCCCAGAGAGAGAATCAGGAGGTGTGATTTGCTACTGATTTGTTGTTACGCCACCGCCATCAGCTCTTGAGCCCATTTTCTTGTCTGTAACAGGTCTACATGAGACCGGAGCTTTGCTATTTATAATGCTTTTTGGTACAGTTTCTTGTTTCATATTCAAATCTCCTGCAGTGGGCATAGGGAATCCTATTAGCCCCATGTTCTAGGGATGGGAACTAAGAGAAGGAGGAGAAAGCAATATGGAGTGGAAGTTAAAAGCGTTAGGTAGACTCTGTCTGTACTTGTGTATTTGTGGCTGGGTGTAACTGGCCTAAGTATCTAAACCTCTTTCCTCATTTATAAAATTAGGATGACAAGAACTTTCCTCATAAGGTGGTGAGCAGGACTAAATTAGATCATGTATGTAAAATGTTTAATGTAGTATCTGGCACAAAGCTTAACAAATGATGGCTTTTATTGCCATAAAGTGATGGGTCCCTCTCATGCCTTTATAAGTGATAGAGCTGGGCCTTGAACCCAGGTCCAGTGTGTTCCCTGCACAGCCTCAGTAGAAAGCACTTACATGTGCTTGGAGTTTGTTTCCAGCTGCTTTTCTGGAGCTTGTTTTCTTTCATTGGTTGGATTCAGGGAAGCCTGCTATGGACCCTGCAGCTGCCAAGCTCTGGACCCTCTCAGCCAATGATATGGAGGATGAGAGCGTGGTGAGTCAGCACTGTGGTCACCTGATTGCTTTCTTTCAGGCCCCACTTTGGGTGGGAATGTTGTTGTTTGGAGTGGCCTCTCTGGGTTTGTAGGTGTGAAAGCATTTAAAGCCCAGCCTTGTGGCTGTGCCTGCCATTGGCATTTTTTGACTCAGAAGGAAACTCCTCATTAGTGGCATTTTAAATTTCTTTTTCAGCATCTTTCCCCCCGCAGATTTTCTTGTTCTCACTTCATGTGATATATTAAAGACTCTTGTGGGCATGCGTAAACCTGAAAAGAGTTTGTCAGCTAAAATATTTTTTGGCTCCTTCGTCTGGGCAAGTCACCAAATGCTCACTGTCTTAACAGTAATGCTCTTCCAACTCAGATCAATGCTTTCTGTAATAAAGTTCTTCATTCCTACAACTATTGAAGTTAGAGTGGTAAGCAAACTAGGCGACGGTTTGTGCCCTCACAGAGCTTACAGATTAACTGTCTACACGTTTATCGAAGAATCACACAAGTGTATATATCATTATCTGCCTTTTCCTCTGGAATTATATAGAAAATATTCCATTCCCTTTTCTCACACGACAGCCCTTTATATATTCGCATAAATATAACGCTTCTCTCTTTGTTCTTCCTGCCCCCTCCCTCCCTGCCCTCCACACACATATTCTCTGCACATCATAAATGAGTCCCCAGCCCCCTCACAGCCTAACACAGCTTCTGTGCACGTAGTGTACTCACTATGTGGTCAGCTTGGGCGTGATGATCAAGCCCAGGTAGGATGATGGCTGCCTTCTTTGTTTTTGATGTCTGTCTCCGGTGGCTAAGGTTGGTTCAGTGGGTTGTGTAGGCTTCCTGGTGGAGGGGACTAGTGGCTGTGTTGTGGTGTATGAGGCTAGATCTTGTCTCTCTAGTGGGCAGGTCCACGTCTGGTGGTGTGTTTTGGGGTGTCTGTGGACTTATTATGATTTTAGGCAGCCTCTCTGCTAGTGGGTGGGGTTGTGTTCCTGTTTTGCTATATGGTTGGCATAGGTTGTCCAGCACTGTAGCTTGCTGGTCGTTGAGTGAAGCTGGGTGCTGGTGTTGAGATGGAGATCTCTGGGAGATTTTCGCCATTTGATATTATGTGGGGCTGGGAGGTCTCTTCTTGACGAGTGTTCTGAAGTTGGCTCTCCCACCTCAGAGGCAGAGTCCTGACTCCTGGCTGGAGCAGCAAGAGCCTTTCATCCACTCGGCTGTTTGTCGCATCCTCAGGTCAGCACGTTTATGGAAGGTCGGGGCAAACTGATTTCTTTCACTTCCTCCCAGTCAAGTGCAAATATCTGGTCCAGCTGGGCTCGCCCCCGTCGCGGAGAAGTTTACCCACAGCTTGCGTGCGGAACGTAGAAGAGGATGGGTAGATTTTAATAGAGGAACGATGAAAAATGAATTTTCTGGTGGCTGCTGGCAATCCTTGATGTTCTTTGGCTTGTAGATGGATCAGTCCAGTTTCTGCCTTAATCTTCACAAGGCCTTCTCCTCTCTGTGTCTGTGTTCATATATCCCTTTTCTGAAAACTGCATGAGTTACTTTTTCGAATACTTCTTTAGAATTGCATTCATTTATCCCCAGGAACTCCAAAGGCTCTCAAGCAACCTTTGCCAGAAGAAGCCTTCTTTCTGCTCTCCTATCAAGGAAGCCAGCCTTTCCTGGATCAGGAAAAACAAAACAAAACAAAAAAAACTCCATTATTTCTTAAAGTATTTTTTCCTGACTCTCTTTTTCACTTCTTCTCTGGAACTTTAATTATGCATATATTGGTACATTTGTTGGTTTATTTGTTCTTTTTTTTATTTTTGTTCCTCAGATTGGAAAATTTCAATTGACTTGTCTTTGAGTTTACTGGTTCATTTTTCTATAGAATCTACTGCTGAGTCCGTCTAGTGAATTTTTCATTTCAGTATCATTGTTTCTGACTCCAGAGTTTCTATTTGGGCAGTTCATGAATTTATATCTTTTTTACATTTTATATTTGGTGAGAGGTCATTTTCACACTTTCCTTTAGTTCATTGGACATGAATTTTTTTTAGTTGAATATATTTCAAATAGCTTATTTAAGATCTTGGTCTAATAAACAACATTTTGGCTTTCTTTATTTTAGAAGATTTTACTTTATTATTTATTTATTCTTTTATTATTTATTTTTGGCCATGTCAGGTCTTAGTTGTGACACATCGGATCTTCTCCAGGGCACATGGGCTCTGTAGTTGTGGTGAGTGAGTTCCAGAGCATGTGGGTCTGTAGTTTGCGGCACACAGGCTCTTTCATTGTGGCACACGAGCTCAGTAGTTGTGGCGTGCGGGCTTAGTTGCCCCACAGCATGTAGGATCTCAGTTCCCTGACCAGGGATCAAACCCACATTCCCTGCATTGTGAGGCGGATTCTTTACCAGTGGTCCACAGGGAAGTCCCAACGTTTTGGCTTTCTCATGGACAGTTTCTATCGACTTCTCCATTTTTTTTTTCCTGTGCATTAACTACTGTTTGTTTGTGTGTCTTATGATTCTTTTTGTTGAAAAACTAGACATTTAAAATCATGTAGCATGGCAACTTTGATAATTTATTGTTTTGGTTTGTTGTTGTTGCTAGTTGTTGTTATTATGATCTTTGTTTGCTTAGAGACTTCCCTGGGCTAATTTTATAGAGTCTGTATATTATATCATGTGTGACCACTGAAGTTTCAGCTCAGTTAGATTAAAAGTCAGCTAGTGATTAGTCAGAGATTCCCTTTAATACCTTTTGCCACCCTCCGTTGAAGTGTTCTGTTTGTATGTTGGGGCACACTTTCCCTGCTTTGGCAGTTTACAAATCTGCCTTAGCCTTCACTTCCTGCTTTTGTAGAGTCTCAAGGTAAGCCAGAGGTGAGAGATTAGATACTTCTCATGATTTTCTTGAGCATGCATCCTGTCCTTCCCATATATAATATATATGTATTATAATGTTCTAGGTCCCCAGAAATATGTCAGAGCTTTCCAAAGCCCCGTATGGATATCTAATTTCCAAGATTTTCCTCTTAACTTTTTTGAGCCTCTTGTTTTCCACAACTGGTATTGTAGTCCTGAGTAGCTGCAATATTAAACAACTGCTGTGTTGTTGGTTTTTTCTTTCTTTCATAAATGCCCTATGGAATTGTGGCTTTTCTCACTAAGTGAACTCTGAGTTAGGTCAGGTAAAGAACAGCCTTGTGAATGAAGCTGCTAAAAAGATAAAATAGTGATAATTCTCTGGAGCTTTCAGGGTTGCTCCAAGCCAATTTTTCCCCTCCATTGGCTGCTAGGTTGCTTGTTTTTACACCTACCATGGTTGTGAGATTGCTGGTTTCAAAGCTACCAGGCAGCTAGGGAGAGGCAGATGGGAATAGAGCAAGTAAAATATTACATATCACACTTTTAGTTAAACCAAGATTTGGCCAGTTTCATACATAAGTGCTCCTTGGATTGTTCGAAGCCTTTGATTGATAATCAAATTTATAAAAAGAAGTTGACTTTTACAATATTTGCTCCTGTCCTCAGTGCTTTTATAGATGAATAATTTATGGAGGTCCTTGTTCTGCCATTTCAGAATGATTCTTCAGTAAGAGAGATTGGAACAGCAAGGCTAGTAGCTTTGAAGAATGTGTTTGCATGTACTAAATTGCCGTTTAAAGCTTTATAGAAAGAGCATCGTTGCTGGAGTAGCTGATAATAACATAGAAAGAAGGGATTATAATTTAGTGTGTCTCAGAATAAAGTGAATGGAGAGCAACCACACCCTAGCTTTCTGAAAGTATTAGATGATGCTGAGAGGTGATGAATGGCTCCTCTGGCTTCCACTAAAGAAGAATGAGATTTGAAGAAATACAAGAAGAATGAGAAGGGATACGAGCTTTGAAAATGGCTGTTAAGCAAAGAAATATCCTGCCTAGTATGGCAGAGTGTGGCTGCCACTGCGTAAGATGGTTCTTTGAAACAGAGGGGTGAAGGATGAAGCTGAGCATTGCTTCAGCAAACCTGTAAGATCATCTTGAGGAGACTTCTGGCACTCACAGCTACATAAGCTACCACAGTAGATATTAACTCCAGACTAAGTTAGATTGAAAAAAGATAAAGACCCCTATTTCTATTTGCTCTTCCTGTTTTTGCCTTAAAACACTGAATTACATAATGTAAGTCTCGAAAATGACTGGACAAGAGATATCCTAGTGCCACGTGTATCCACTTTCTTGTTTACACACACACACACACACACAAATTCCAATAAATTGACATAGTTTCAGACTTCTTTGGAAGAAAGAATTTGAAGCTCTTTAAGAAATATGAGAACTGAAGTTTAAAATAGCATGGTTTCTGTGTTAATAACTGAATGCGACCACAGATTTGCTCAAATATTCTTTAGAACAGAGAAAGGTAAATGTAGTGATTAGAATAAAAATAAAATCACTTCATGTATTTGTTCCACAAAATTAAAAACTTTTATATATGCAGATGTAAAAATAAAGAAGATAAACATTTTAGGAGTAAATTTTCTACCACTAATATTCTACTCTCAATGATGTCTTCTAATTTATACACATGAAAATTACTTAAGCTTCATGCAAACGATGTGGTCTTTATGAATTTAGACATATTGCAGTGTTTCTTGAGTGCCACACTGTAAAATGTATGATAACAATTACTTGAGTTTAAAGACTGAGTTCTAAAAAAGGGATTAATGATTTACTTGTTTGTTTCTCTGTGAACTTGGCTTTACAAAAGAACAAAGAAAAAGTAAGTGTGACCATTTTGAAGCTAAAAAAGTGAATCCATAACTTTCATACGCACAGTAGAATACAATTAGAAATTGTAATGGAAACAGAATTCCACCTATAAAAACAGCAAAAACCATAAAATACTTTGGAATAAACGTGAGGTAAGAGAAATATATAATGGAAAGAACCGAGAAAAACCAGAAAACACACAAAGACAAAATGTCTATATATCCTATATTTTCTGAAGAGGTAACTCTGTCAAAAATTTCTTAAGGGTTTGTAAATTGAATAACATCACTATCGAAACTCAGCATGTGTTACTAAGAGTTTGTGACAGTGATTCAAATATACATAAGTAATTCATTGCTTTTAGTTATGTTTCTTTATCTCATTAATCAGAAACAGTTTCATTACCTTAACATGAATAAGAGGTCATTTAATATGTAGAACACCCCACCACATGCTTTAGTCTGATGTTTTCGAATGATTATTTTCAGATTATGCATATTTGGTAGGATTGCCATAGAAGTGTTACTGTGTTCTATTCTGCGTTTTGGTGGAGGCACACTAAAAGATATGACTGAAAACAAAGCACACACACACACACACACACACACACACACAC
>NW_006791917.1:0-602 GCF_000442215.2 Lipotes vexillifer | reverse complement strand
GAAAGAGTTCGGTGTTTTTGTGGAACAGCAAGAAGGCCATGGAGGCTGAAGTAAAGTTAGCAGAGTGGAGAGAGGGCTGAGGTGAGGTGGAGAGGTAGGCAGGGGCCAGATCATATAGTTTCATAGACCACGGTCAAGAACGTGCTATTATCCCATTTTCCATTGGAGGGCTTTGACTCAGGTGAGTGGCATTATCTGATTTACAGTGTTACAAAATCACTCTACTGCTGCATGGTGCTTGGATTGTAGGATTGAAGCAGGGAAGACAGTAGTGTTGCAGATGGTCGTTCAGTTCAACAAATTATTTTGTCAATAATTACATACATAGATTCAAGCCCCACACAGAGTGAAATGCCATATTTTTCCTTGTTTTCACCCCCTACCCCTCGTATTTTCTCACACTAGTAATCCAGGGGACGTGTATGCCCAGCATCTGGTTCAACCAGCAAGGCTAGAGTAGGAAGTTTCTTTCTTTCTTTTTTTTTTTGCCATATGCGGGCCCCTCACTGTCGTAGCCCCTCCCGTTGCCGGACGCGCAAGCTCAGCGGCCATGGCCCACGGACCCAGCCGCTCCGCGGCATGTGGGATCCTCCCGGACCGGG
>NW_006791916.1:0-913 GCF_000442215.2 Lipotes vexillifer | reverse complement strand
TGTTTGAGCGTCTATTTCTTGTGTCCCTAGAACCTCTACGCAAGGCGAGGTCGGGGCGGAAGCAGTGGAGACTGGAGACGCGCCCACAACCCGTTAACCCCCCCACCCCCACCCGGTGCTCAAAGTGACAGACACGTGGTCCCTGTGTGACAGGACTGTGGCTGCTCACCAGCGCCGTGTCCTCCCTTCCTGGGCTCCCAGCGAGATGATCTCCCCAGCCGCCCTGCAGTTATGTGTGTCCTGGGATGAAGTGCACAGTGGCACGTGAGCTGGACGGACGGAGCCTCTTCCAGGCCTGGCCCTTGAATCTCCCACACAAGCTCCTCACGGCTCCTCCCTTCTGCCGATGGATATGGATGCGCTGGGTGACCCTGGAACCACGCGCTGAGTGTGGCACCTGGTTCCCAGGATGACCCTATAGGATACAGCCTGCTGTACCCCTTGTATTAGTCATATTTCAGCTTTCTATAAAGTCGAGGCTTTAACATGTGTCACACATACATGTGCTAGTGTGAAAATTAATAAAGGGAAACCTAATTTAAGACGGAGTTGGGAAGCCCTAAAGGGGAGCTCTCTCACTCCTACCCTCTGCTGCAGCTTACTTTACATTCCTGGGCAGGAAGAAGCTTGATTTTCAGAAGGATGATTTTCTCCTCGCCCAGCAATAGCCCAGCCAATGAAAAACAGCAACGGCCCAGCCAATGAAAAGAGCAACAGGCTAGCCAATGAGAAACAGTCACAACCTAGCCAATGAGAAACAGCACCAGCTCAGCTAACGAGAAACAGCAACAACTCAGCCAATGAGAAAACAGCCTCATACCAGCCAATGAGAAACAGTCACAGCCTAGCCAATGAGAAACAGCAACAACTCAGCCAATGAGAAAACAGCCTCAGCCCAGCCAATGAGAAACAG
>NW_006791915.1:0-703 GCF_000442215.2 Lipotes vexillifer | reverse complement strand
TACACGAAGAAGAAATTTGGACACAGGTACTTGTACAGAGGGCAGACCGTGTGAACATGCAGGGAGAAGGCGGGTATCTACAAGCTGAGGACAGAGGCCTCAGGAGAAAACAACCCCATCAATACCTTAATCTCGGACTTCTAGCTCCCGAATTGTGAGAAAATAAATTTCTGATGTTTAAGCCACCCGGTCTGTGGTACTTGGCTATGGCAGCCCTAACAAACGAATATACCCCATAACCTAAAATTATGTCTAGAGGTATAAAATATAATTTAGGTTATTTGATGGAATAGCCATTTTGTACTGTATTGACAGATCATGGGCTTTTTACTTAGGTTATATGGTGATATTTGGGGGTTCTGTAATTGCTTAATTTGAATTTTACTTTAAATTATATTTTAAATATTTTAACCTAAAATAAAAATAATCAAATATATTAGGTATCAAAATTTGACTCTTGCAGACCTTTATTCCATAACTTGTGTTAGTGTCATCATTGTGTAGTTCTCAGAACAAAGCTTCTCGTCATATCACTGTGCATGTATCTTAATTACCTGCAAATATTATCAGAAATGCTGCAGCTGCCACATAGCACAGGGAGATCAGCTTGGTGCTTTGTGACCACCTAGAGGGGTGGGATTAGGGAGGGTGGGAGGGAGCCGCAAGAGGGAGGAGATATGGGGATATATGTATATGTATAGCT
>NW_006791914.1:0-2510 GCF_000442215.2 Lipotes vexillifer | reverse complement strand
GTGGGATCTTCCCAGACCAGGGCTCGAACCTGTGTCCCCTGCATCGGCAGGCGGATTCTTAACTACTGCTCCACCAGGGAAGTCCCAGCCTTTAGACTTTTAAATGCAAAAGGCTGTTGGAGTTTTGGCTCCCACTTAGGGTGTAGAACTCTGCAAAAAGCATTGCTCTCACCCTTACCCAAAAAAATGCCAAATCATTTACAAAAGGACCCCTTTTCGTGAACTCATCAGAGAACTGAGATGGAAGGCAAAAAACTAAGCTGAAATCTGAGGCATAACAGATACCTCCAAGGAGAGATGGGACACAGGTCCTTGCTTACCTGTTATAGATGTTGGATGTCATACAAGAAGGAAAGAAGAATCCAGCCAAACTTTTTTAATGAACTACTAAAGACCACATGTGGGGCCTGTGTGAATGTATAGCCCCCTTGGGAGCTGCAGACTTCAGGGAAATCCACACCCGCTTGCAGGCTCTTCTCCGTGGAACACACTGGATGCTCACAAGAAAGAGTGGGGGAGGTTAAGAGACCTGGGAAGGCCTCTCTCTTGGTTCAGGTCTGGGGAGGGGGAAGAGTGCTTCTAGAAAAGCATGAAGTGCCACCCAGATCCTTCTCCCCGTATCCCTTATGGAAAAAATATATAACCATTGGGGAAAGGGCAGCCAACCATGTTGTCCTTAGGGCACAGGATCCATGGCAGCTGGAGGAAGAGTAAAACCCTCTACCCTGGGGGTGAGGGGCAAAACAACCTGCAGACCAGTAAGTCCCCTACTGATGGCGGAGGGACAGAATCACTGAACTATCCCCCGTCCAACACACAGCACCTGCCTAAGACTGAAACTGAAGCGGAACAGCAGAGGCTGCCTCCCGGCCCCCACTCCATCCCAACCACAGCCTAACAAGTGTTGAGTAACAGCTAACAGCAGTCCGTCGCTGGGGGATGATGGAGAGCAGGAAGAGAAATGTTCCCTAAGAGGGAACAAAGGTGCAAAGAGAAGCCCTAAAGTGAGGGCTTGTTATTGTGTCAGTTCACCCCAAGATGATCTGTGTGCTGCAGTCCAGTAAGACTGCCTGCAAAAATTGTTAATAGAAATTGACAGGCTACTGCCAACATTTATATGGGAAGGCAAAGGAACTTGAATAGTCAAACCAATTTCAAAAAAGAGGAGGAAAGTTGGAGGAACTGACTTATCTGATTTTAAGACTTACTAGACTTTCTGTGAAGCTACGGTAATGAGGTTGGTGTGGTTTTGGAGGAAAATATAAATAAATGAATATTAATAATACTACTGTATAATAATAATGTATTTATATTAATTTTCATAAGTATAAATATATAAAATATATACAGATAAATATATGATATATATTTTATATGTATGTATACTTCTGGAAAAATATATATATACATCAATCAGTGGTACAGAAGAAAGAATCCAGAAATAGATCCACATTTTTATTTTTATTTTTGGGGGCCACGCCATGCAGCATGTGGGATATTAGTTCCCTGACCAGGGATTGAACCCATGCCACCTGCAGTGGAAGTGCAGAGTCTTAACCACTGGACCACCAGGGAATTTCCAAGATCCACATATTTAGTCACCTGATTTTTCACAAAAGTACAAAGGCAATTCGATGGAGAAAGGATGCTCTTTTTAATAAATGATGCTAAAACAATTGAATATCCATATGCAAAAAAAGTAAAAAGCAAACCTTAAGCCATAGGTCCCACCCTATACAAAAATTACCTCAAGGTGACTCTAAATGTACCTAAATGTAATACCTAAAATTGTAAAGCTTCTAGAAGGAACATAGAAGGAAACCTCCGTGACTTTGGCTGCCTGGCACTCACACCCGGAATCTGTGCATGACACAGCTACAGAGGCCTGAGTCCTGTTTCCCCATCTCCTACCTCCCTGATTTACTTCCTGGAGACATTTGCAGGTTGCTGGTTATTTTCATGTGAATGCAGAGCTGAAGGTGTTCATCCTTGTAATAGTTCATCTTATTGTTTCTCCAGCTTGCCCTGCCATCCTGAACTTGGCTTCGGGTTTCTCATGCCCGCACTCAGCTTTGGGTCCGCTGTGAGCCTGGTCTGTCTTCTTGGCAACTCCATCGAAGTCAGAGAGCAAACTGCTCATTCCAGCCCCTGGCCCTGGCTGGTGCCCCTTGGGGCCTTCTCTCTTGCCCTCAGTCAGTTTTCCTCCTATTAAGCATGTGTTCAGTGAAGTTGGAAGAGAAAAAAAATAAGCACCCAAACCCACAATTTCTTCGCTGTGGGTTTGGTCATTTATTCAATTCCTCTCAATTCTCTCAGTCTATCCGCCTTTCTGTCTGTTTATCCATCACATTACCTAGGCCTGAGTCAGCTACAGAGTCTCAGAATAGCAGTTGTTGAACCAAAGGTCTGCCTTGCTGTGTGCGTGTGTGTGTGCATGGGTGTGTTTATACAGAAGTGTGGAAGAGGCAGGAGCAGAGGCAGGAAGCCATGAATAGGAATGAGAAACTTTT
>NW_006791913.1:0-219 GCF_000442215.2 Lipotes vexillifer | reverse complement strand
AGTCAGAAAGAGAAAAACAAATACCGTATGCTAACACATATATATGGAATGTAAGAAAAAAAATAGGTCATGAAGAACCTGGGGTAAGATGGGAATAACGACACAGACCTACTAAAGAATGGACTTAAGGATATGGGGAGGGGGAGGGTAAGCTGTGACAAAGTGAGAGAGTGGCATTGACATATGTACACTACCAAACGTAAAATAGATAGCTAGTGG
>NW_006791912.1:0-224 GCF_000442215.2 Lipotes vexillifer | reverse complement strand
TAGGAGCTCAGGGCCACTGTATTTCACAAACCTGCAGAGTTATAGATGACATCGTTCGTCCAATAATATACTGAAGTTAGGTTGCGAAGAGAACTTGAAAGTGAGTCAGAATTGCAGGAAACCGATTTCAGGAGGTGGTTTGGAATTGCAGCTAACGCCTTTGAAAGTAGGCAGAATCCCGACCAGGAGGCCCTTGGCCAAAAAGGGCGTATGCGTTTTTTCCT
>NW_006791911.1:0-3343 GCF_000442215.2 Lipotes vexillifer | reverse complement strand
GCTGGGCCCGTGAGCCATGGCCGCTGGGCCTGCGCATCTGGAGCCTGTGCTCTGCAGCGGGAGGGGCCACAGTGGTGAGAGGCCCGTGTACCGCAAAAGAAACAAAAAAAAAAACAAAAAAAAAATTAGAATATAGTCCTGGAGATTTGAAGATAGCTTTTATCAAAGGAAGGACATACCCTCATACTCCTCATTCACTAAGAAGTTTCATCATGAATGGGTGTTGAATTTTATCAAGTTTTTCCTTTCATCTTTGAGATAATTGTCTACATTTCCTCCTCTTTTCTCTTACTGTGGTAAGTTGCTTTGGCTTATTTTTGAATGATAAACTAACCCTGCATTCTTGGAATAAGCCTCACTTATTCATTATGTATTATCTTTTATTGTATATTGTTAGATTCAATTTATTTATAGATTTTACATCTTTATTCATAGGATATTGACTGAGTTGTAATGTCTTGTAATGATTTTTCTATATGGGTGATTCTGGTATCAAGGTATGAGTTGGGAGAGGAGTTTACTCCTCTTCAATTTTCTGGATGAATTTGTGTAGAATTAGTGTAAATTCTTCCTTTGGTATTTTGTGTAATTCAGAAGTAAAGTCTTTTGAGCCTGGAGTTTTCTTTGTAGAAATGTTTTTAACTATATATTCCATTTCTTTAATAGATATGAGGTTCTTCATATTTTCTATTTATTCATGAGTGAGATTTGATTGTTTTTGAGGAAAATCTGTCCCTTTCATATAAGTTTAATTTATTGCTATACATTTTCATAATCTGTTATTTTTAGTATTATCTATAGACTGTTATGCTGTTATCTCTAATTTGCCCGATGATGGAAATTTGTGTCTTCTCTTTTTCCTGATCAGTCTGGCTTTATCAGTTTTATTGAACTTCTCAAGGAGTCAACTGTTAGTTTTTCTCTCTTGTTTTTCTATTTCTTTTTCACTTTGATCTTATTTCCTTTCTTCTGCTTACTAAGTGTTGACAAGGATGTGGGAGAATTAAAACTCTGACACACTGCTGAATGGTATGAAATGGTACAGCCACTTGGGAAAACAGTTTGGCATTTCTTAAAAGTTAGACATATACTTACCATATGATCCAGCCATTCTACTACTAGGTATATTTACCCAATAGAAATGAAAAAGTATGCCCACACAAAAACTTGTGCAGGTAAGTTCATAAATATTTGTAAGTTGCCAAAACTGGAAACAACCCAAACAACAGGTGAATAGATAAAGAATGGTAGCATATCCATACAATGGAATACTTCTCAGAAATTTTTTAAAAAAGGAATGAATTATTAAAACATACAATACTGAGTGAAAGAAGCCAGGCAAAAAATACTATATTTCACATACTATATGATCCCATTCATATAAAATTCTAGAAAATTCACATTAATCTTGTGTAAGAGGTACAGAGCAGTGTTGTCTGAGGATGGGAAGAGAGAAATGGATTACAGAGGTGGATGAGAAAACTTTCAGGGGTATTAGAAATTTTATTTTGGTTGCAGTGATGGCTTCACAGTTATAGATGTATTTTTAAATTGAGGAAACCATTCAATTTAAGTAATTAAGTTATAATTAAACCAATTATAATTAAACCATTAAATAATACTTCAGTGAGTTCTTTTAAAAAATATACTGTTTCTTTCATTTACTTTTAGGACCCTTTGTAAACACCATTCATCAGTCTCTAAGTAGTTCAAAGAATATTGCCAAAACATCAGTACCTTCTCTTGTTTGTCAGCCAGATGTGCAAGATAATGATATTGAACAAAAGGTATGAAATTATGTCTCAAGCTTCTGTATGATGATTATTAATTTATCTAGTTAACTTTTACTTCTGTGAACCATCTCCCTCTCTAGTGTGTTATGGATTGGTTAGGGATATTAGGATCTATTCATGAGAACTGATCCCTTTCCCTAGATGTGTTGAGTTAGCTTTGTGCTAAACTCATTCACTCTCATTAGTAGAAACTAATCCAAACAAACATTTAGCAATTGCAATATCTAATATTTATTGAGCATCTACTGTTGGCCAAAGCCCTGTGACTTTTTCCTGAAGGAAGGGAAAATGAATAAATTGGTCACATAGGATACAAAGAAGAATAAGACATAATCTTTCCCCTTGAGGACTCATTGTCTAATGGGGAAGACAGATACAAAAATGTTATTACAGTAAATTGAGAGTCTGGGATGATAAATTTTATTTTGATTCTTAGCAATGTGTTTTTAAAGCATTAGATTGGATTAGAATAGGTTGGATTGTATTTCCCTGAAACAAACTGAATGACTAAACATTTTAGAACCAACCACTAAATAGATTGCCATGTCTTTAAACAAAATGTGGAGTACTAGAAGAGGGTAAAGTTTGTACGTGGCTGCATATTAAACTCAATTTTGAACTAGTGAAATTTGAGATCCCTGTGGAAGGTGTCCTAGGAGGTTGGTAATAAGTATTGTCCCTGAGACAATTTTCATGAGAGAGTTAGAAGATAAAAGGGAAGAAAATCTGTATTAATTTGGTTGATTGGTAGAAGGCAAAATCTTTCAGAAGCGAAGTTACTAATGAATGTTTTTATCTTTAATGTTGTACCATATAGGAAGATGGAGAGACAAATAAAAAATCAAGTATTTTTGATAATAGAGGTAAGAAAATAAAAAACATTCATAGTTGTTCTGTTGTTTGTTAAGTACCTAATTATGGTTTCACCATATGGTTTCTCAAGTTACTTGTTATACCATAGATTTTAAAAACCATGGTTATTTTGGAAAATAAAGCATGGTATAAAACTGTTTATGAATTTTGATGTTATAATTAGCCTATATGTTTGAATGATTGTTTGATAAGTATGACTTTTGAAATTTGCAAAGTGTGGAAAAGTTAGAGTCTCTGCTGTAGCTGTTTATAGTGATAGGTAGAGTAAGGTACTGACATACTATGGTTCAGTAGGTTATAATACAGAGAAATATGCCCAGGAAGGTCCTCATACTACACTGCCATCTATTCCCCACAGACAATACATCCTATTTCCCATCTCCCCTTGAGTGGAATATAAAATAACTAAGTTTTTCTGCACCTTGTTAGATTTTTGGAAGTCACTAAAAACACTCTCATGCAAAACCTATATACACACATAGAAAATACTAGACACCTCCATCCAGTGGCCAATGACCACCTCAAATTCAGTACAAAAATCAAATTTTTCAACTTCTTGATCCTTCTGTTTTCACCCAGGCACAAAACTTGACTTATCTTTGACTTTTCCTCTTTATTGAATTTTGTATCCCAAAGTTGCCACTCTCTGTCTAATCTACCTCCTTCATTCCTCTTTC
>NW_006791908.1:0-206 GCF_000442215.2 Lipotes vexillifer | reverse complement strand
AAAATTTCACAATTTGTATGGAAACACAAAAGACCCTGAATAGCCAAAGCAATCTTGAGAACGGAAAACGGAGCTGGAGGAATCAGGCTCCCAGACTTCAGACTACTACAAAGCTACAGTAATCAAGACAGTATGGTACTGGTACAAAAGCAGAAAGATAGATCAATGGAACAGGATAGAAAGCCCAGAGATAAACCCACACACAT
>NW_006791907.1:0-248 GCF_000442215.2 Lipotes vexillifer | reverse complement strand
ATAGTTCATTTTTGCCCTTGTTTTTACTTTTAAGTTATATTCCATGGTATAAATGTACTACAGTTTTAACTGTTCATGTGTCATAGAACATTTTTGGCCGTTTCTAGCTTTTAGCTATCCCGCATGAAGCTGCTTTGGATAATTGTGTACAGGTTTTCATTTCTCTGGTGATTAGTGCCCAGGAAACAGTGGGTAACCGTTAGTTAAGTCCATTTCACCTGTAACCTGCCTTCAGTAACCAAGGTCGT
>NW_006791906.1:0-2099 GCF_000442215.2 Lipotes vexillifer | reverse complement strand
GCTCAGTAGTTGTGGCTCGTGGGCTCTGGAGCGCAGGCTCAGTAGTTGTGGCGCATGGGCTTAATTTCTCCGTGGCATGTGGGATTTTCCTGGACCAGGGCTTGAACGCGTGTCCCCTGCTTGGCAGGTGGATTCTTAATACTACGCCATCAGGGAAGTCCCAGAATGGATGCACTTAGATTAGCAGGCATTCAACTCTGGAGGAAGAATGCGTTGTCACAGCTCTCTCTGTAGAGATACGTGTTGTTAAGCACGTTTTTTTGTGCTTGTTGGTAAGACTGACTGAAATACTGTTTTACTTTATTCAGTCATTCTTTGTAACCTTAGTAACTAGCCCCTTAATTTAGATTGTATTCATTTTGACCTAAAAATAAGTGATCTATATTTGCATAGCTTTCTCAGGGCTCATTTTTAGCATGTTTTGCATCTTAAAAGGTGTTTTAAAGTGGGTTATGTGCACTTCTGTAGGAAAAAAGCATATGAGAGGATTATTTGAACAGTACATTCATACATTGTTCTACATACACTGAGAATCCCCTGGACAGTCGATAGGTAGTTCATAGAAGGTAGATTCTACACTGCCACATGCCCAAGGCTGTTTCTGCCCATATATTTGCAGGTGTGTTGACCTGTATCAAACACTCTTCCAAGTTTATATGGACAATCTGCAAAGTAGAGTTGTAGAGATAAGTCTTGGGTTAATTTCCATTTAGAATATTAAAATCTGAATATTAGGGTCCTCAGTCAGTGAGAAAACCTACATACAGTATTCTAGACACTACTTTAGGTGCTTGGGGACAGAGCCATGAACAGGCAAGCAGGGTTCCAGCCTACAAGGAGGTGTAGTGGGAATGACGAGGGTGGGTGCAGCATTTCTAGCTACATGAAGACCAATTCTATATGAAAGCAGTGGAATGCACCATCTACTAAGCATTTTGGCTATCTTTGTGTCAGTGCCATTTGCTGCAGCCAAGTCAGTCTTATTTGGAAGCACATGAGTATGAAGTTGCTTGGGAAGGTTTGCTCACTGAAGCCAGAGAGGTCTTCTCAAAATGGCACTTCTGTAGTTCAAGCACTGCAGTGTCTTGCACTGCTTCTAGAGTGAAGACTTAATTGCTTAACATGGCACCCAAGACACTTGTTGTCTGGTGCTCTCCACTCCCAGCACATTGATCAGAAGTCAGGTTCTCTCCAGGACTCACCTGCTCTCTTCTCTGCCTGCCCCCACTCAACAAATGACCTCCTGTGCATCCTTCAGATTTCAGCCCAGGCCTCATGCCCTTGGGAAGCTTACCTTGAGCTCTTTGCCAAGGTCAGACCCTCTTCCTTCCCCCTTCTAATGTCTTTGGGGAGCACTTGTAACAGTTGTCATAATCAAACGTAGTGGAAACAAATAAGACGATGGTTATTAAATTTACGTAACATATAGAATAAGTTAACTTTTTACTCATGGAAAGGGAGAAATAGTAGGTTGAGGAAAGGTTTAGAATTCAGTATTTTACCCTAGAGAAGATGCTTTTTGCTAGCAATATTATTTTCTGAGTGATTGTGTACTTGATGAGTAATGGGAGGCATGTCACAAATTTGGAAATAATCTCATAGAGTATTGACTTAGGGTTCTATCAGTGAAAAAATTATACAATTAAATTTTGATTTATTAAGACAGATATATTGATATAAAGCCTATACTTTTAGAAATGAGTTTCCACATGACGTTTATTTCTCATTCTATCAGTTGGAAATTTGAGTATTGATTTCTACTTTTGTATTCATCAGTGTAATGAATATTGATTGTTATAAAATATCCCACTGACATTTTATAGTCCTAGAGTATCTTCTAAATAAACAAGTAAATTAAGGCCTGTGTAATTCTATTATCATGTGTTTCTAGTAATTCTCTCTTCCTTCCTCCCTTCCTTTTTTTTTTTTTAGCGGTACGCGGGCCTCTTACTACTGTGGCGTCTCGCATTGCGGAGCACAGGCTCCGGAGGCGCAGGCTCAGCGGCCATGACTCACGGGCCCAGCCGCTCCGCGACAGGTGGGCTCTTCCTGGACCGGGGCATGAACCCGTGTCCCCCGCATCGGCAGGGGGGGGGGGG
>NW_006791905.1:0-558 GCF_000442215.2 Lipotes vexillifer | reverse complement strand
AAAGTAGGCATAGAGGGAACTTTCCTTAACATAATAAAGGCCATATATGACAAACCCACAGCCGACATCATTCTCAATGGTGAAAAACTGAAAGCATTTCCACTAAAATCAGGAAGAAGACAAGGTTGCCCACTCTCACCACTATTATTCAACATAGTTTTGGAAGTTTTAGCCACAGCAATCAGAGAAGAAAAGGAAATAA
Source organism: Lipotes vexillifer (assembly GCF_000442215.2). NCBI lineage: Eukaryota > Metazoa > Chordata > Mammalia > Artiodactyla > Lipotidae > Lipotes > Lipotes vexillifer. The sequence goes on along the minus strand of NW_006791905.1, from coordinate 356 downwards.
AAGGAATCCAAATCGGAAAAGAAGAAGTAAAGCTGTCACTGTTTGCAGATGACATGATACTATACATAGAGAATCCTAAAGATGCTACCAGAAAACTACTAGAGCTAACCAATGAATTTGGTAAAGTAGCAGGACACAAAGTTAATGCACAGAAATCTCTGTCATTCCTATACACTAATGATGAAAAATATGAAAGTGAAATCAAGAAAACACTCCCATTTACCACTGCAACAAAAAGAATAAAATATCTAGGAATAAACCTACCTAAGGGGACAAAAGACCTGCATGCAGAGAATTATAAGACGCTGATGAAAGAAATTAAAGATGATACAAATAGATGGAGAGATATACCATGT
>NW_006791904.1:0-533 GCF_000442215.2 Lipotes vexillifer | reverse complement strand
CAGGTAAATCTGATGCCCTGGGAGGTGTTCTCCAACGAGAGCTTCATCGTCAGTGTTTCCTGTTTGATGCAAACAGCCTGCAAGAGCAGCCCCTCCTGGGTGAATTTGTGTTCCCGGAACATGATCATTTGAATAGCTGTAGCTCTAGGCAGTGGCTGTACCACCATTCATTTCATAAATCCCCTTTCGGTAGACCTTAATGTTGGTTCCATGTTTCTCCAATTATAAATAGTGTTGCAGCAAATATCTTTTTCACCCAGTTGCTTGATAGTCTTATGATGAGCTCCCAGACTAGATGTGGAATTGTGTGGCCAAAGTAGACTTCGAGGTCTCAGAACTTGTTTTAGTCTTTTAAACATCACGAGAACCACAAAAACAGCCTTTATTTTTCACTTGCACTGTGTTAGGCAAACACGTGACCACTCTATATGTAAAAACAATTTTAAAAAATAGAGTTGTTCAAAAATACGTAGTAATTAAATTAATATTTTATGGTAGAAAAATTATAAAATACAGAAAAATGTAAAGGAAAA
>NW_006791903.1:0-226 GCF_000442215.2 Lipotes vexillifer | reverse complement strand
GGAGGCACGCACACTGGGCAGCTGCTCCAACAGCCACAGGACCCGGGCTCCCTGGGAGGCCTCATGGGGCAGGTCGAGGGAGTGAGGATGGGAGAGAGTGACAGGGGTGGGCGTCAAAAGGAATGCAGTGGGGAGAAGGGAGAGATGGAGACGGTGGATAGTGGATAGTGACCGTGGGAAAACTGGCAATTTTCATTTTCAAAATTAGTTTTTTGAGATGTCATTC
>NW_006791902.1:0-4055 GCF_000442215.2 Lipotes vexillifer | reverse complement strand
AAAGTGAATCAGTTATACATATACATATGTTCCCATATCTCTTCCCTCTTGCGTCTCCCTCCTGTGAGAAGAGCTGCCCTTGCTTCTCTGCCTGCTCTACCTCCCTGGGTGGAGGCTGGGGCACATGGAATAGAAACACTTCACTCCACTGGTGTCCTGATTGATTTGCCAGGACTTGGGGAAAAAAGGAAGGCTTTTGTTAGCTGTTGTCAAGCAATTCCTGGTTGAAATCCATTTGAGGAGTGACTGGCTTGTGGGAAATCTTTTCTTGTTCCTAGGTGAGGTACTTGGATGTAACCTGGATGTGATGGAGACAAATGCTGGTAAAGAATCTTCTAGCTCTGTCTTAGTTGCTCATAAGCTCTGTGACCCCGTTCACCTTCACCATGCTGAGCCCCCCTTTCTTCATCTATAAGAGTAGACTAATCCCCGACTCATGTCCATCACAGGACCGACTTGAGGACCGACTGGGAGAACATACAAGAAAAACCCCAGGTGTTGCAAAAAGACTCCCATGAAGGTGGGAGAATTGTTTCTGTGGAAGGACATGGATCCTGGCTGAGCGCCTGACTTAATTCAAGGGGCTGAGATAATTCAAGCAGATGATTTCGAGGGGCTAGAAAAGCACTTTTGGGAAGTATATTGCTGCTAATTCAAAATTCGGTGGTCCTGGTTAAACTGAAAACCTATAACAAGGTGCATGGGCTCTGGCCAATGGCTTTACTTTTGGATCACACTCTTTTTGTGTGACAATAAGCCTTGTTTTCCTGATTTGCAAAGCAAGCACCTTAACAGCATCTATGTCATGGATTTTTTTTGTGTGTGTGTGAGAGTTGAAGAAGGCAGTACAGTTCAAGCCCTTAGCAAGGCGTGCCTGGCCTATGACAGATGTTAAATAAAACCTGGTATTGTGAGTCGTTTTCAGCTGCCGTGGCTCCCTTTGGAGGAGGGTGAAGGAGTGCAGGCCTGCTGGGGAGCAGACCTGGAGAAGCAGAGGCCCTGGCCTGGGTGCGGGCATATAATGGAGGAGGCCCTGGGAGTCGGGGGAAGGACGCAGCTCTGGGAGATTGATGGGGAATTCAGATGTCACCATCTCCAGGGCATTGTCCTGGAAACCTGGTAGAGGTGACAGGCCAGTGCAGTTTAACTCTCTCCCTCCCGTCTCAGGAGGTGCTTTCTACCCTTGGTGGTGGTAAGGAGGAGGAAGATAGTCAGGTTCTGGCTCGGGACCGGGCATCAGTCTGTGGGGAGCCCGTGAAGAGGGGTGCAGGAGGCAGGCCGTGCGGGCAAGTCGTGTCAAGCTGGTTGTGGCAGGAGCTGGTGCTTTGTGATTGTGTTGACTCGGGCTTGCTAGTGGCTGTTTGTGGAAAGCATTACCGCTTGCTTTTTATGACCAGCCTCCCAGACATTCTGTCTACAGATCTTGTCCCTCTGCCCAAATTCTCCCTCCCTTCTACCCTGGTTTATCAGAAACATACAGACATCAGTTGAAGTGTAGAGACCAGCAAAAACATGACACGCACTACACACATGTGCGCGTGTAACCCTGTGACCCACGTCCTCCTGTACTTCTAGAACCCCCATGCGTGGAGGACAGGGGAGTGGACCCTGATGGGACATGGAGAAGGCTCAGTTGCAGCATGCCTGGCACAACTCAGCCTCTCCCTGACCATTGGTCTCCCCCTCTCCCTTTCCTCCAAAGAGCTGCTAAAAATGCAGACACAGAAATGAAGTCAGCCTCACTAAGTCATCAATCCACACATATATAGTCTGCATCTACAAATACCAGGCCCAGCACTCTCATCACAAAGAGCAGTACAGAGATGTGGGAGCTGCACAGGGACGGGGGAGGGCCATGTGCTAGACAAGAGCCTGGTCCTCCTTCTGCTATATCCTCAGCCGTGTGACCATACTTCTATCCTTGCCCGTTTCTGGGTTTTAGTTTGCCCATCTAAACAATAAGGATTTCATACTCCGTTGTCTCTGTGTTCCTGTCCCTCCCTCATATTCTGTGATTCTGCTGAATTTGTCATCTTGGTTTCCCCAAACTCCTTCACTCCCTCTTCAGAATGAAGCGCTATTGGTAACAGCCCATATTGCAGTGCCTTTCATCTGCACCTGCTAATGCAGTGCCTTCAGCTCCCAGCAAGGTCCTTCAAGCTATTTCAGAGGGTCCCCGGGGAGAGTCCCATATGTGCTAACAAATCTGGCCAGCTACGACCTGGCATCTGCCATCTCCCCCTTTCAGATGCCCTCTGTGATGTTCATAGCTGATGCTCTGCTGTATTCACTGGTCTGGGCTAGTTGCTTCCCCCAGTGCCCAGAGGCAGGCACCCCTGTCAAGCCCTGATACTTCCTCAGATCCCCATGGCCTCCATGGGAGCTCTGTGGTGACACTGCTCTCACCATGCCCCATCAGACTGCGGGACCACTGTAGGAATCAGTTCTCACTTCTGTTAGTAGATTCTGCTTTGTTAGTAGATTGGTCTGCCAGCGTAGTGAATGCACTAGGGTACAGAGGGCTGTCCTTGTATGGGACTCAGGGGCACAGTGGGGAAGAATGCATCTCTTTTCCTTTAGGTTTCTGTTAGTATGTGTATTGCTTTGCCTCTCAATGGCTCATGGAGCTTTTAGTGAGAATTCTTTCTGTGTTTGTTTGCCCTCTAGATAGAAACTTGTGAGAAGCTGGGCTGAGGAAAAACTGGAGTGTGAGATATTGCAGTGGACTCAGAATTATCCTACCCTCCAATAATAAAGGCTCAGAATTACTTTACCTTCTAGTAATAAGGCTTTTGGTTAAGAAAGAACATAGGGGCCTCCCTGGTGGCACAGTGGTTAAGAATCCACCTGCCAGGGCAGGGGACATGGGTTCAAGCCCTGGCCTGGGAAGATCCCACATGCCAAGGAGCAACTAAGCCCTTGTGTCACAACTACTGAGCCTGCGCTCTAGATCCCACGAGCCACAGCTACTGAGCCCATGTGCCACAACTACTGAAGCCCGCACGCCTAGAGCCTGTGCTCCACAACAAGACAAGCCACAGCAACGAGAAGCCTGTGCACCGCAACAAAGGGTAGCCTCGCGCTCGCCACAACTAGAGAAAGCCCGCGTGCAGCAATGAAGACCCAATGCAGCCAAAAGTAAATAAATAAAATAAATAAATTAAAAAAAGAAAAAGAAAGAAAGAACATAGATTTGGAATATTCTGCCGTGGAATTTGCTTAGGAGACACAGGAATGTCTACGTTGTGTTCTGAACCATATCCTTCATTCCTCAAGGCTCCCAAGGGTGTTATGGTTACAGGGGACTGTGATAAGTAGAAAGCAGGTATCATTTTGCCCTGATGCAGAACATTATTAGCAACTGAGCTACAGTACCCAGCAGGAGTCTGAGATCTAAAGGGAACTTTTACTTCCTCCTCTTCCAGACCTGAATGTTGAGATTACTCTATCTGCATGGGTCAGGAGAGTGAGGTGATGGACCTCGTCCTGAGCACTTACCATAGTACTTGGCATGAAGGGGCAGACAATCAGTACATAATGGTTGATTGAGTGAGGAACTAAAAATAGGAAAGAAGAGAGAGACAGAGATCAAGAGACCCGGGCTGAAGACAGATCGTCTGTCCTCTTGTCAGACTGGTGAGAACCACTCATTCTGTTCTCTTAGACTGTCTCTAATTCCAGACTTCCCTTTGTAAGTGACTGATTTGCAGCGTATTACACACATGGCATGTTCCTTCCTCCCCCAGTGGTTGCAGTGGGACTGCATACTCTCGGCTTCTTCTGGAAACCAGGATTAAGAACTGTGCTGATGATTTTACTAAATGACACCACCTGCTTGCAAATCCTGTTAGCTTGTCATGTACAGCTAAAGCTTCTATGTCCTTTAAGATGAGAGAGTAATTGGGCAGAAGCCACAGAAAGACAGAATTCCATTCAAACACAAAGAAGTGATTTTTTTTGTGTGTGTGTGGTACACGGGCCTCTCACTGCTGTGGCCCCTCCCGTTGTGGAGCACAGGCTCTGGACGCGCAGGCTCAGCGGCCATGGCTCACGGG
>NW_006791901.1:1351-1764 GCF_000442215.2 Lipotes vexillifer | reverse complement strand
TTTTCCATTATAGGTTATTACAAAATATTCAATATACTTCCCTGGGCTGTACAGTAGGTCCTTGTTTATCTATTTTATATGTAGTAGTGTGTATATGTTCATCTCGAATTCCTGATTTGTCCCTCCCCCCTTTCTTTTTTGGTAACCATAAGTTTGTTTTCTATGCCTGTAAGTCTATTTCTGTTTTGTAAATAACTTGATTTGTATAATTTTTTAGATTCCACATATAAGTGATAGTATATGATATGTGTCTTTCTCTGTCTGACTTACTTCACTTAGTATGATAAACTCTAGGTCCATCCATGTTGCTTCAAATGGCATTATTTCATTCTATATCGCTGAGTAATATTCCATTCATATGTATGTATGTGTATATATATGTATATATGTGTGTGTATATGTGGTATATATAT
>NW_006791901.1:0-1341 GCF_000442215.2 Lipotes vexillifer | reverse complement strand
ATATATATATATATATATATATATATATATATATATATATATATATATACCACATCTTCTTTTTCCATTCATCAACGGACATTTAGGTTACTTCCATTCTTGGCTATTATAAATAGTGCTCCTATGAACATTGGGGTGCATGTATCTTTTCGAATTAGAGTTTTCATCATTTCCAGATATACGCCAAGGAGTGGTATTGCTGGATCATATGGTAGCTCTATTTTTAGTTTCTTAAGGAACCTCCATATTGTTCTCTATAGTGGCTGCACCAATTTACATTCCCACCAACAATGTACAAGAGCTCCTTTTTCTCCACACACCCTCCAGCATTTATTATTTGTAGACTTTATTTTTATCGGAGTATAGTTGCTTTACACTGTTGTGTTAGTTTCTGCTGTACAGCAAAGTGATACAGCCATGCATATACATATATCCCATCTTCCTGGATTTCCTTCCCATTTAGGTCACCACAGAGCACCGAGTAGAGTTCCCTGTGCTATACAGTAGGTTCTCATTAGTTATCTATTTTATACATAATAGTGCATATATGTCAATCCCAATCTCCCAATTCATCCTACCCTCACCCCCTTTCCCCCTTGGTATTGATATGTTTGTTCTCTTCGTCTGTGTCTCTATTTCTGCTTTGCAAATAAGATCATCTTTACCGTTTCTCTAGATTCCACATATATGAGATAATATATGATATTTGTTTTTCTCTTTCTGACTTACTTCATTCTGTATGACAGTCTCTAAGTCCATCCATGTCTCTGGAAATGACACAGTTTTGTTCCTTTTTATGGTTAAGTAAGATTCCATTGTATACATGTACCACATCTTCTTTATCCATTCATCTGTTGATGGATATTTAGGTTGCTTCCATGTCCTGGCTATTGTGAATACTGCCACAATGAACATTGGGCTGCATGTACCTTTTTGAATTATGGTTTTCTCTAGTTATATGCCCAGGAATGGGATTGCTGGTCACATGGTAGTTCTATTTTTAGTTTTAAGGAACCTCCATACTGTTTTCCATAGTGGCTGTATCAATTTACATTCCCACCAGCAGTGCAAGAGGGTTCTCTTTTCTCCACACCCTCTCCAGCATTTATTGTTTGTAGATTTTTTGATGATGGCCTTTCTGACTGGTATGAGGTGATACTTCATTGAAGTTTTCATTTGCATTTCTCTAATAATTAGTGATGTTGAGCATCTTTTCATGTGTTTGTTGACCACCTGTATGTCTTCTTTGGAGAAATATCTATCTATGTCCTCTGCCCATTTTTTTTTTTTTAACATCTTTATTGGGATATAATTGCTTTACAATGGTGTGTTAGTTTCTGC
>NW_006791899.1:0-251 GCF_000442215.2 Lipotes vexillifer | reverse complement strand
AGGAAAAAACGCATACGCCCTTTTTGGCCAACCAAGGAAGCTTGCAATGGAAATCTACGCTACCATGAACTCTCATTTCCCCTGGTGAAAAAGGCCATCTGAAAAAAGTGTAAAATCCAGAAAGGCAGGCCAGGCCAGGGAGAACAGGGAGCATTGTTATGCTGATGGGTGCGATGTAAATTGCCAATAGCCATCCTGGAGAAACGTATGGTATTTCCTGAAACATCAAAAAAACAAGGTACATAGCCTCG
>NW_006791896.1:0-1822 GCF_000442215.2 Lipotes vexillifer | reverse complement strand
CCGTGTCCCCTGCATCGGCAGGCGGACTCTCAACCACTGTGCCACCAGGGAAGCCCTCATTTCTGATTTTATTTATTTGAGTCTTTTCTCTTTTTTTACGTGGTTAGTCCAGTTAAGTTTCTATTAATTATTTTTATGTTTTCAAAAGTTCAACTCAGTTTTAGCAGTTTTTTCTATTGTTTTTCTATTTCCTTTATTTCTTCTCTTTTTAAATATTTCCTCCCTTTTGCCAACTTTGACCTTAGATTGTTCTTTTTCTAGTTTCTTTACATGTTGAGGTGCAGTTAAATTGTTTATTTGAAATTAGTCTTTTTTAAATGTATGTGTTTATTACTATAACAGTCCCTTTTAGCGCTGCTTTTGCTGTATCCCATAAGTTTTGATACATTGTATTTTCATTTATCTCAAGATTTATTTCTGTTTTGATTTCTTCTTTGATCCAATGGTTATTCAGGTGTATACTGTTTAATGTTCATGTATTTTTGAATTTTTCTGTTTCCTCCAGTTTGATTTCTAGTTTGATTCCGTTGTGGTTGGAAAAAGATATGTGAAATGTTTTCAATCTTATTAAATTTGTTAAGACTTGTTTTGTGACCTAGTATGTGATTTATCCTGGAGAATGTTTTGTGTGCTCTTGAGAAGAATGCATATTCTGCTGTTGTTGAGTGAAATATTCTGTGTACATCTATTAGGTAAATTTGGTCTATAGTATTGCTCAAGCCTGCTGTTTCCTTATTGACTTTTCTCTCTGGATGATCTACTATTGAAAGTGGGGTACTGAAGTCTACTATTGGTGTATTACTGTGTATTTCTCAATTCAGATCTTTCAATATTTGCTTTCTATATTTAGGGGCTCTGATGTTGGATGTGCAATTAACCTTTGAGCAATGTGGGGTTAAGGGCACTAACCCCCCACACAGTTGAAAATCTGCATACTGCTATCTCTGCCTCAAAAGCAAAGGTTGATAAATGACTGACCCAAGGCCAGGAAGCTGAAGCAGTTTGGATATAATCAGGACTCAAATTCTAATTTCTTTTGATTCTGCATATTGTGATCTTTTACCAAACACAAACTATTCCCACACACTTAAAGATCTGTAAAAATAAAAATGCAAGTACTATATTTATTGAAAAAAATCTGTGTATAAGCGGACCCACACAGTTCAAACTCATGTTGTTCAAGGGTCAGCTATATATATATATTTGTATATATGTTTTTTATCTTCTTGTCAATTTGACCTTTTATCATTATGTGATGACCTTCTTTGACTCTTAGTGAGAGTTTTAAACAAGTTTATTTTGTCTAATATTATTACAGTCATTGCTACTCTCTTTTGATTACCATTTACATGGACTATCTTTTTCCATCTATTTATTTTCTGCCCATTTGTGTCATTAAATCTAAATTGAGTTTCTGGTAAACAGTATACAGTTGGATCTTATTTATTTTTAGTACTTTAAGCACTCTTTATCTTTTGTTTGAGTTTAATCCTCTTATGTTTGAAGTAATTATTGACAGATAATTGAAAGAACTTACTATTGTCATTTTGTTGTTTTCTGTCTGATTTGTAGTTCTGTTGTTCATCTCTTACTGTCTTCCTTTGTGATTCTTTTTGGTAATGATATATTTTGATTTTTTTTGTGTGTGTATCTACTGTAGGTTTTTTCTTTGTGGTTACCATGAATTCTGAATAAAACTTCTTATAGTTATATAAATAGTTAAAATAAAGCTGGTAACAACTATAATCACATGCAAAAGATCAAAAATTTTACTCCTCCTCCCCCACTTTATTATTGATGTCAAAATTTACTTCTTTTTATA
>NW_006791895.1:0-502 GCF_000442215.2 Lipotes vexillifer | reverse complement strand
TCATAATAAGTCCACAGACACCCCAAAACACACCAGCAGACGTGGACCTGCCCACTAGAGAGATAAGATCTAGCCTCATGCACCACAACACAGGCACTAGTCCCCTCCACCAGGAAGCCTACACAACCCACTGAACCAACCTTAGCCACTGGAGACAGACATCAAAAACAACGGGAACTACGAACTTGCAGCCTGCAAAAAGGTGAACCCAAACACAGTAAGATAAGCAAAATGAGAAAACAGAAAAACACACAGCAGATGAAGGAGCAAGATAAAAATGCACCAGACCTAACAAATGAAGAGGAAATAGGCAATCTACCTGAAAAAGAATTCAGAATAATGATAGTAAAGATGATCCAAAATCTTGGAAATAGAATGGACAAAACGCAAGAAACAGTTAACAAGGACCTAGAAGAAATAAAGATGAAACAGACGATGATGAACAGCACAATAAATGAAATGAAAAATACTCTAGATGGGATCAATAGCAGAATAAATGAGG
>NW_006791894.1:0-4142 GCF_000442215.2 Lipotes vexillifer | reverse complement strand
ACACACACACACACACACACACATCTATATTTATAGTTATATTTAGAAAGAATAGAATAGGTAGGAATTTAAAGAAGCCTAGAAATCTAATTTTGATTGGTCCTACTTCAGGAAAGAAACTTTTCTTAGACTGCCAAGGTGAAGTTGCTACTCCCCCCCATCCCCCGCCACCACCGATGTTGGGGCCTTGGTTCCTTAGCTGTGCAGGACTGGCACTGTTCTGGGGGATGTGTTGAAAGACTACAAGTTGTGGAGCCACGGACATCTGGGTTCAAAGCCTGGAAGTTCTCTTTCCTAGCCAGGTAATTACCCTGAGTAATTTCTGTGAAGCAACAACCTGTGTCTCATTTTCCTCATCTGTCAGAGGGCAATCATTCTTAGGTCACAGGATTGTTGTCAGGACAATTAAATTGAGTAATAATGATTGTGTTTAGTCAGTGGTTGAGTGCAAATTCTGTTCTTTTCATTTCTTATTGGAATTTCGGCCTGGCTTTTGCGACACCACACCCTCCACCTTTTCTCTTAGCTTGGACTAGGACCACTTCCCTCACATCTCACACCTTGATGAGACTTTGGCTCCTAACAGTATCTCCTTTTACTTGTCAGCTGTTGGTCTCATAATGTAAATTAAAATGTCCTTTTAACTAGCTATTCAGAATTTTGCTTCCTAGACTCTGTTTCTTCAACCTCCCTTTTACCTTCCCTTGTCAGCATGCCATTTATTTCTCTTTACTTGCTTCAGACTTGCCCCACCTCCAGGTCAGTTGGGGTGGGGGTTGGGAGGTTTCCCATGATTAAAGCCAAACATATTTTTCCAGCTTTGGAGTCCTTGCTCTGGCACTGTTCCTAAAAACTGAACTGTCTGCTGGTTAACACCCCCTCCCCCGGCCCCACTCTCTGTATTCACACCTAGAATTCTTTTCTCCTGAGTATGATCTTTAATCCGAACTGGGCCTGCCTCTGGTCTGGCTTGCTTGGTGCTGATTACTTTTTCTTTTTTTGTGCTTCTGGTCCAACAGGCACATAAGCTGCAGTAGAAAGAGGCCCTTAGGTACCACTGACTCTCCTACTCAAAGCCTAGTGTCAGCTGTTTCTAAGGAACTAGGCTGCTAGTTAAGGCAGTCGACACGACATAGCCCTAAACATATTCTAGGCCAAAATTGGTATTTTCTCTGCTCTCTGGACATAGCATTTTTTGAGATCCCAACCAAGTATCCAAGAACTTGGAGCAGATCCAAAGCTGCAGTTTCAGGGGCGCGTTCGCACTGCTTGTTCACAGGTACCTCAGTAAGAGTACTGGGAAGCAAGTGAGGAAACAGAAAAAGATTGTTCACATAGGGAGGGTGATTTAAGATGTGAGGGTCAATTTAAGAAATGATTATATGACAAAAGTACATTTTGCCAAAATGATGGTGAACAGATCAGCCGTGGTGAGTTTTTTTCAATTGTCCCTTGTATAATTCCAGGGCCGACCAATAGTTTGCCTCCTGACAAGTTAGCTTGTTTCCTTTTCAGACCAAAGTTTTAGAACCTGTAGTGTTTGCCTTTATGCCTTGGCTGCTAGGAAGCTTGGAGCAAATTTGAATTTTCAACTGAAGCACATATCAACAAAAGGTTTTCTTCTTTTAAATAAAATCATCTCCCCCTCTGTTTTTTTAAACCTCTTTCAATTTTATGGTCCTGTGATATAAGAATTTTTATTGTAAGGTACTTCAAATCTTTTTGGATATTAAGTAGGGTACCTGGTGGGTACGGCTTGTCATCCTTGATTTTTTTGCTATCCTAGGAAATAGGCAAAAGTGTAAGAGAAATTCTTCAGTCTTCCTTGGATGAGGCAACAGACCTTATAGGGAGAAGCACCCCTGCAAGCTTAGCTTAGGTAGAGAGAGGGAGCTGTGCATGGTCTTTGGTATTTTGCTTGGCAGGAGCTCTATTCTCCAGTCCCAAGCTGGTGTTTTGTGAAATTAGACGCAGATGGTTCAGGTGAAAAATAGCACATTTTAGACATTTTAATGGGTGTTGTTGCTACCTGACACCATTCTGAGACAGTAGGGAGGCTGAGGTGTCTTCTTCAGCGTGAACTTTGTAATATGCAATGATAGGGAACTGGGGTCCTAGCTTCCTATATCACCTCCAAGAATGTGGTTGTGAGTCCTCAGTTTGGGAATTCAAGGAGACAGGTGACCTTCAGATAGTACCTTGGAGTCCTCCACCAGAAAAGGGAGCTTGTTCTGTAGACTAGGGTTTCTTGTCTGTATTCTACTTCAAATGAGAGGCAACATTGCCTCAGGGGACAGGTGTCACCAACATCAGGTTAATTTTCCTAAAGCCCAACTTTGATAGTGTCACTTTTTTTCTCACCACTCTTCCTTGGATCTGCCTCATGCTCTCCCTTCTGATCCATCTTGTTCATTGCGCCCTTGTCATTCCTTTTAGCTAAAGCCTAATTTATTTATCAAAAAGGAAGTACCTCTCATGAAGCTGTGCAAGGAGCTTTGGTGTCCGTCAGACCTGGGTCTAAACTTTGGCTTTGTCACACTGAAATAGTGTGGATGACCCTTTCTGAACCACATTTACTCACCTGTAAAATGAGATCAAGGGTACTTTTATGATAGGGTTATTGTGATGCTTAGTATATTAAGGCAAGATCTATCATTTATTGGGCATATAATCTTCATATCATCATTATTATCCCATGCACCCTTTAAGTCAGGTACTAGAAATAGCACGCAAGACAAAAAATCATTAATTACTGGAAATTCTCCCTGAAAATCCCTTGTATTGCAATAAAGCGCTACATCTATGTATAGAACCCTAGATAGTAATGCTTTAAGTATGTGAGCCTCTGATCTGGACTAAAGAAGGGAACAGGATCCTTATTCCCCTACTGGCTTTGAAGAAGCAAGCTGACATGAATGTGAGTTACCTATGAAGGAGGCCATGTGGCAAGCAAATGAAGGCAGGCTTTAGCTGACAAGCAGCAAGACTCCAAAAGCCTGCGAGGAACTGAATCCTGTCAACAGTCACATGAGCTTGGACATGGATTCTTCCCCAGATGAGCCTCAGGTAAGACCCTAGCCCTGACCAACACCTTGATTAAAGCCTTACAAATGACCCAGCTAAGCCATTCTTGGACTCTTACCCACAGAAACTGAGAGATAATAAATGTGTGTTGTATCGAGCCAAAAGAAAATAAAAGGAACAAATGGAAAGTGTTTATAGAGTTGTCTGGATATTCAAACCATTTTACCTCTATGATGACCATTATATTTCTAATGGTGAATAGGGGAATCTGTGGAGAACTCTACAGGTTTTGTTTGTTGGATTTGTTCCTTTTTGTTTTCATATTAAACCTCTACCTTCATCCAAGTTAATAGAATTGTGGTTGTGAACATATATGCTGTATGTAAAGCACTTAGCCCAGTTTCCACCACTACCAGTAAGGACTTAATAAAATGTTAGCTGCTATTTTCCTTAGTAGTAGCAATAATAGTAACACTAGTAAGATATGTGACAGCACACAACACAGGGCCTGGTACATAGTCATTGCTCAATAATGTTGGATGGTTTTGGGTAACTGAATCCATGTATTTACTATTCTTTTAAAGTATAGTAAAGAAGGATTTGGCCACCTGCTTCCTGTCTTTCCAAGTTTCCTTCTATGGCCCTTTGGCCATTGGTCACATTTCATCATGAAGTTTGTTCTCAAGTAATTCTGAAGGCCAGGAGTCTGCCTTGTTCACCTTTGCACTCCCACAGTTCCTGGCACATGATAGGTACTCAGGGAAGGAATAGATGGATGGAGGAAGCAAAGGTTTGAATCAAGCAAGGACTCTCCTTGCCTTTGTGAGATTTTAGGGACCAGACTTCAATTTGGGCTATTGCTGCTTTTTCTGGGCTTTTGGTACCAGGCCTTGATGGTTCTGTATATTCTTATTTTTTTTATTTTTTAAAATTTTTGTTTTTGGTTTTTTTTTGCGGTAAGCGGGCCTCTCACTGCTGTGGCCTCTCCCGTCACAGAGCACAGGCTCCGGACGCGCAGGCCCAGCGGCCATGGCTCATGGGCCCAGCCGCTCCAGGGCACGCAGGATCCTCCCGGACCGGGGCACGAACCCGCATCCCCTGCATCGGCAGGCGGACTC
>NW_006791893.1:0-305 GCF_000442215.2 Lipotes vexillifer | reverse complement strand
ACCTAAGTCCTTCCCTGACACTGTCCCTAACTCAGATCCTAAAGACAGACCTCACTTAGGCCCTGTTGCCATACCTTCGTTAGGCTCTGACGCTATCCCTACATCAAGCCCTAACACTGGTCCTGATTAAGGCCCTGACACTGGTCCTATCTAAGGCCCTGATGCTCTTAATAACTAAGGTCTTCACACTATCCCTAGCTAATTTCCTGACACTATCCCTGGCCTGGAACCGGACTCTGTCTCGAGCTAATTTCCTGCCTCTTATCCTCACAGAAGCCCTAATGCTCTCCCTAACTAAGGCCCAG
>NW_006791892.1:0-4581 GCF_000442215.2 Lipotes vexillifer | reverse complement strand
AACCCGTGTCCCCTGCATCAGCAGGCGGACTCTCAACCACTGCGCCACCAGGGAAGCCCAAGCTCACTTTTTTTAAATGAAATATATGAACTGTTGATACATATTACAAACTGATAGGTTACTCTCTCTCCCTCTCTCTCGCTCTCTTTCTGTCAAGCAATAATAATGGATGTATCAGTGGGCTCAAGCTGCCATAGCAAAATACCAAAGAATAGGTGGCTCAAACAAAATAAATTTATTTTGTCATAGTTTTGGAGGCCCAAAGTCCCAAGATCAAGGTGCCATCAGAGTTTTATTTAAAATAAATAAATTGTGTTATTTGTTTTAACTTTGGTAGTTTCATTGCATTTATATTCTGTTCTGATACCATCATTCATGTATACATTTAGTCTTTATTGTACATTACGTTGGATTCAATCCTTATCATCTTTTACCATTCATTTTTGAGTTTTTAAGTTTACTCCATTGTTTGATATGGTGGGTTTGTTTGACAAGTAATTTGTTCAAGAAGAATTCCTGGGTGTTTTATTTTTTGAATTCTTAAATGCTGAACATACTTTGCTGTATACTTAAACGCTTATCTTAGGCAGAGATTTTAAAAGTCACAAGACTTGGTAAGGGGTTTCTCCATTCTTCTCAGATTGAATGTGCTGTGGAGAAGTCTGAGGCCAGCCTGTAGATGTCTTGCTGCTTCTGAGTATTTGCCTGAAGGATTCTTTATCTCTGAACTTCAGTAACTTAACAGGGATATGTCACAATGTTGATCATTCAATATCAGTTTTGCTTTGAAGACGATGCATTGTTTCCAGGGGCAGATTTAGGTCACGTTTCATTTCATGGCAATTTTATTTTATTATATTTTACATTGTTTATCATACCCTTATGTTGAAACATTTTTTTTTTTGTTTTCTTTCATTGTATTTTTCTTCTGCATTTTCTTTGATTGTCTCAAACCTTTATATTTTAATCTGTGCCTTGCTGCTTGTTTCTTTAATATATTTGTATTTCTGTAAAACCTTAGGAGGACTCCATGCTAATCTTTGATTATTGTCAGGAAGGTACTAGATGTCACAATAGTAGGAGACCTTGTAGTTAATTGAATGTCTGAACTCAAAAGCTGCTGATTAGATTTAGTATTATCCTAGAAGATTTCCCTTAGAACCTTATCCTATGGAACATTTTTAACAGTAATTTGGATAAAGAGGTAGAGGACATAGTCATCAAAGTTTACAAATGATATGAAATTGAGAGAGGACTTAGATAGTAAACTTATTGGATGACAGAATTAGAACTGTATTTTTTAACTGGCCAAGATAAAATAGGGCGGTCCAAATAAAATAGGACGATATTTAGTGGAGGTACATAGAATATCTTTCTTGAGTTTAAAACATTGAAGAACGAAGGAGACATATCTTAGCTATATACAATGAAGGAAACTTTGGCACTTTAGATGATAGTGTTCTCAGATAGAGGTCAGCAGGGCAGAATAGATGTCCAAAAGCTAATGCAATCTTAAACTTATTGAATAGAATTCCAGCTTCTACACGTATGGAAGTGAGTCTTCCATTTCATCTTCGTTTTTCTAATCACAGCTATATCATGGTGGAGACTGGATTTTTTTAAAAAGGTAAATTAGAGCACATTTAGAGAACAACCATGCTATTGAGAGGCTACAAGTCTATGAGAAATAATTGAAGAAACTCATGATGATTAATATGGAGAAGGCAGGGAGCTCATAATAGCTGTCTTCAGATATTTGAGAACTCTAGGGTGGAATTGGAATGAGATTTATTCTCTGTCATTCCAAGAAAAAAAGAACTAGTGAGTTGAGTTAATATTAGGAACTGTCAAGAACTATAGAAAGATGAACAAACCTCCCTGGGAAGCAAGTTTCCTGTCCTGAAGCTGTATCAGTACAGCCTGGAATGTCATTTGTTTGGGATATTTTGATTGAGAAGGTTCAAACATTAGATTTTCTTTTATATGAATATATATGATATGTATAATATAATTTATCCATTATATATTTAGAGATAGATAGATAGGTAGGTGGATACTCTGAATTGTGTCTTCTAGTAATTACAAAAGATTTCCCTGTCTTAGAGGTTGTTTCAACTATTTTTATGAACCTTACTGTTTAGTATAGCAGGTTGTTTTCTTTCAGAATGCTTTTTAAATCATCTCATTATAAATGTTTGGTTTTATTATATGTTGTACCACTGCAATTGAGGAATATTAATTTTTGAAATTTTGTAATAAATACAGTGTAATATTCTGCCATTAGAATTGAAATGTTAATTCTTTGTTATTCACACTTCTCTCAAAGAAAAACATTCAAGAATCAACTGCACAGCTGATAACACTGCATGAAATGTTAGAGGTAAGTGTTTTGTGTAGTTGTTTTGTCTTGAAGATATCTCTTTATTAGTGATTTGTGAACAATTATACATAGGCTTGAAAAAGAAAATAATGATGCTTTAGTTCTTAAGGTATACACCAAACTTTATTATATATATTAATTTATCTTAGTATAAAATTAGTTTCTATTTTCTATGTAGTAAGAAAGAATATTATTTTTTAGAAGAAGATGAAACTAAAGTCTTACTCTTAATCGTGTTCCCAATTATTACTTTAAGAAAATTTTTATGATGTTGTTTAGTATCTACACAGTAAAAGCCTATGCTGTTACATTGATGTAATCTTTAGTTGGCCAGTCTGTATTCTATATAAAATACACAATTGAGTTTAAGGATTCTTTCCACAAAGTTGCAGAACTTCATTCACAGATTTTCCTTAAATAACATCAGCTTCTTTTTTCATAATGTAAGGACTCATTACATCTTTTTCTGCCTGACATTTGCTTTTTATTTTATTTACAAATATCTCTGACCTTTAAAAAAAAAAGAAGTTTTTGAACTTCAGCCAAATTACCAACTATATTAAATACTTAAATCTTTATATGATGACCTATTGCAGATTGGGTGGAGAGGAAGGTAGTCTATGAAGAACTATTTAACAATTAATGTGGCTTTTTAAAGTCATTGGTAAGTTTAGAATAAAATGATTTCAGAAAACTTGTTTCACATTGTAATTTTATGCATTGGATGCTAAAGTCTCTATGTATCTAGCTAAATGGTTTTGGTGCCTCAGGATATCTTAATATAGAATATTATTACTTTGGAAAGCAAAATACAATTATTTTTTAGATTGTGATTTGAATCTTTTAACATATTCCTATTTACTCCAGTTTATACCGAAACTACTGTTTCTCGTGGATGACTTGACTTTTTTTTAGTAAAAGTTGTTATGACAGTTGTTAACTGGGAAATACATGTGTAATTTTTGAATAGTGAACTATGAGATACCACGTAAAACTTAGATTTAGAAACTATTTTTGTCTCCAAGCTTGTATTATCAATAATAAATGTAAACAGAATTTAAACTGCAGTTCAGTGAAGAATAAACCAATATACATGTTCATGTTAAAGTAGAATTTTTAGCATTTAATTATTTCTGGCATCTACTAGAACTTTGATTAATATAACTGAAGTTAGAAATGAAAAGAAAAATTTAAAATTATATTAAAAGAAGCAGTTGCTCTAAAATGGGAATAATATTTAATTATTTTATTATCATACCTAAAAGAAATGAGACCAAGAGCTTTTTTCTCCAGGATGTGGTTCTGAAGTAGCTAAAGTTAGGGAGTTCCCTGGTGGTCTGGTGGTTATGATTCCAAGCTTTCACTGCCCCAGCCCACATTCAATCCCTGGTTGAGGAACTGAGATCCCACAAGCCACATGTTGCAGCTAAAAAAAAAAAAAGAAAGAAATAGCTAAAGTTAATGGCAGATGAAATTATTTCAAGAATTCAGATGTAAAAAAAAAAAAAAATAAGAATTGAAATTTTGATATTATTATGAAATGTGATTGAGATGAGAGCTTTATAGTTTTAATTTTATTTCTGTGGTACTTTATATTTGTATAAATTGTATTTTTCCTTTTCTGTGTTTCTTAATATAACATATTTAAAGCTTTGGCTTGGCAATTCAGAGATATGGAATCTAATCCATGATCTATTACTAATTATGTGCCCCTTGAGGAATTTTTTAACCCTTCTGGATTCTGGTTTTGTAGTTTGTGAAGGCACTGTGTGGGAGCTGAGGAGGTAGAGTAATAATTGATACATATTTAGCATTTTTCAGTATGTTTCATAAAACATTAGTGTTTGAAGAATTTTAAATGTGTGTTTCTTAAAAAAACTTTTTTAATGCCAGTGGATCTGGGATATACAGGTGATTCTGAGTGCACATTGTCAGTCTTTCTCCAGCTTATATAACCATAGAACCCTGTTTCTCCACACTAAGAGCATCCTTAGGGAGACCAATTCCATGGAATGTAGTTTGGGAAATGTTAGTCTTATATAATTTACTGCAGATACGTAAAATGTCCCAATTTGTGGTTGTAACCCCTCAATATCCTTAGTGAAGAAATCAAAGATATTTAAGATAATTTGAAGGAAATGATGATGATAGAATTGTTGTTTCAAAGATTTATCAGATGAATAGGTGTTTTTTGGGGAAAG
>NW_006791891.1:0-351 GCF_000442215.2 Lipotes vexillifer | reverse complement strand
ACACCCCATGCCAAACAACTAGCAAGACAGGAACACAACCCCACCCATTAGCAGAGAAGCTGCTTAAAATCATAATAAGTTCACAGACACCACAAAACACACCACTGGATGTGGTCCTGCCCACCAGAAAGACAAGATCTAGCCTCATCTACCAGAATGCAGGCACAAGTCCCTTCCACCAGGAAGCCTAAACAACCCACTGAACCAAACTTGCCCACTGGGGGAAGACACTAAAAACAACGGGAACTATGAACCTGCAGCCTGCAAAAAGGAGACCCCAAACACAGGAAGTTAAGCAAAATGAAAAGACAGAGAAATACACAGCAGATGAAGGAGCAAGGTAAAAACCCA
>NW_006791890.1:0-204 GCF_000442215.2 Lipotes vexillifer | reverse complement strand
CTTAGTATGATAATCTCTAGGTCCATCCATGCTGCTGCAAATGGCATTATTTCATTCTTTTTATGACTGAGTAATATTCCATTGTATAAATATATCTCATCTTCTTTATCCATTCATCTGTCGATGGACATTTAGCCTGCTTCTATGTCTTGGCTATTGTAAATAGTGCTGCTATGAACATTGGGGTGCATGTATCTTTTCGAA
>NW_006791887.1:1623969-1675554 GCF_000442215.2 Lipotes vexillifer | reverse complement strand
CCCGTGTCCCCTGCATCGGCAGGCGGACTCTCAACCACTGCGCCACCAGGGAAGCCCTGGTAATATTTTTTTTCTTGATCTGGGTACTGGCTACATGGATGACCCAGTTTGTGAAAATTCATTAAGCTGCATACTTATGACATATATACTTTTGTGCCTTCATATAATTTGATAAAATTAAAATGTAATATTTTCATTAGAGTTAAAATACAATAACCTTGTATATTTGAACATTTTGAGGAGAGATTTACACTTCTGGCAGAGTTCATTTACTAAATACAAATGTATTTACTGATAAATACATTAGAAAACTAAGTAAATAGGAGGTGGGGAGGTCAATCAACTCCACCAGAAAACAAAACACCATATGTAAAAGAAAAAGTAATTATGGTATATGACATGATTCAACTGGGACTATTTCATATAACAACATTGAAAATAAATCTAAACCAAAATTATGACTAAACTGGAAGGATGGGAGGGCCAATGAGTTTGTGGGCTAGGGTGTTATCATAATGCACAAAATCCCTATCTTCCATAGTAAAAATTCAATAGTTAATAACAAAATAAAAAATAAATCTAGAAACAGCAATGGAAACATTTAGAAATATGGGGGCAAATACCAGAACACAAGGTTGAAAAGTTTCAAAGTAGCTGTCTTTGGGGAGAAGTGTTCAGGGGTAGGAAGAGGACAGTGCAAGTGATTATAAATCTTGTAGGATTATCAGACTCTTCAAACCATTTACATATATTAATTTGACAACAACTTTTGAAAAATATAGTTAATTGCTATTAACAATTATGTAGCATTTTGGCCTCTCACAGAGTTCCTACTACTACATAACTGTGTTACAGGTAATCCATGAATGATGTTATGGATAACCTAAGAATGATGGGACCGCTGGCAGCCAGGGTAAGACATCCTGGGTTCCTGATCTTCTGAACATATGAGCTCAAAGCTAAAAAGCGGGACACTTCCCTGGTGGTCCAGTGGGTAGTCTCCATGCTCCCAATTTAGAGGGCCTGGGTTCGCTCCCTGATCGGGGAACTAGATACTGCATGCATGCCACAAGTAAAGAGTCCACATGCCGCAACTAATAAGTCTGCATGCCACAACTAAGAAGCCCACATGCCGCAACTAAGACCAGGAGCAGCCTAAATAAATAAATAAATATTTTATTTAAAAAAAAAAAGCTAGTATGCTTTCAGTCACAAGAAAAGGCATTCCAGTGCTAAGGAATTTTTCCTCTCAGCCTTTTCTGCCTGTATTAACAAGGTATCCTTAGCACCTCATATGTTCACATATGTGGAACAATGGCAGATAAAATTACTAACCAGTTTTGATGCTATACTGGGAGAGTGTACCTAAGACAAGTTAAAAATGATTATGCATAAGCAATTGTAAAATGGTACAGTAAGATAAAAAATAAAGATCAATTATAGGGAATTCCCTGGTGGTTCAGTGGTTACAACTCAGCACTCTCACTGCCGGAGCCCGAGTTCGACCCCTGGTCAGGGGAACATAAATCCCGCAAGCAGTAAAGTACAGCCAAAAAAAAAAAAAAGATTAATTATTTTCTCTCTACATTTTTCATGAAAAACTTTATTAATTCCATCATGCACTTTCTTTAGGCATGACAGCAAAGGTTAAAAACCCTAAAGGAGGGGCTTCCCTGGTGGCACAGTGGTTGAGAGTCTGCCTGACGATGCAGGGGACACGAGTTCGTGCCCGGGTCTGGGAAGATCCCACATGCCGCTGAGTGGCTAGGCCCGTGAGCCATGGCCGCTGAGCCTGTGCGTCCAGAGCCTGTGCTCCGGAACGGGAGAGGCCACAACAGTGAGAGGCCCGCATACCGCAAAAAAAAAAAAAAAACCCTAAAGGAAATGATTGATGAATTTTATAACATGAAAATTAAACAATTCCACATGACACAGCAAAATACACCATAAATATGGTTAAAGGCAAAACCACAAACTAGGAAAGATGTATATAACTTCTGACAAAAGGTTAATATACTTACATAAAGAATGCTTCTAAATCAAAGCATAAAGACAAACCTGTCTATAGTAAAACAGGTAAAGGATGCAAACAAGCCAAAAACAGAGAAATACATTCTACTACTTAGCAGCCTTTTCATGGACTCTCCAGGACTTTGAAAAATTTAGATAGAAAACCACTCCTATATGCAAAATGAGTCAGCAACTTTTACAAATATAAATATTTGTAAATTTTTTTGTATATACCAGCGCGTCTGGAGCCTGTGCTCTGCAACGGGAGAGGCCACAACAGTGAGAGGCCCACATACCGCAAAAAACAAAAAAAAAAAAAAAAACCCTAAAGGAAATGATTGATGAATTTTATAACATGAAAATTAAACAATTCCACATGACACAGCAAAATACACCATAAATATGGTTAAAGGCAAAACCACAAACTAGGAAAGATGTATATAACTTCTGACAAAAGGTTAATATACTTACATAAAGAATGCTTCTAAATCAAAGCATAAAGACAAACCTGTCTATAGTAAAACAGGTAAAGGATGCAAACAAGCCAAAAACAGAGAAATACATTCTACTACTTAGCAGCCTTTTCATGGACTCTCCAGGACTTTGAAAAATTTAGATAGAAAACCACTCCTATATGCAAAATGAGTCAGCAACTTTTACAAATATAAATATTTGTAAATTTTTTTGTATATACCAGTGGGAAATCAGAGTATACAGCATATAATTCAGCCAAGCAGAGATAAATATGCGAAGCATCAAGTTTATCGAAAGAAGAAAAGGAATCTAATAGTATTCTGCCTATATATACTATCTTCTGCATTCCTACCTAACTAAACACCAGGGAAAGACACTACAGTTTCTCCAGCAGGAGACTGGCATAATGAGCAAGGAGGTATTTGATAAGGGTATGCATGACAGCTGAAGGGGTTTAAATTAACTCACCAGATATGAAGGGGGGAAAAGTCTAGATTTTGATAGTGGCAATGGCAAAAGAGAAAAAGGAACAAATCGCTAACTCTTGGCTCTGTTTCTCATATCAAATGACAAGCAATAACATTTTATTACCAAAGATGAAAGCAGATCAACAAACGATACCTCCAGTGACAATCATCTGGAGAAGAAACAACAGAATGAAAAGATTTAAAACCCCTTTCTTCACTAAACCGTATTTTACTCTGTCAAATAATAATAAAGCTTAATATAATTACTTGTCACCTTTTTTCAAAATCAAAAATTTCTCAAGTACAGAAAAGAGATCCTTATTAAAATTGCAGAGGACGAAGCTAGATCTTCTCTTGCATTATCTAATTACTGAAGAATAGCTTATTAAAACTTAACACTGAGTCAACTCATATTCTCTTTTACCACACCACCCCCAGAAAGAAAAAAAGTAGGTGTCAGACATGACAAACAAAAATGGGTATCTGATGTTATACAACCACGGATCTGTGAAAATTCTCATTTCAAATACATATGAATTCAACGATGAACACATGTGACATACAAGAACTCATTTAGAAAAGGTATTGGCAGCAATGTTTTTACTTAGCCAAAGAGTGCTATGGAATATTATGCCATGCCAACATAACAAGACGTTGCATCCTCACTCTCTCAAAATGGTACTTGCTGTTTGAGACCTAACTAATGATAGAAAAATGTTAGGGAAAAGCCATTAGGAATCAGAGGCAATAAAATACAAACTTATACCAAAGGCTAAGATGTCAGGAGAAAAAGAGGCTTATGACTCAATATTTGGCATGTCATGAAAGTGTTATTCCCAATTAAGAGAATTTCCTTTGGCAAAATTACTTGGAAAATGTGCATTCCTAAAATGCAATTATATTAAAATAAAATAGCTTGAACACCCACAAGGATTATATGCTAAACATTAAATTTATTTTTAAATAATCAAATTTGTTTCATTGAATACAAAAATCATTCTGTAAAACAAAAAAAAAGCTTAAATAAGGGCTTCTATGTCACACAAAAACATAGGGGGGAAAATCCTAGTTCTAATAAGTTTTCCAAAATAAAGACATAAAAACAGTATCTACAAGTCCATCCCAGTCTTAAGACTTTATGACGACCTTCCGTGTTAAAACAGGGATATTCTCAAGGGTCTAAAACTGTCAAGGTAGGGCAGGAATTCTAAACTAAACTTGGGCAATGAGCCTAAACAAATTTAAATATAAATTGTCCCTCCTAGTTCAGCTCTTTTCATGAGGATCCAAGTGTGTCAGCTTAGGGCAGGTATTAATCTACCAAGAGATAAAATACACAAAGCGACACTATAGTAGCAATTACATATACTGATGAGATAATGAACATTTTCAAAGTAAGAATTTATAAAGGCTAAATGGTTTTCAAAGTATTTACATTTCTGCTCCCAAATACAGGAACCATAACTCACAGTGTATTTTTAAAAGGCATTAAAATGAACTCTTCTATAAACTGAAACGTAAAGAAAATAGACTATTACATGGCATAGCCCTAGAGTGGAATACAACAGTTTAGTAATAATTATAATTAGAAATTTAACATTTATACCGTATTATAGATCATCAATTTCCAAAAACCTAAGCTTAACGAAGTATAATTATTGCCTTCACCTGTTCCTCTGGTAACTGTCTTCATATTTTCTTTAATCTCTGATTAGAATATAACAGTTAGAAGACATTTTATAGGAGAATAAAGAGCACTACCTCACAATAATGGTAAGCCATCTTTCTAAATCTAACTTAGCCTTCCTGAGAGGATTCTGAAGATATATAAGGATACTACATCAAAGCTGTTATTTACATCACTCAGTAACGTACTACAGGTAGATATGTGAAAGTGCATAAGTATTTTATCTGCAATGAATAAATAGGTTAGCTTTTACTATATGCGATTATTCCATGAGTTCCAAAAAAAAAAAATTCTAAATGAGCAGTATTAATGCCTAAAAAAGTTAGTGTCTTAGCCTCAGAGTAGTATAAAACAGAATATGACCCAAGACTTCCTAACTTATATGTAAAAACATGAAAAAAGCTACCCCTCTAAGGATTTAGCCCTTATTAAGGAACAATTTTGAACGACAAAAAATTCTTAAGTCACTGTATACTACTATAAGCAAAACAGCTTGCATGCCTTTCAACAATTAGTCAATTTTTTGCATAGTTAAATCATAAAAGGTTAACAATCTCACCAGTCTAATCAGCTAGCTGAGTTATTTCCCTCACACACGCACACACACAAGACTAAATACTGCCTTATAAATTAAATAATACCTAATATGACTTTCAAGTACAGGAAATAACACTTTCTAACCTAAAATTATTTAAAAGTCAATACTAATTGTGGTTTGAACACAGAAGAAGAAACTTAAGTATTCACCTCTACTCTCTTCTGAAACCCTAACAAAAAGACCATAAGAAGAATAAAGATATATATAAAATCAAAAGGATAAAGAAAATAGAAGAGGACAGTTGACCAGATATTGAGAGACTATTGCAATATGAAAAAAGATGAATTTAGCAGACTGGTAGAAGGCTGAAACCTAACAGGATAGGGGGGAGAGAATGGGAGAGAATGAGGGGTTGAAGCAAGCTCTTGTGTATAGATAAACCTGAAAAGGCTTAGGATCGAAACAGTTTGAAAGTAAAGGTGTGGGCTTCCCTGGTGGCGCAGTGGTTGAGAATCTACCTGCCAATGCAGGTGACACAGGTTCGAGCCCTGATCTGGGAAGATCCCACATGCTGCAGAGCAACTGGGCCCGTAAGCCACAATTACTGAGTCTGCGCGTCTGGAGCTTCTGCTCCGCAACAAGACAGGCCACGATAGTGAGAGGCCCATGCACCTTGATGAAGAGTGGCCCCCGCTTGCCACAACTAGAGAAATCCCTCGCACAGAAATGAAGACCCAACACAGCCATAAATAAATAAATATTTTTTTCCCTTTTTTTTAAAGAAAGTCAAGGTGTGAGACGGGGCTGAAAATAAAAGGATAAAAGGTGTATGAAGTTATAAGCAGTTAAACACATAAATCTCTTCCTCTGGCTCTTCAGTCAGGTGACTACCCCTATATGGCAGAAGATTTGTACTCTGGGAAGGTTAAACAAGAGAACCACTAGATGAGAGCAGAAGTAAGATTTATTGAAAAACAAGGAGATTAAATAAAATTCTGTAACTAAATGCTAAAACCACAGGCTTGTCCCATTCATGTACCCAATCCAGACACCAGTCTTTTCTCTCTCAGGTGGAAGATTAGAGGATTCCTATCCAGAGAAGCTACTCACTCAAGAGAAAAGGCCTATAGATACTGATACTCGTGGGTTTCCCATAAAAAGATCGATGCCCTAATCTAAACTCGTTGAGACCCACTTATCAACATGTGCACTCACACAGTTTCCCACTTGCAGCTTCTTAGTGATTCACTCTTAAATATAAATCAAGGGCTAAAGAAAACTATAAATTTTAGGAAAACCTCCAGAATGAGAGGCAAAATTAGAAGAAAAAAAGGTAAAAAGCAACTAAGAAGACAGAGATAAATGAAAAGAATGAAAAACAACACTATAACTAAAATCTTCTGGTAATTTCTGTTTCACAAAACAGTAACATTAAGTTTTGAAAGGGGTAAACGTGGAAAAAGAAAGCCCTCCAGTTAATAACAAGATAACCATAGTTAGAGAAGCATATTGAATTATTTATGGGTAAAACGGCATGATGTCTAAACCTGCTCTCAGAAACTAGAGAGATGAAACATTGGCAAAATGTTAATCACTAAACTGGGTGATAGGTAGATCATAGTTCATTTTAAGATTCTCTCCCCACTTTTGTTTATGTTTACATTTTCAGTAATAAAGTATGTTTACATTTTCAGTAATAAAGTTTTTTAAATGACCAAAAAAAATTTTTTTTTTCCTCAGTACATGGGCCTCTCACTGTTGTGGCCTCTCCCATTGCGGAGCACAGGCTCTGGACGCACAGGCTCAGCGGCCATGGCTCACGGGCCCAGCCGCTCCGCGGCATGTGGGATCCTCCAGGACCGGGGCACAAACCCGTGTCCCCTGCGTCGGCAGGCGGAGTCTCAACCACTGTGCCACCAGGGAAGCCCAAAATGACCAAAATTTTAAAACACATTTCAAAAGATTGTGAAGATAAAAGTTGAGAAAATTATTGAGAGTAGAACAAAAAGACAAAAATGTAGAAAATACAAGAGAACATGAAAATTAGAGAATCAATCTAACTCATCATCTAAGTAACAGGAGTTCCAGAAAGAGAGAAAAGAAAATGTCAGAAAGAGAATTAAAGAATTTAATAAAATTTCCCAGAACTAAAGGACTGGAGTTTCAAGAGAAGCCTCCAAAGTAAGGTAAGTATAATAAATGATAAAAGACATAAAACGAAATCAAGAATAATCTATTTGACCATATGGAAAACAGTATTCAAAAGGGTTTTACAATTCTATTAGAGAATTTAGAATCATAAATGAGAGTGACAAAGGAAACCAAGGAAAACGGGAAAACAAGACAATTATTAACTCCAGGAAAAATAAAAGATTTTCCAAGAAAGGAAATATAATCACACTGTACAGCTGGGGACGAAGTCAACATAATACTTACATATATAGTCGACCCTCAGTATCCATGGCTTCAGGACCCCCATGGATACCAAAATCTGAGGGTGCTCCAAGTCCCTTATATAAAATAGCACAGTATTTGCATTAACCTACACACATCCTCCCATATACTTTATCTCTAGATTACTTGTATAAGATGACTAAACTGTTAGCTTCCATAACAGCAATTCAAAAGAAAATGTTAAAAATTGAAAAATCATTTACAGTATCAGCACACCATTTAGAAATCTGGAGGTAAAAACTGTATCAGAAAAGAAGACTGAAAAGAGGAAAGATAGGAGGGAATAGGTAAAACAGGGTACTTCTATTTAACATCATAAATCTAGAAGTATTTTTTAATAACTATGTACACATTATTCACAATAGCCAAAATATCCCAAGAATTCAAATGTCCATCAACAGACTAACAGACGAAAGGAAATGTGGTATATATGTACAACAGGATATTATTCATCCTTAAAAAATAAGGAAACCCCACCATTTGCAACAACATGGATGGCACTGTGCTAAGTGAAGTCAGTCAGTTACAGAAGGACAAATATTGCATGATTCCATTTATATGAGGTATAGTCAAACTCACAGAAGCAGAGAACAGAATGGTGGTTGCCAGGGAATGGGGGGAGGGGAAATGAGGAAGTTGATGTTCAAAGGGTACAAAGTTACCAAAAACAACAACCCCTCAAAACCCCAAAAAACCCCACAACATATACACATATTACTTTGATAAAAGCAAAACAAAATAAAGACTGCCTGCGGGGAGGGTGGTGAAAGAACAGGGTGGTGAGAAGTTTTTACATTTTGTCCTTAGTTCTCCCGTTTATGCTTTGGGATAATGACTGCCTGTCCCTTTCTCCAAATAAATCAACAGTCTAATCACACTTTGCAGTGTAAAGTCAGGACAGTGCAAAAGCCTTGCTACTACAGGGGGATCAGCTCGGTGCTTTGTGACCACCTAGAGGCGTGGGAGAGGGAGGGTGGGAGGGAGACACAAGAGGGAGGGGATATAGGGATATATGTATACATATAGCTGATTCACTTTGTTATACAGCAGAAACTAACACACCATTGTAAAGCAATTACACTCCAATAAAGATGTTAAAAAAAAAAAAAAAAGCCTTGCTACTGTAAGGCACTGAGGAAAACGGGTGCAAGGTGATTAGTTTACCCTGGGCATTCACTCTTCCAAGCCTTTCTTCCTTTCCTCCTCCAGATCCCCAGGGAGGATAGATTATAATCTAAGGCCTCCTTCCACTACTTTTTCCCATGAGTTTCAAAGTAAAACCCTGGCCAGTGTTGTTGTATGGTGCAGCACAGGAATGATGGACACTGATTTTATGGTGCCTGGGGCTCATTCTTCCCCTAGAAATGTACACAGACTTTGACCTGGACTTTAATTAGTTCCCCCAAATAGTAGCTGAATACCAAACACAGGAGCTGAAAACCTCAGGAAAAAGCAGCTAATGAACCAAAATAATCACCTGAAGATACATACAACTATAATAAGAGACAGACAGAACCAGACAACAAATACCATTTCAATTCTTTATTTCCTTAAATATACTATACCATGCTTATTTTAGTTCTCGATCCATCTGTTCCAAAACCCAACAATTTGTTATCTATAAGATTTTTAAAAACTGGAAAAAATAAAAGGATAGAAAAATGTACTAAGAAAAAATAAGCTAAAAGAAGCTGGAGAAGCAATCTGATAAAATGCAATTCAAGACCAAAAAATGTCTTTAACAGACAAAGAAGGACAGTACGTACATTTATAGATTGGCCAAAATAAGAAAGCTGCGTATTGTTAAGTGCTGGCAAAGATAAAAGAAATATGCACTGTTAGTTACTAAGAGTACAGATTCATTTCTTCCCTATTCTATTCCCTATATTAGAGAACAATCCTACACTCTTCAGTCAAATTAAGTATGCATCCCCTATAATCCAGCAATTCTGCTCCTGGCTCTATATTCCAAAGAAATTCTCATAAAGGTACATAATAAGATCCATACCTGGATGTTCACTATATATAGCAGTGACAATCACAAAGTAAAGATGGAGTCAACCTGGGTGGTCATCATTGAAAATCAACAGCTAAATTGTGATGCACTCATACTACAATATTAAGTAACAGTCAGGAGCAATTAGGTGTATACATAGCAACATGGATGGATCTTTAAAATATACTGCTTAGGAGGAAAAAACTTAATAGAAAGAAATAAGAAAAACAATACCTAAATAACATAAAGTACATGTACGTGAACAAAACACATTGTATAGGAACAAGAACAAGTAAAGTAGAATGGTTGCCTATGGCAGGAGGAGAGAAATGAAAGTGGAGTTTGGGGATAAAAGGAAGGAAATAATGAGAGGTATAATTTGCACAGACCAATGACAACAAAGTGCTATAAACTGAGGATTATGATTAATTTAACCCTCTGCACCTAAGATCCAAAAAGAAAATGTTGTGGGTGGATAATCAGCAAAAATTTGAAAATAATTCAAGAATGGTGATAATCCATAATAGAATTAAAATAGAAAAGTTAAAGACACTAAGACTTGCTTTGGAAGAGAGAATTCTTTTACACAGCCAGAACAAGTCCTGAGGGTAGGCCTTAAATAAATACTACTTGAAAATTTTTTTGCAGTCCTGGAAAACAGTTTCTACATAAATGACCTACTCACTTGCCTTTTTCTCTGTTAAAAATTAATCTTGAAACTTCCCTGGTGGCGCAGTAGTTAAGAATCCTCCTGGCCAATGCAGGGGACATGAGTTGGAGCCCTGGTCCTGGAAGATCCCACATGCCTCGGAGCAACTAAGCCCATGCGCCACAACTAATGAGCCTGCGCTCTAGAGCCCGTGAGCCACAAATACTGAAGCCCGTCCACCCTAGAGCCGGTTTTCCGCAACAGGAGAAGCCACTGCAATGAGAAGCCTGCGCACCACAACGAAGAGTAGCCCCCACGAGCTTCCCTGGTGGCGCAATGGTTGAGAATCTGCCTGCCAATGCAGGGGACACGGGTTCGAGCCCTGGTCTCGGAAGATCCCACATGCCACGGAGCAACTAGGCCCATGAGCCACAATTACTGAGCCTGCGCATCTGGAGCCTGTGCTCCGCAACAAGAGAGGCCGCGATAGTGAGAGGCCCGTGCACCGCGATGAAGAGTGGCCCCCACTTGCCACAACTAGAGAAAGCCCTCGCACAGAAATGAAGACCCAACACAGCCATAAATAAATAAATAAATAAACGAGTAGCCCCCGCTCACCACAACTAGAGAAAGTCCACGTGCAGCAACGAAGACCCAATCAGCCAAAAATAAATAAATAGATAAATCATTTTAAAAAGAGTACCTACCGAAGGATATTCATAAATTTGAATGGTTGCCCAAGGGATAGAAGGGGAGAAATGGAATGGGAATAAAAAGAAATGGATACATATATACATACCAACCAACAAAAGAAAAGGTCTGGTATAGGCAAAATAATGATAGTCATGAATTGATAAGTATGATTATTAATTCAAACCTAGGAACAATAACAAAAAACTGGTTTAAAAATATATGTGACTGAGTCTGGGGGTAAGGCTCACTTCGGGTATGGCTTTATGCTAGACATAACCATGGGAGTAACCGAAGACTCACTTTCTCTCCATTTCTAAAACAGCTACAAGAGGTATCTGGTTCTCTTACCAGACAACTTCGTGACAAACCTTCCTGACTGAAGAGGTTGCTTTCTGAGTAGTGGGGAGTGGTAAGGAACTACTGTTCCTTAAAAACTTTATAGTATATTTGACTTTTAAAACTATATATATACGAATTAGTTTTATAAATGAAAAATAAATTTAATTAAAAGAAAGAAGCAAGTGTCAAATCAGTAATGGGAAGGCAGTAAGGAATCTAAATTAGCAGGATTTGGAGGAAAAAGAGTAAACCAGTAGTCAGGAATCCAGATAGGCAGGTCAGTTATCAGCCATCAGGATGCAGGTTATTGCAAAGGGCATCTAAACCATGAGTTCAGCAGCTCATGAGTCCAGCTGTTATCAGGGGAACATCTGGTCTAGTATCATAAGAAGAGTAAATACAGGTGATTTACTCTTGCCAGTTTCTCCCATAATCGTACCTATAGCTAGCTATCGCCACGTTCAACATCCACAGAATCAGTGCATCTCTAACTCCCAGGGACAATTCTGACTTACTATTTAAAACCGTCAACCAGGACTTCCCTGGTGGCACAGTGGTTGGGAATCCGCCTGCCAGTGCAGGGGACATGGTTTTGATCCCTGGTCTGGGAGGATCCCACATGCCGCGGAGCGCCTAAGCCCATGTGCCACAACTACTGAGCCTGTGCTCTACAGCCCGCGAGCCACAACTACTGAGCCACAGAATTCAACATGTGCCAGGCACTGCTCTACATTTTTTACATATATTAACTCATTTAATTTTTTTTGGCCGCGCCATGTGGCTTGCAGAATCTTTGTTCCCTGACCAGGGACTGAACCCGGGCCTTTGGGAGTGAAAGCAAGGAGTCCTAACCACTGGACTACCAGGGAATTCCCTTAACTCATTTAATTCTTAAAACCACCTATGAGGTAGGTATTATCATCAAACCCTT
Organism: Lipotes vexillifer; assembly: GCF_000442215.2. Lineage (NCBI taxonomy): Eukaryota > Metazoa > Chordata > Mammalia > Artiodactyla > Lipotidae > Lipotes > Lipotes vexillifer. The sequence goes on along the minus strand of NW_006791887.1, from coordinate 1,663,316 downwards.
ATTACAAAGAGGAAGATAAATAAAAAGAATTTTAGAAATTTGCACAAGGTCACACATCTAGTAACTAATGGAGTCTGGATATTTCTCTCTCTCTGTCTCTCTCTCTATCTATCTATATATTTTAAATTCCCCTTAGCACAGGGCAAGGCACATGTTAATCACTCAAACAGTGCCTGGGACTTCCCTGGCAGTCCAGTGGTTAAGACTTTGCCTTCCAATGCAGGGGGTGCAGGTTTGATCGCTGGTTAAGGAGCTAAGATCCCATGTGCCTCGTGGCCAAAAAAAAACAAAAACATAAAACAGAAGCAATATTGTAACAAACTCAATAAAGACTTTAAAAATAGTCCACATCAAAAAAAAACAAATAAAAATAAACAGTGCCTATTATCAACTCTGTAAATCTCTGTTAAGACAATATTCTCATCTCAGATTAGACTCATCTTGGCCTGAAAATTGCCCAGCCCATTAGACTGGACCGTTTTTCTACATGTGTGAGGCTGGTCCAGTTCCAGGCAGTCTTATTTCAAACAAGTGGGCAAGTCTAGACCTTCTCCACCTTCCTTAACTGGTTCTAAATAATAACCATACACCACCAGGTTTATTTATTTATCAAATGGTTCAATGGTTAATAGAATTGGGAGTGAAAAACCAGATGATGATCTCCAAAGATACTGAAAACTCATGCAACAGAATTCAACATCCATTCTTGACTATTTTTTAAAAAGCCAGATACTTCAATAACATAGTAAAGCATATATGTCTAACCCAAAACCCAATATAATCTTTGATAAGTGCCCCAAGCACTCTCAGTCAAGTCAGAAAGAAGATAAGGATATTCTTTATCATTATAGTTTTTAACATTATTCGGCATATACCAGTCAATGTAATTAACAGGAAAAAGAAAAGTGCAAAAATTAGAAAACTATCATGATTTTCAGTTATATGATTTACTTAGATATCTAAAAAGAATCAACTGGAAAATTATTTCAAATGGTAACAGAATCCATTTGGGTGCTGGTACAAATTTAACACCAATAAATTCAACAGTACTCCCACATACAAAAATCTATTTAGAAAGTAGAAGCAAATACCCTGTTTGAAATAACAACAATAAAGATTAATTACTTAGCAATAAACTTAAATGTGCAAAATTAATAACTAAAGAAAAAGGATGAAGATACTCTTTAATAATACAGAAAGTATATATTAAGGGAAAAAAAGAAGGGTGCTGCAAATTAAGTGTGCGATTTGTGTAAAAATAGGTATCTAGACACAGACCTTACACCCTTCACAAAAATTAACTCAAAATGGATCACAGACCTAAAGTAAAACATAAACCATAAAACTCCTAGAACGTAACATAGGAAAAAATTCTAAATGACCTTGGATTTGGTAATAACTTTTCAGATATAATGCCAAAGGCACAAAAGAATTGATCAGTTGAACTTCATTAAAATTAAAAACATGCTCTGTGGAAGACACTGCCAAGAGAATGAAAAGACAAGCCACACACTAGGAGAAAATATTTGCATGAGACACATCTGATAAAAGACTTATCCAAAATATACAAAGACCTCTTAAAGCTCAACAGTAGGAAAATGAACAACCTGACTTAAAAATGGGCAAAGTATTTGAACAGATATATCACTAAGGAAGATATACAGATGGCAAATAAGCATATGAAAATATTCTCAACATTACACATCATAGGAATTGCAAGTTAAAACAATGAGATTCCACTACATACCTATTAGACTGGTTAAAATTCAAAACACTGGGCTTCCCCAGTGGCGCAGTGGTTAAGAATCCGCCTGCCAATGCAGGGGACACAGGTTCGAGCCCTGGTCCAGGAAGATCCCCCCCCATGCCACGGAGCAACTAAGCCTGTGTGCCACAACTACCGCGCCTGTGCTCTAGGGCCCGTGTGCCACAACTACTGAAGCCCGCGTGGCTAGAGCCCATGCTCCACAACAAGAGAAGCCACCGCAACAAGAAGCCCGCACACTGCAACGAAGAGTAGCTCCTGCTCACCGCAACTAGAGAAAGCCCGCATGCAGCAACAAAGACCCAATGCAGCCATAAATAAATAAATTGATTGATTAATTTAATTTATATATATACATATAAAAATCCAAAACACGGACAAACACCAAATGCTGGTGAGGATTAGGAACTGACAGAACTCTCATTTATTGCTGGTGGGAATACAAAGTGATACAGCCACTTTGAAAGACAGTTGGCAGTCTCTTACAAAATTAAACATACGCTTATCATACAATCCAGCAATTGTGCTCCTTGGTATTTAAAACCCGAATCAGTTGAAAACTTATGTCCACATAAAAACCTGTACATGAATGTTTATAGCAGCCTTATTCATAATTGCCAAAACCTGAAGCAACCAAGATGTCCTTCAATAGGTAAATATATAAGCAAATCGTGATGCATCCAGACAATGGAATATTATTCAGTGATAAAAAAGAAATGAGCTATCAAGCTACTAAAAGACATGGACATCCTCAATGCATATTTCTAAGTAAAAGCCAATCTGAAAAGGCAACATACTATATGATTCCAAATATAGGACATTCTGAAAAAGATAAAACTATGACGACAGAAAAAAGATCAGTAGTTGCCCGTGGTTGGGGAGTGGCAGGGTGAACAGGCAGAGCACAGAGGATTTTTAGGACAGTGAAAATACTCTGTATTATACTATAATGATGGATACATGTTGTCCTACATTTGTGAATGTATAGGACCAAGAGTGAACCTTAATGTAAACTACAGCCTATAGCTGACTGTGATGTGTCAATGTAGGTTTATCAATTGTAACAAATGTACCTCCCTGCTGGGGGATGCTGACAGTGAGGAAAGCTATACATGCATGGGGGCAGAGGATATATGGGAAACCTCTGTACCTTCCTCTCAATTTTGCTGGAAACCTAAAACTGCTCTAAGAAAATAGTCTTTATTTACCAAAAATATACAAGTAAAACACACACACACACACACACACACACACACACACACCTAAAATGTCTGAAGTCTGAAAGAAACGAAAAAGAAGCTTTGAATAAATGGAAAGTCAGAGAAAGATTTTAATATGTCAAGATGTCAACTCTCTTCAAACTAATTTATAAATGTAAACGACAAAAAAAGCAACGACAAAAAATATATACACTCAAAGGATCGGGGGGTGGGGGCGGCTAGCTAATTTGATTCAAAGATTCATACAAAAAAAAAATAAGGAAGAACAGCCAAGAAATTTCTCAGGGAAAAACAAAAGTAATGAGAGGGCAATAACCCTAACAGACATTAAAAATATATTCTAAGCCAGTGAGGTGTGTTAGGGCGAGAGAGAGACATGGACATATATATACTAACAAACGTAAGGTAGATAGCCAGTGGGAAGCAGCCGCATGGCACAGGGAAACCGGCTCGGTTCTTTGTGGCTGTCTGGAGGGGTGGGATAGGGAGGGTGGGAGGGAGGGAGACAAAGAGGGAAGAGATATGGGAACATATATATATGTATAACTGACTCACTCTGTTATAAAGCAGAAACTAACACACCATTGTAAAGCAATTATACCCCAATAAAGATGTTAAAAAAAAAATATATATATATATATATATATATTCTAAGCCAAAATAAGTAGAACTAGGTAGAGATTAATGTTAACAAACAACAGAAATAGACTCAAGTAAACAGGGGAATTTGGATTATGATAAAGGTAGCATTTCAAATCAATAGAGAAAAAATAGATTATTCAGACTAACTTTTTGCTATATGTCTCCTTTTATACCTTATGAATTTGAAACCACATTACCTTTTTTTAGTGCTACAGACTGAACAGACAACAGTTCTATTTTTGCCCACTCTCAAAATCCACTAAAAGTTAAAATATAGGGATTAAAAAAAAAAGCACACACAAGGACAAAGACGATTGGCAAAGAGACAACAGCAACTAAATTTTGGACAGTAGAAAACAGATGGAAAAGAAAGAAATTATTCCAAATGACCAGAGAAAGCCAAATCTTAAACTGGTGGTGGGAAAAGTAGAAAACGAACATAATTTACACATACAATCCCCCAAAATCTTGAGAACTAGAAGTATCAAATCACTCTAGAAGTGGGAGTATGAAGAGGCTAAGAGGAGGAAGACTGCCTGCAAGTTTATTTATGAAGCATATAGATTTTTCAGATCCCCTCCCTTACTTTATGTAGCTGGGTACTCATGCCAGAAGATGGACACCTTATTCTCTGGGGAAGGACTCTGAGTTGGGCAACATCAGGCTCAGATGGGTGCAGGAGCCCCATGCTGCAAATCGGGGGGGATGAAGGAAAAGTTAATATGCTAAACGTTGACAACCCTAGTCCTCTTCCCCAGGTGACTCACAGGATGATGGCAGTTAGTCCCTTACCCTCCAGAAACAGAAAAATGGAAGAGCCTTCACTGGGAAAACTCACAGACCCAAGAGAAAGGCATAACGATAGTGACATTGGGAGGTTCCATTAGGAAAAGGCCAGCCAGATCACTCTATAAAGAAGTTAAAAAGTTGCCAGCACCCCCAATTCATGCACTGAGAACTTTGTCAGCTTTCAGTCACTCACTCAGACACTAAAAAAGACAGTTCTGCTTCCAATGCTCCCACTGCAATAATCTGGGGGAGTAGTTTTGCAAAAATGGTCTTTTTAAAAAGATTTCGTAAACCTACAAAAGTAATAACTGTAGGAACTAAAATTTCAGAAGGGGAGAGCCCTTTTTTTGGTGAGCCAGAAGTTGTTGGCCATTTTCTTCATTTTCTTTTTCTGGGGGGCATTTGCCAATTTTGGAGGTAGGCTGAAAAACCAGACTGGGCACAGGCAGAAGGACGCTACTAAAAGAAAGAAATCAGCTCAATTTTTGGTGGTCACACAGAGCTGAAATGAAGGACAGGAAGCGCTTAAAAACACATGATCAATTTTCCCCAAGGGAGGGATGGTCTGTCTATCTATCTATCTACCTACCTACCTATTTGCCATGCCGCACAGCATATGGGATTTTAGTTCCCTAACCAGGGTTCGAACCCATGGCCCCTGCAGTGGAAGCGTGGAGTCTTCACCACTGGACCAACCAGAGAAGTCCTGTCTAAAGGATTTTGATGGCGTTAGGGCACTGACAGAAAAACATAATCTCCTTTCAGATTTTACAGCTACAATGTGTTGGAGGGTAAAAAAATAAACTCAGAACTTCTGAAGGCCAGAATTCAATCTCCTACAGTCATTCAAAGCTGAGGAAACCAAGATTTACCTCTCTCAATCAAAAGCCCATAGTGGCACACCAGAAGCACAAGGACAGAGACAGATTGAGTCTTACTAAAACTGCAACCCAAGCTCCAACCTAAATTAATCCTTGAACTGGTTTGAAGAGAACAACCCCACAACCTATTTACCTAACTGAAGCAAGGGGAAAGCATCTTTGGAGAAAAATATCTTAGCCTCTCTATTCTTTTATATGCAACATCTGGCATACAATCAATCAATCAATCTATCTATCCATTTATTTGTTTATTTATGGCTGCGCCGGCTTTCTCTAGTTGCAACGAGTGGGGGCTACTCTTTATTGCAGTGCGCGGGCTTCTCACTGCAGTTGTTTCTCTTGTTGCGGAGCATGGGCTCTAGGCACCTGGGCTTCAGTATTTGTGGCACGTGGGCTCAGCAGTTGTGGCGTGCAGGCTATAGAGCGCAGGCTCTGTAGTTGTGGCACGCAGGCTTAGTTGCTCCACAGCATGTAGGATCTTCCTGGACCAGGGCTCGAACCCGTGTCCCCTGCATTGGCAGGCGGATTCTTACCCACTGTGCCACCAGGGAAGCCCTGGCATACAACTGAAAAAAAAAGAAAACTGTTCTGGGCTTCCCTGGTGGCGCAGTGGTTGAGAGTCCGCCTGCCGATGCAGGGGACATGGGTTCGTGACCCGGTCCGGGAAGATCCCACATGCCGCGGATCGGCTAGGCCCGTGAGCCAAGGCCGCTAAGCCTGTGCGTCCAGAGCCTGTGCTCCGCAACAGAAGAGGCCACAACAGTGAGAGGCCCGCATACCGCAAAAAAAACAAGAAAACAAAAAAACAAAATAACTGTTCTGCAGAAAGGCAGAATAACAACTGATAATCAAGAGAAGAAAAAAGTATAGAAACAAATTCAAAGATGACCCAGGTATTCGAGTTAGCAAACAGGACTTTTAAATAAAAATGAGGGACTTCCCTGGTGCTCAATGGTTAAGACTCCCCCTTTTCAATGCAGGGGGTGCAGGTTCAATCCCTGGTCAGGGAGCTGAGATCCCACACTCCTCAGGGCCAAAAAAATCAAAACATAAAACAGAAGCAATATTGTAACAAATTCAATAAAGAATTTATTTTTTAAAATAAATTTATTTATTTTTGGTTGCACTGGGTCTGCTCTCGGGCTTAGTTGCTCTGCAGCAATGTGGGATCTTCCCGGACCAGGGATCAAACCCATGTCCCCTGCATTGGCAGGCAGATTCTTAACCACTGCACCACCAGGGAAATCCCTCAATAAAGACTTTAAAAATGGTCCACATTAAAAAAACAAAAAATCGGGGCTTCCCTGGTGGCGCAGTGGTTGAGAGTCCGCCTGCCGATGCAGGTGACGCGGGTTCGTGCCCCCGTCCAGGAGGATCCCACGTGCCGTGGAGCAGCTGGACCCGTGAGCCATGGCCGCTGAGCCTACGCGTCCAGAGCCTGTGCTCTGCAATGGGAGAGGCCACAACGGTGAGAGGCCCGCGTACCGCCAAAAAAAAAAAAAAAAATCTTTAAAATAAATAAACCAATAAGTAACAATGATTTAGTATGTTAAAGGAAAATAGAGGAAAAGATTTAATTTAAAAAATAAAATTCAGGACTTCCCTGGTGGTCCAGTGGTAAAGAATCTGCCTTATAATGCAAGGGACGCAGGTTCTATCCCTGGTCTGGAACTAAGATTCCACATGCTGCAGGGCAGCTAAGCCCCGCGTGCTGCAACTATGGACCTTGTGTGCCACAAAACTACAGAGCCCACACACCACAAGTAGAGAGAGGAAACCCGCACACCACAACTGGAGAGAAGCCCACGCACTGCAGTGAAGATCCTGAGTGCCGCAACTAAGACCCGACCCAGCCAAAAAAAGAAAATAAATAATTTTTTTTTTTAAAAAGGGGGAGAGGGCTCCCCTGGTGGCGCAGTGGTTGAGAGTCCGCCTGCCAATGCAGGGGACACGGGTTCGTGCCCCAGTCCAGGAGGATCCCACATGCCGCGGAGCAGCTGGGCCCATGAGCCATGGCCACTGGGCCTGCGCGTCTGGAGCCTGTGCTCCGCAGCGGGAGAGGCCACAACAGTGAGAGGCCCGCATACCACACAAAAGATAAATAAATAAAATAGAAATAAAAATAAAAAAGGAAGAGGACAGGACAGAACAGAGTGTAGTAGGTAGGTGGAACCTAGTTATAAAAGGTCCAATACATATGTACATAGAGGTGGGAGGGGAAGAGAGGGAGGGAGGGAAGGAAGGAAGGAACAGGGAAGAAGGAATATCTGAAGAAATAATAGCCAAGAATCTTCTTCCAAAACTGATGAAATATATCTACACACAGATTTAAGAAGCTCAGTGAATCAACAGGATTAAAAAAAAAAAAAGTCCAGGCAAGCCATAAACTGTTGAAAACAAAGAAAATCTTAAAAGTAACCAGAAGAAAAAGATATTACCTTAAAGTAGCAATAACAGTATTAATGGTTGACTTGTCAAAAGAAAATAAGTGTGTGTGTGTGTACACACACACACACACACACACACACACACACACACACACACACACACACACACAGTGGAATATTATTCAGCCATTAAAAGGGGGAATCCTACCATTTGGGACAACATGGATGACCACTGAGACCATTATGCTAAACAAAATAAGTTAGAGAAATACAAATGCTGTATGATCTCACTTATGTGTGTAATCTAAAAGAGCCAAAGTCATAGAAACAGAGAGTAGACTGGTGGTTGCCAGGGGCTGGCAGTGAGGGGAGGTGCGATGGGAGACATGAGGAGATGTTGGTCAAAGGGTATGAACTTCCAGTTATAAGAGGAATAAGCTCTGGGGATCGAATGTACAGCATGGTGATTTACAGTTAACAACAATGTATTGTATACTTGAAAGCTGGGAAGAGAGTAAATCTTAAATGTTACCACCACCACCACCACAACATGGTAATTATGTGAGATGAAGGATGTGTTAACTAACTTTATTGTGGTAATCTTTTTGCAATACAAATATCAAAATTATCATATTGTACACCTTAAATTTACACAAGGTTGCCTGTCAATTATAGCTTAATAAAGCTAGAAAAGAGAAATTAAGGAAGTCAGAAAACACTGAAATGACAACATAGATGTGCTGAAAGGAGATGATTTAAAAAGAAAAAAGCCAACTTAGAAATCTACACCCAGCCAAAAAAGGTTTCAAAAATATAAAGATGCTTGGGACTCCCTTGGTGGTCCAGTGGGTAAGAATCTGTGCTCCCAATGCAGGGGGCCCAGGTTCGATCCCTGGTCTTGGAACTAGATCCCCCATGCATGCCACAACTAAGAAGTCCACATGCCACAACTAAGAGTCTCGCATGCTGCAACTAAGACCTGGTGCAGCCAAAATAAATAAATAAATAAATATTAAAAAACAAAACAAAAAATAAAGATGCTTTCCGGCAAACAAAATCTGAGAGAGGTTGCTGCTAGCAGACTTGCACACAAAATTTATTAAAAGTTCTGTAGACTGAAGGAAATTATCTTAGATAAAAATACCACTGCAGGAAGTAATGAAAAACACTGGAAAGGGAACATCAATACAAAAGAACATTTGTGCCACATGAAAATATATATATATAATTCAAATTTCACTATCCATAAAATAAAGTTTTATTGGAACACAGTCATGGTCATTTATTTATGACTTGTCTGTGGCTGCTTTGACACTGCAATGGCAAAATGAGTAGTTGCAATAGAGCCCATATGCGGTGCCCATATGCAGTGCTTATGGCTTCAAACTCCTGCATCATGGTACACTAGAAACTGCAGTGATATAGTTATATCCAACAGCACTTTGGGTGTCACACATGCTGCTGCACCATGACATTTTAATTTTATTTATGAGTGCATAAGCCATCACGTAAAGACAAAAGTGCACTTCAAATGCCACACATTAAGGCACAGCGGAGTGTGTTTTGTCACCAAATTAAATGGCAAAGCCTCGTCTTTATTATGCAATAACACTATAACTATGCTAAAGAACACAATATACCTAGATATTACTAGACTGCACTCATCACAGCAATCCCCAGCTCACAGGAAAGCAATAGTCAGAAAAATTAGAAAATTTTAAATTGAATATCATATTGTAGAATTTTTTCATAAAACAAAAAATGAAACTGCAAATAAACTCAGTGCGTGAGTGGTCATTTGTCAGCCTAGCAAGGAAAGCCATTTACTGTTGGCAAGTTAATTAAATCGTGTTTGATTACAGTAGTCAAAGAAATGCATCCAGAGAAAATAAACTTGTTTGAGATTGTCAGCTTTTCAGTGAGAACAGTTGTTCAAGTAAGTTGAGGATAATGGTAGCAACATCAATAGTCAATTAAGGGGACTAGCCTGGAGGTCCAGTGATTAAGACTCTGCACTTCCAATGCAGGGGGCGTGGGTTTGATCCCTGGTCGGGGAACTAAGATCCCACATGCCTCTTGGCATGGCCAAAAAAAATCTTTTTAATTAAAAAAAAATAGTTAAAAAAATAAGACAAATGGGGGCTTCCCTGGTGGCGCAGTGGTTAAGAATCCGCATGCCAGTGCAGGGGACACGGGTTCGAGCCCTGGTCTGGGAGGATCCCACATGCCGCGGAGCAACTAAGCCCTCGCGTCACAACTACTGAGCCTGCACTCTAGAGCCCGCGAGCCACAACTACTGAAGCCCACATGCCTAGAGCCTGTGCTTGGCAACAAAGAGAAACCACTGCAGTGAGAAGCCCGCTCACTGCAACGAAGAGTAGCCCCTGCTCGCCGCAACCAGAGCAAGCCCGCACACAGCAACAAAGACCCAATGCAGCCAAAAATAAATTAATTAATTAATTTATTTTTTAAAAAAAAAAGACAAATGGTTTCCAGTGGGTTTCCCTGGCTCTAGAGGAGTCAACAGATGTTACTGATTACTATTCAGTTGTTTATTTGAGCAGTCGATACAGAATTTGAAGTGACTAAGGAATTAACCTCTAAGAATATCTGTGAAACTACAACAGGAAACAGTATTTTCAAACTTGAGAAAACACGAAGTCAGTACAACCTGAAGTGGAATCTGCTAAAGAATGTTACAAGTGATGGTGGCAAAAATATGTGTGTAACAGAAAAAGGCTTAGTTGGACAAATAAACAAAACCTGTGGGAATGTAAAATGTATACGGTATTGCAAACCTATGGTTTATTCATCAGCAGGTACATTGTGGAAAACATTTGAATCTATCATGTCTTATTGACCATGTCTTATTGCCAAAAGATATATTTCATTTGCTTTCGTGGATTTAGCCATCTTCCGTTCCAAAACAGAAGCCAAATATCCTGACTTGCCACCACACAGTAGATCAATGGCTTGGCAGTTGATTAATGTTTTATTGTGATTTTTTGAGCTCAGGAATGAGCTCAAATTTTTTCTAAAGGAAAAAACTAGCCTCCACCATTGTTACAAAACACCAAATGCCTTTGGAAATCAGCTTTCGCTACAAACTTGATAATGTTCCTTAATGAATTTTAAATAAAATTATAAGGCAAAATACTGCCTATATGCAAAATTTATATTGTAGTAAAACTTAAAATATTCTGATGACAACTAAAGCCTGTTGGAATCACAGGTAATGTTAAACTGCTTTATTCACTTCCTATTCAGTCAAAATGTAAAACAAGGAGTGAGATCTCCATTCCCATACAAATTTGCAACAGATATATTTTCTGAGCTCAAAGGATAGTTTCAGCAGTGTTTTCCAAACTTTGAGCAAAAGTATGAGAAATTTACATATTCTTAAATCTACTTGTGCAGTTGAAGAGCTTCCACCTAAACTTCAATTGGAAGTGATTAATCTGCATTGTAATGATGTGCTAAAAGACAAACATCAAGAGGAGAAATCTACACCAGGAAGCAACTAAGCCCGTGTGCCACAACTACTGAGCCTGTGCTTCAGAGCCTGCGAGCCACAACTACTGAAGCTCATGCACCTAGAGCCCGTGCTCTGCAACAGAAGCCACCGCAAGGAGAAGCCTGCGCACTGCAACGAAGAGTAGTCCCCGTTCACCATAACTAGAGAAAGCGTGAACGCAGCAACAAAGACCCAATGCAGCCATAAATAAATTTATTTTTAAAAAAGAGTACAGTATTGCCCCCTTATCCACGGATTTGCTTTCCACACTTTCAGCTTCCTGCAGGCAAGGGGTCCAAAAACATTATATGGAAAATTCCAGAAATAAGCAATTCATAAGTTTTAAATTGAGGTGCTGTTCTGAGTAGCATGATGAAATCTTGCACCATCCTCTCCATCCTGCCCTGGATGTGAATCATCCCTTTGTCCAGTGTATCCATGCTGTACATGCTACCCACCTGTTACTCACTTAGTAGCTGTCTGGATTATGGGGATCAACTGTCGCAGTACCACAGTGGTTGTATTCAAGTAATCCTTATTTTACTAAATAATAGCCCCAAAGCACAAGAGTGGTGGCAATTCAGATGTTCTCTTACTGTGCCTAATTTATAAATTAAACTTTATCATATATATGTACATACAGAAAAAACATAGTATATATAGGGTTCAGTACTATCCGCATTTTCAAGCATCCACTGAGGGTCTTGGAACAAATCCCCCACGGATAAGGGGTGACTACTATATAATATGTAATGGCAATATAATATGATGATATAGTATAGTACAGATACAAAGTGAGAAGGGAATGAGGATAACATATGCAAGACATTTGATGCAACTGCTCTCAGTAGTCATATTGGAAATGGTAATACTAGTATTGCTATTGTGAGACTATTGTATAATGTGGAATAAAACAAATGAGTAATTAATAATGAGGATATTCTAATCCATTATCCCCTGTATCCTTGAGAACCAGCATTTTTGGTATAGAAAAAAGGAACTATAGATGTAATATAGAAGAGAGTAAATTTTTAAAATCTTTATGTGTGTATATGTACAGATAGATATATAGATATATACAGATGTACATATATCACCCTTAACTGTCCTAGACACAATAACTCACAACAATGAGCACCCTCAATGTCCAGATTGGAGAAAACAGCTGGTTACAACTCTGGAGCAGGAAATGTAAAAGATAAGCCTGGAACACTTGGTCATACCAGATAACAAGGATGCTACAAAGACTACCTGGAGTGGATCAAGTTATCTAGGAGCCAACTTGAGGAGGCTCCAACTTGTCAAAGACAGGACAATTTGAGTGTAAATAATAACTGCCATTGATTAAAAACCAGCAAATATGTTTGAATCCCTGAATTCACAATGGTATTTTAAAAAATAGCTGTTTCTCGGGAAGTCCCTGGTGGTCCAGTGGTTAGGACTCCACTCTTTCACTGCCAAGGGCCTGGGTTCAATCCCTGGTCAGGTAACTAAGATCCCACAAGCTGTGCAGCATGGCGAAAAAAAAAGCTGTTTCTCTTAGGGGATAATAAGGAACTAACCTGCTATCTTGAAAATTGATAAAAGCAAAGAATCAAGCATCTATCCTACCTTTCCTATACAACTTGTACTTCTGGATAACTATATACAGTTGAGGGACTTCCCTGGCGGCGCAATGGTTAAGAATCCGCCTGCCAGTGCAGGGGACACAGGTTCGAGCCCTGCTCCGGGAAAATCCCACACACCGAGGAGCAACTAAGCCCGTGGGCCACAACTACTGAGACTGTGCTCTAGAGCCCACAAGCCACAACTAATGAAGCCTGCGCGCCTAGAGCCCGTGCTCCACAACAAGAGAAGCCACCACAATGAGAAGCGCACGCACTGCAGCAAAGAGTAGCCCCCGCTCACCACAACTAGAGAAAGTCCGTGCACTGCAACAAAGACCCAATGCAGCCAAATTAATTAATTAATTAAATTTTTATAATAAACTTGACCCTTGAACAACACACGGGTTGGGGTGCCGACCCTCCATGCAGCTGAAAATCTGCACATAACTTTACAGTTAGTCCTCCATATATGTGATTCTTCATCCACGGACTCAACCAACAGCAGATTGTGTAGTACTGTAGTACATATTTATTGAAAAAAGTCCACATATAAGTGAACCCACACAGTTCAAATCCATGTCATTCAAGGGTCAACTGTAGTAGACAAGCAGAAGCATCTCTTAATAAAAGTATTCCAAATAATAAATGAAAAAGAAATAGCAGAATGGTCACTATTCTGCAACTACAAATAATTTAACAGATCTGGGCACTGAGCCCAACTGCTGTCATCATAAAAAGAGAGAAACCCAGTAATGTGCCTCCTGATGAAAGAACACAACACTGCCTATAATAATATCAGAGACTGAACCAGAGTCTGACCAAGACTCTGAATCCAACTACCAATTTGCAATAAATACAGAGGATGAAGGAACATGCTGAACTGCAACATGAGTGTGCAATCAGTAAAATTCACATTTTGGCAAGCATTTTTCAACAGAAAAACTGTAAGTAAAAGAAAGGGACCGAGAGGTAAACTGTAGATTAAAAGATATTTAAAAAGACCAAATTTAAAAAACTGAGTAACACTAAACTACAGTGTCTAAGAATGCACACTTGGTGATAAAACAAAAAAAGAATAAGGAAATGAATTACTATAAAAGTCAGAACAGCAGTTATGGGAGGGGGGAGGCACAGGTTTATAACTGAAATGGGACATGTAGAGGGATTCCGGGATGGCTGAAAAGTTCTACTTCTTGACCTAGGTGGCGTGGTTACAAGGATGTTTGCCTTATTTATTAAAAAAAAAAAAAAAAGTTTGTGTGAGATTTTCTGCTTATTTTACAATACAAAGATTAAAAATGATAACTATATAAAACTACAATGCTATTGCCTTAGAGGTTTATAAGACAGGTGGAACTGAAATATACAACATCGATAGCACAAAGGGCAAGGGGGATGGGATGGAGTTAAACTGTTGTATGGTTCTTGCAGTCTTTGAAAAGCATTAACTTAAAGTGTAATAAATTAACAATGCATACTGAAATATCTAGGGCAATGGTTCTTAACCAGGGGGTATTCTGCCCCCGAGGGGACATTCAGTAATGTCTGAAGACATTTTTGGTTGTCAAAACTGGGAAATGGGGGGTTGCTACTGATATCTGGTGGGTAGTGACCAGGGATGCTGTTAAACATCCTACAACACACAGGACAGCCCCCTCCACCCCCAAACAAAAAACTATCTGGCCCCAAATGTCAATAGTGCTAAGGCTGAAAAACTATGATCCAGGGTAACCACTGAAACCAATTAAAGAATGTATAACAAACAAGTAGAGAAGAAAAAAAAATGGAACAATTTCACTTATATGAAGTTGAAAAATAGGCAAAACTAAATCGTGGTGATATAAGTCATCAGAATAATTAATGGTTATAGGAGAATGAAGGTACTGACTTGGAAGTGGTACAATGGTGCTTTCTGGGGAACTAAAAATGTTCTCTCTCTTGCTCTAGGCAGTGAATATGTGAGAGAGTATACAGTAAAAGTTCATTAAGCTGTACACTTAAGATATATACCCTTTCCTGTACATATGTTATACCTCAACTAAAAACCATTAAGCAGATAACCAAAGATTACAAGACATCTGGGGGAAGTATTTAACATGAAACACACCTATCAAAAACAAGTAAGAATCTAGAGGAAACAGTTTACAAGGGAAAGTAAACTTTTAAAATATACATATTATACATTACATGTATGTATTTATATATAGTGTGTTCAGAGAATTAAGAGGAGACACTTCAACCATGACTCAAAAGCAGAATGTTGTTTTTTTTAATTTATTTTAGAATGTTAGTTTTTAAAATCGTATATCAAAAGAGAGCTCTTAGAAATTAAATAAAACAGCAGAAATAAACATACAACAAATTCCACTCCTAGGTATTTACCCAAGAGAAATAAGTAAATGCCCACTAAAAGACCTTAACATGAATGTTCATAATAATTGCTTTATTCAGAATAGCCAAAAATCGGAAGCAATTCAAGTATCTATCAACAGAGAAATGGATAAACAAATTAAGGTATACTGATACAGTGGAATACTACTCATCAAAAGGAACAAACTACCATACATGTAACATATGTGAATCTCAAAAACACTATGTTGAGCAAAAGAAGCTAAACTCAAGAATACATACTGTATGATTTCCTGGAACAGGAAAAACTAAGAGCTATGGTGATAGAAAACCATAGTGGTTGTCTAGAATGGTGTGGGAGAAATGACTGGAAAGGGAGGGAACTTTCTGGAATAATGGAAATGTTCCATAATTTTACTGTGGTGGCTAAATGGGGTGTATGCATTTCTCAAAACTAATCAAATCACACACTTGAAACAGGCACATTTTATTGTATGTAAATTATACTCCAAAAAAACGCCAGACAAAACACAAACAAAAAGCTCCACTGAAAGGACAGAAGATAAAGGTGAGATAAAAAGTAGTAAAAACACAAAGAAACTGAAAATCAGATCAGAGAAAAAGACTTTTTAAATTAGAGGATTAATCTAGGCAATCCAATATCCTGATAATCGGTGCTTCCAAAAGAAAACAGCAAAAATGAACAGGAGAAAATATCATTTAAATAATTCAAGAAAATTTCCCAATGTTGAAGAACATGAGTTTCCAGACTGAAAGTACCTATAGTAATGCGAAATTTCAGAACACTGGGAACACAAAGAAGATCCTGCAAACTTCCAGAAGAAAACAGTTCACATACAACGGACAGGACTTAGAATGGCTTTGAATTTCAAACAGCACTTCTAGAACCAAGAAGACAAAAAGCAATAGCCTCAAAATTCTAAAGCGTGATTCCCCACCTAGAATTCTATACCCTGCCAAGCAATTCAAGTATAAAGTTAGACGAAGAATTCAAAAAATTTACCTGCTATGCATACTTCCTCAAAAATCTACTCAAGAATGTGATAAACCAAAACAAAAGAATCAATCAAAGAGGACAGAGAAGATATAGGAAACAGCCACTCCAACACAGGTAGAAGGAGCTTTCATGAAATACTCAGGACTATGGTGAAGGGTGTGAACTCAGCTAACAGCTGTGAACTAGATACAGAAAAAAGCAACCATACAGAATGAAGTTCAGAATACTCCAGGAGACCAAGTCGGAAGGTAAATAATGCAGCCACTTTGAAAGATAGTCTGGCAATTCCCCAAAAGGCTAATAAACACAGTTACCACATGATCTAGCAATCTGACTCCTAGGTATACATCCAAGAGAAATGAATGTATGTTCACACAAAACTTGTACATAAATAGTCACAGAAGCATTATTCATAACAGCCAAAAAGTATAAACAACCCAAATGTCCATCAACAGATGAATGGATAAACAAAATGTGGTATGTCCATACAATGGAGTATTATTCAGCAATAAAAAGGAATGAAGTACTGATACGTGCTAAAACACGGATGAACCTTGAAACCATTATGCTAAGTGAAAGAAGTCAGTCACAAAAGATCACATATTATGTATTGTATAATTCCATTTATATGAAATGTTCAGAATAGGCACATCTATACAGATAGAAAGACTGGTGGTTGCCTAAGTCTGAAGAGGATGAGGGGAAATGGGGTGTGACTGCTAATGGACAAAAGGTTTTCTTGGGGGGTGATGAAAATATCTTCTAAAAATGATTATAATAATGGCCGCACAACTCTAAATATATTAAAACCACTGAATTATATACTTTAAATTGGTGAATTATATTGCAACAAAGCTGTTAGTAAAAATTCTTAGAATTAGTGGTAAATATATAGAAAACTAAGAAAAAAAAGGATAATTACATGGAAAACAAAATATGTGGGAAATGAAAAATATTTAATTACATCTTAAGATTGTAAGCAGTGAAGATCTATAATTATGATATAACTTTACTGGGAGACTGGAGAAATCTACATGCATGTATGTGTGAATGTATGTACATGTATGCTGCAGGATGAGAGGAGGAGGTTGAGGGAAAAGAATGAAATCCTTATCTTCCATGGGGAGCTATCATATATGATGAATAAAATTTAGAAATCGAAAAGTAGTGGGACTTCCCTTTAGGTCCAGCGGTTAAGACTCCACACTTTCACTGCTGAGGGCCGGGGTTTGATCCCTGGTTGGGGGAATAAGATCCCTCAAGCCATGCAGGGTGCGGCCAAAAAAAAAAAAAAAAAAAAAAAGTAGCAACAGAAGCAGACTATTTACAAGTAGGTAAATGCCAAAATAATAAGCTGAAAGAATTAGAAGTTGTTTCATGTAGAGTGGTAGAAATGGGGAAGAGGGGTGTTTGGAGGACTGTTATTTTATGTACTAACTTTGTGGAACTCATTTGATTCTTTAAATTAGGGACATTCATAACTTCTACTTTTTAAAAATGCTTTAACTCAAAACAAGAAATTTTAAAGTTTTAAGAAACTATTACAAAATTGGGAGGCTATACAACAGAGGGGAAGTAGATGATATATTACGTGTTTTTCTCCCATAGCAAAAAAACTAGACAGCTTTTAAAATACAAAAATCAGGGAATTCCCTGACAGTCCAGCACTTAGGACTCCACATTTTCACTGCCAAAAGACCAGGTCGGGGAACTAAGATCCTGCAGGCTGCGCAGCATGGCCAAATAAATAAATAAATAAAAGTTAAAAATCAATGGCATTAAGTACTGAATACACACTTTTAAAAGGTCAAAAATGGGAATTTTTATGTTATGTACACTTCACCACAACTTTTTAAATAAATTATTTTTTAAATTTAAAAAAAAAAAAACCTCTAGGAGGTAAGACCAGGGATATGGGAAGGGGTGTTAACGTAGTATGCATATAAAACTCATCACCTAATATCACTTTATACTATTTTTACCTTGCACATGTATTAACTTATAAAGTGAAAAGTACTATTCAAAACAGTATAGTTGGGCTTCCCTGGTGGCGCAGTGGTTGAGAGTCCGCCTGCCGATGCAGGGGACACGGGTTCGTGCCCCAGTCCAGGAGGCCCCCACGTGCCGCAGAGCGGCTGGGCCCGTGAGCCGTGGCCGCTGAGCCTGCGCGTCCGGAGCCTGTGCTCCACAGCGGGAGAGGCCACAACAGTGAGAGGCCCGCGTACTGCAAAAACAAAACCAAACAAAAAAAACAAAACAGTATAGCTAAGACTAGTAGCAACTAACACTAATTGAGTGCTTTTTATATAGCAGGCACATTCTAAGTACTTCTACATGTACTAACATACTGTATTTAATTCTCACAGTATCCCTAACAGAGTAGATGCCATACTTTCCCCCATTTTACAAAAGAAATTAAGACATACAGAGGTTAAATAATCTGCCCAAGATCACAGCTATAGACCCTGAACTGGAACCTAGCTGTCCAACTCTAGAGTTAATATTTTTAACCACTATACTATACTGCCTCTCTGTTCTTTAACATTGAGAACAAGATTTAGCACAATAAAACTCAAAGGATCACTAAAATACTTAAGGCCTACTCTCCAACTCCACTGAGAAATAAATATCATCAATAGTTTTAAGTGGCAACCTTGAGGCTATAATCTCTAAAGCTGCTTATAGACTCAAATCATAGCCCATAAAAGCCCAATAACTTAGTTAAAACTAAACAGCACTTTAAAAAAAAATCTAACCACAAGCCTTTTTACAACAGCAAACAATTCAACTTTTACTCACTGCCTTCTACTTGATTAACCCAGGAGGGCATACACTAAAGAATATATATTTTTTTTAATTATTTATTTATTTGGTTGCACCAGGTTTTAGTTGCAGCACGTGGGCTCCTCAGTTGTGGCTCCAGGGCTCCTTTAGTTGCAGTTTGCCAGCTCCTCAGTTGTGGCATGTGAACCCTTAGCCTGCGCGTCCAGAGCCTGTGCTCCGCAACGGGAGAGGCCACAACAGTGAGAGGCCCGCGTACCGAAAAAAAAATTAAAAACAAAAAAACAAAAAACATACATACACGGGCTTCCCTGGTGGCGCAGTGCTTGAGAGTCCGCCTGCCGATGCAGGAGACGCGGGTTCGTGCCCCGTTTCGGGAAGATCCCGCATGCCGCGGAGCGGCTGGGCCCCTGAGCCATGGCCACTGAGCCTGCGCGTCCGGAGCCTGTGCTCCGCAACGGGAGAGGCCACAACAGTGAGAGGCCCGCATAACGCAAGGAAAAAAAAAAAAAAAAAAAAAAACATACATACACAACACTGTGAATTAACTATACTTCAATTTTTAAAAATCATGCACAAAAATCCTTCGAATAAAATTAGGCAAGCTACTAACAACAATTCAAAAGCTTAAAAAAATTTGTTTATAATTTCACAGTGTGTGTTTCACCTGTAGGAGGGGAAGATAAGTATTTGGTGGTAGAGAGAAGCTACATAACAATGAATTTTAAAGTATCCTTTTTTGGCTAATAAAGAACTTATAGATATATTACCTTTGGAACATAAATGCACTCTATCCAGAAAATAAAGCAAAACATAGAATCATACTGAATCTCAGCAACAGAACCTTGCTTTACATCAGAACCACCTGGAGATGCCCACAAGAGTCTCAGAAGATTCTGATTCTAGAGACTTCCCTGGAGGTCCAGTGGTTAAGACCCAGTGCTTCTACTGCAGGGGGCATGGGTTCGATTCCTGGTCGGGGAACTAAGATCCCACATGCCACAAGGCGCAACCAAACAAACAAACAAACAAAAGGCTGAATCTATAAAATAGTGTGTGAGAACAGAGCCAGGAATCTTTTATCTAAAAGTTTCCAACATGATTCTAAAGCAGTTTAATCACTCATGCAGATGATTAATATCCTCTTAGAACACTGTCCCTAGGTGTCATCCAACATGCATTTGACTAACCCCAGGGACAAAAAATTCACTACTTCCCAAAATACTTTAATTCTAATGGAAAGCACTAAATTTTGGGAATCCTTACTTATGTTGAAATGGATTGATATCTGTCTTCCTTTACTTTTTCTCCTCCTCTAGCTTCTACGTAACTGGTTATTAAACTTAAAAGTTGTTAGTATTCAATACCAATACTACTCAGGCATTGGATATCACCCAGGAAAGAAAATGAAAATCTAAATATCCTTCAGGAACTTGCTTCAATCTAATTTTTGTGAAAATCATATTAAATTTGTAACAAATGTCTTTAGATGTAAACATATTTGAACCATAAAATCTATTCCTAGGAATTTATCCTAAAGATACAACTAAATTGTAATATTTTATGCCAAAGCTGGATGTTGTTTGCAATGAACCAAATTTATGTCCCCCAAAACTCATGCTGAAATCCTAACCCCAAATGTGATATTAGAAGAAGGACCTTTGGGCTGCAAATAGGTCTTAAGGGTAGAACGCTCGTTAACGGAATCAGCACCCTTAAAACAAGGGAACCCAGGGAGCTCTCTTGCCTTCTTTCTTACCACGTAAGGATACAATAAGTCTACAACCTGGAAGAGAGCCCTCACTAGAACCTGACCATGATGGCAACCTGATCTCAGACTTCAAGCCTTCAGGACTGTGAGAAATAAATTTCTGTTGTTTATAAGCCACTCAGTCTGTGGTACTCTGTTATTTATAACAAAGTCATTTCTGCATCTTTTTCTAAAACAAGGACATGTTCTTTTATTCTTTAAAATTTTTACTGTCTTATTTTTTCAGCCTTACTGAGATATAATCGACAAATAAAATTATAAGATAATTAAATCTGTAAGTTTTTTATTTTTTAAATTTACATCTAGCAGTATTCACTTCCTCAGCATACACTTTTATAAGTTTTAGCATGTACATAATTCTTGTAAGCACCACCATAAATAGAATACAAAACAATTCCAATATCTACAAAGAATTCCCTCACGCTATCCCTTTGTAGTCAAACCCTTCCTCCACCCCCAAACCCTGGCAACCACTGATCTGTTGTTCTCTGTGCCTACAGTTTTGTCTTTTCAAGAATATCATGTTAGACCCATTCAGAATGTAATCTTATGTGACTGCCATAATGCCTCTGATACTTATCCATATTACTAGTATGTCAATACTTGATTCCTTTTTATTGCTGAATAGCATTCCATAATATAGATATACCAGTTTACTTATCCATTCACCCACTGAAGGACATTTGGGTTGTTTCCAGTTTGGGGCAATTATGAATAGTGCTGCTACAAACATTCACATACACATTTTTGTGTAAACAGTAAGTTTATATTGCCCTAAGACAAATTCCTAGAAATGGGCTTGTTGAGACAGATGGTAATTGTATACTTTGTAATAAACTGACAGACTTTTCCAGAGTCTGCATTCTCACCAGAAGTATTAGTTTCAGCTAATCCTCATCCTCACCAATACTCAGTACTGTCAGTGCAATATTTTATTATTTTATTTTAGCCATTCTAAAAGATATGTAAATGGCACCTCATTATGGTTTTAATTTGCATTTCCCTAATGACTAAAGATGAGCATCTTTACATGTGCTTATAAGCCATCCAAACATCTTTATTGAAATATCTGTTCAAATCTTTCACCCATTTTTGAAATTGGGTTGTTGATTTTTTAGGGGTTTTTCCCCCTATGTTGAGTTTTGAAAGCTCTTCATAAATTCTGGATATAAGTCCTTTCTAAGATCTGTGGTTTGCAAATATATTCTCCCAATTCATGGCAAATCTTTTCATTCTCTTTAACTGTGTCCTTCACAGGAAAAAGTGTTTTTGTGGGTTTTTTTTTTTTTTTTTGCGGTACACAGGCCTCTCACTGTTGTGGCCTCTCCTGCTGCAGAGCACAGGCTCCAGACGCGCAAGCTCAGCGGCCATGGCTCACGGGCCCAGCCGCTCCGCGGCATGTGGGATCTTCCCGGACCAGGGCACAAACCTGTGTCCCCTGCATCAGCAGGCAGACTCTCAACCACTGCGCCACCAGGGAAGCCCAGGAAAAAGTTTTAAATTCTGATGAAGTTCACTTCACCAATTTTTTCTTTCACAGATCATGCTTTTGGTACTGTATCTAAGAGCTCTTTGCCAAACCCTAGGTCAAGAAGACTTTTTCCAATGCTTTCTTCTAAAGGTTTTACTGCTTTATGTTTTACATTTAGGTTTATGATTCATTTGAGTTAATTTGTATATAAGATATATGTTACATAGGTTGAGGCTCACTTTACATGTGGATGCCCAGTTTTCCAACATCATATATTTGAAAAGATTGTTCTTTCTCCATTGAAGTATGTTTGCACCTTTGTCAAAAAATCAGTTGACTATATCTGAATAAGTCTATTTCTGGGCCCCCTATTCCATGCCTTTGGCCAATACACCACACTGTCTTGATTAGTGTAGCTTTACAGTACATCTTAAAATTGGATATTGTGAGTCTTCCAACTTCGTTCTTTTTCAAAATTGTTTTGATTATTCTAGTTCCTTTAACTTTTTGATACATAATTATTTGAAACTAAAGCCATAATAGTCATCTCTCTTTAGTGGTTTCCTTGACCTCAAGAAAACTGTCATTTTTACTGTTGCATTTTGTCTTGTCAAAACCAGTTCAAAATATGTTCTCTAAATATGATAATATGTAGGCACTCATAACTTTTGACCCAATATATCCAGTACCAGAAACTTATGTGAAAAACACAAATATAGATATAAAAATGTGTTCAACATAGTATTCTTTAGAAAGCAAAATAAATCTCCAGATCCAACAAAAGGGGAAAGGTTAAATAATGACTAGTTGGGAAAATGTTCAAAATATGTTAAGTTTTTTTAAAATGGATACACAGTATCCAACTTTTTAGATGAAATACAGTGTATTTCAGAAGAAATATACTTTAAAGTATTATTTCTGGATAGCATCATTACAAGTGACTTTTTAAAGATTTTTTTAAATTAATTTATTTCATTTATTTATTTTTGGCTCTGTTGGGTCTTCGTTGCTGCATGTGGGCTTTCTGCAGTTGTGTGTACTCTTCATTGCGATGCGCGGGCTTCTCATTGCAGTGGCTTCTCCTGTTACGGAGCACGGGCTCTAGGAACGCGAGCTTCAGTAGTTGTGGCTCACGGGCTCTAAAATGCAGGCTCAGTAGTTGTGGCGCATGGGCCTAGTTGCTCCACAGCATGTGGGATCTTCCCGGACCAGGGCTCAAACCCGTGTCCCCCTGCATTGGCAGGCAGATTCTTAACCACTGTACCACCAGGGAAGCCCACAGGTGACTTTTTTCTTCGTAGTTTCAAGAACTTTAAAAACTTTCTACCATAAACATGTGTTCACTTATAACTGGGTATAAATATTTTGAGGTGTTTTTTAAAAATTTATTTATGTTTATTTTTGGCTGCGTTGGGTCTTTGTTGCTATGGGCGGGCTTTCTCTGGTTGCAGCAAGCGGGAGCTACTCTTCCTTGCAGTGTGCGGGCTTCTCATAGCAGTGGCTTCCCTTGTTGCAGAGCACAGGCTCTAGGCTCGCGCGGGCTCAGGAGTTGTGGCTCGCGGGCTATAGAGCGCAGGCTCGGCAGTTGTGGCACACGGGCTTAGCTGCTCCGCAGCATGTGGGATCTTCCCGGACCAGGGCTCAAACCCGTGTCTCCTGCATTGGCAGGTGGATTCTTAACCACTGCACCACCAGGGAAGCCCATATTTTGAGTTTAAAAAAAAAAAAGTGTTACTGCCACTTACACAGAAAAATACAGGTACCTCCGTATCAGCTTGTACATTATTAGTATCAAGCTTGTTCATTAAGATATGAGAAAAAATATATATATATGAGTAACCCACATGACAATGTTAAGAGAACTTACTCTAAATGCTACAAATTCTTCTTCTCAGCTGTCACAACAGTTACAACACAATTTTCTCTACACTTGTCTTCATGTTTAACACTGGACAGAATTCTAAGCACAATATTTTAAATTACATCATTAATAAATGACACACAAAGAAAAGATATTTGCAACATGCAATACATCTGACCAATGACTAACTTCCTTTATGCAAGCAGCCTTTATTCTATTAAAAAAAAAAAAACTAAAGAAAAATGGGCAAAGAACAAGGATAGTTAACTTGCATAAATATTACAAATGGCCAATGACATGAAAGTAAGCTAAATTTCATTCACAATTAAAAGAAACAACTGGGGCTTCCCTGGTGGCACACTGGTTAAGAATCCGCCTGCCAATGCAGGGGACACGGGTTCGCGCCCTGGTCCAGGAAGATCCCACATGCTGGGGAGCAACTAAGCCCGTGAGCCACAACTGCTGAGCCTGCGCTCTAGAGCCTGTGTGCCACAACTACTTGAGCCCATGTGCCTAGAGCCCGTGCTCTGCAACAAGAGAAGATACCGCAATGAAAAGCCCACAAACCGCAACCAAGAGTAGCCCCTGCTCAACGCCAACTAAAGAAAGCCCGCGTGCAGCAACTAAGACCCAACGCAAGCCATAAATAAATAAGAAACAAACAAACAACCAGACTTCCCTGGTGGTGCAGTCATTAAGAATCTGCCTGCCAATGCAGAAACACGGGTTCAATCCCTGGTTCAGGAAGATCCCACATGCCATGGAGCAACTAAGCCCGTGCGCCACAACTACTGAGCCTGTGCTCTAGAGCCCGCAAGTCACAACTACTGAAGCCTGCATGCCTAGAGGCTGTGCTCCACAGCAAGAGAAGCCACCACAACGAAAAGTCCACGCACCGCAACGAAGAGTAGCCCCTGCTCACTGCAACTAAAGAAAGCCCTCACGCAGCAACGAAGACCCAACGCAGCCAAAAATAAACAAATAAATAAAAAAGAAAAGAAACAACCATCATAAAGGCTGATTTATCAGGACTGCAAATTTTATACTTTGACAATGCCCATATGTTTCATCACAGAATATATATTAACATTTTTTGAAGGGCAATTTGACTATCTAGTAAAATTAAATACACATACCCTTTAATCCAACAAATCCACTCACCAAAGTATAGGGGTATGTAAAAATTTCCTGTTCAGCCTTGCTTGTCAGAGTAAAAAGCTGAAAACAATTTTTCATCAACAGGGGAATAAATAAAGTACTTCCTTAACAACTTGAATATTGTGCAACAGTTACAAATGATGAGATAACCCATAAATATTAATAATGGAAAGATCTCCAAAATAAACTGTTTTTTAAGAAGCAAGATGCATGGACTTCCCTGGTGGTGCAGTGGTTAAGAATCTGCCTGCTAATGCAGGGAACACAGGTTCCAGCCCTGATCCGGGAAGACTCCACATGCCGCGGAGCAACTAAGCCTATGCGCCACAACTACTGAGCCTGTGCTCAACTACTGAGCCTGCGTGCCACAACTACTGAAGCCTGTGCGCCTAGAGCCGGTGCTCCGCAACAAGAAGCCACTGCAATGAGAAGCCCGCACACCACAACGAAGAGTAGCCTCCGCTCGAAGCAACTAGAGAAAAGCCCGCACACAGCAACAAAGACCCAATGCAGCCAAAAATAAGTAAATAAATAAATTTAAAACAAAAGCAAGACGCAGAAAAATACTTATAGTATAACCACATTCATAGTTTTAAAATGCATAGATATGTTTGTAGATACATAAAATATTTCTGGAGGATTACATTCAAATAGTTAAGTGATTTGCGGGGGAGAGAAAGACTTTCATACTGCTTGAATTGTTTTCCTAGACTAATTTTAAGAAAAATAATAAATGAACACCCTTAATAAACGTTCCTCATTACATCTTTGTTAGGAAAAAATATATTCCTATATAACACCTACATGATAAGATTAATCCATCATGAACTTAGTATTTTTCCCCACCAAATCTACTAAACTAAATTTAAGTGGCTCCATGTTGAAGCTGAGATAAGACCAAGTCCTGCACAAAGATGTTTGAGTTAAAGCAGAGAAGAAATAATGTGGAAAAAATAGGTAGCTAACCAGATTTTGGGCCAAAACTTACCATAATTACTTTATAACAAATATCTGGTGACCTCCAGGGTTAGAAACATTGTAACTTTACTTTTGGTACTATAATAATATCTTTAGTTCGGAATAAAATATAATTATCATCAGTCTAGTTTTAATGTCTTAAAACTGAAGACAGCAGTTCAGCAATTAAATATATTCAGTTGCCAACAAACAATTTTTCTTTTTTAAAGAGAGAGAGAACAAGTGTTGCTGAAGATGTAGAGAAATTAGAACCATCATACTACCAGTGGGAATGTAAAATTGGAAAACAGTCTGGCAGTTCCTCAAATAGTTACACATAGAGTTATCATATGACCCAGTAATTCTATTCCTAGGTAAATACTCAAGAGAAATGAAAACACTTGTACACAAATGTTTGTATCAGCATTATTTATAACTGCTAAACAGTGGAAAACAACCCAAATGTTCATCAACTGATGAATGGACAAATAAAATGTCCATACAATGGAACATTATTTAACAATGAAAAGGAATGAAGTATTGATACATGCCACAACATATATGAACCTTGAAAACAATATGCTAAGTGAAAGGCCACATATTATATGATTACATTTATATGAAATACAAATCTCTATGTTTCAGAATAGGCAAACCTATAGTCCCAGAAAGCAGACAGGTTGCCTAGAGCACGGGGAGAAATGGGGAGTGACTGCTAAAGGGTATGGGGTTCCTTTTTGGAGTGATAAAAATATTCTAAAATTGTGGTGATGGTTGTACAACTCTGTGAATATACTAAAAGTCACTGAATTGTACATTTAAATGGGTGAACTGTATGTAAATTATATCTCAATGAAGCTGCTATTTTTTTTAAAAGGAAGAAGGGAAATCTATCTATTACAGTCTTAAGAGGCACATCACCAAATGCAATCGTGGACCTTACTATGGATTTTGACTCAAACTAACTTAAAAGTATATCTATAAGACAACTGGGAAAATCTGAACACTGACTGGATATTAGATAATATTAAGGAATTGTTTACTTAATAAGTGTAAGGATAATACAATTATGTTTTTAAAAAGATTCCTTATCTTTTAAGGACTCCAATATTTAGGGATGAAAGGATATGATACCTGGCGTTTATTTTAAAACAATCTAATTAGGGAGAGTGGGGATTAACAGGAGAGAATCCAAGAGGTCATTCACAGTGAACTGGGTCTTAAGATACAAGCTGGAGTTCACGGACTAAAGAGGATGTGAGAAACATTGAAAAATGAAAAAGGCATTCCAGACAGGTAACAGCTTAGGCAATGGCACTGTCAAAGACCACCTATGGGACAAGAACAGAAAATACAGTTGGAAAAGTAAGCAACAACCAGATCATGAAGGGCCTTATATGTCGCACAAAGGAATTTTTATTTAATTTTGTGGAAGATGGACTGATAAGTTGTTTGTTTTTGTTTCTGTTTGTGTTTTTTTTTTTTTTTGGTGGGGACAGGTCAGATTAGAGCTTTAGATAGGTTACTCTGGTGGCATTATAGACTGAAGGGGCACAAAACACTGCTGTCAAAGTCCAAGTGAGTAACAACCGAGTGGGAATTTACATGGTGAGAGTAGGAATAAAGATTAGGGGCTAAATACCAGAGACATGAGATACTAAAAATAACTGGATATGTGGAAAGAGGAAGCAGAAATCATCTGAACTGATTTCCAGCTTCTAGGCTTGTGTGACTAGGTAGACAATGTCCAATATCCAGGAGAATTAATATAGAAGAGGCTTATGGGAAAGGTAGAGTTCAGTTTAGTGTTTAGTGTAAGTAGGACACACTGGTGTAAATGTGTACTAGGCAGGCAAAAACTCAAGAGAGGTCTAATTAGAGATGCAGACATGTAAGTCTTCAGGACATATCTGGTAGCTGGAACAATAACCCAGGAGAGCTTGTTTGTTACAGTTCACAAGCCACAGAAATTTAACCTATTTTAAAAGTTCCCTCCCAGGCTTTCCCTGGTGGCGCAGTGGTTGAGAGTCCGCCTGCCGATGCAGGGGACACGGGTTCGTGCCCCGGTCCGGGAAGATCCCACATGCTGCGAAGCGGCTAGGCCCGCGGGCCATGGCCGCTGAGCCTCCGCGTCCGGAGCCTGTGCTCCGCAACGGGAGAGGCTACAACAGTGAGAAGCCCAGCGTACTGCAAAAACAAAAACAAAAACAAACAAACAAACAAAAAAGTTCCCTCCCTACTCTACCTTGTTAAGAATTATTTCATTCAAGGTGTATATATAAACAGAATGATCAAGATGTAGTTAATCTTATATTTAGGAAACTTTATATATATTGGAGAGGGGAGAAAAAAATATATATATATATATATTTGGCTATAAGTCACCAAAATTATTCTTTAACAAACTGCATGCATGCAGAGTATTATCAAAGCACAAGTACAGTTATAAAAATATACTTTTCTAATTATTCTGACTCCTTTAATGTATCAAGAACCATTAAAATATTCATAACATTTATTTCAAAATCCTCCACTTTATAAGAAATTCTGCACTTCTAAAATGCACTTCTAGTCTGCTTTTAAAAGATCTAATGTCTTCTGATATTCTAAAAAGTAAGGGTAAAACAAAACTGGGTTTAATTGTTTTGTTTTATTCATTAGATTTTCCAAAATGAAGTTAAGCAATCTTGATCTTCATGGGACTACAGAAGTCAAGGTTGCTATATATAGCAGGTTTTGCTAATGCCTCTCATTATCACTGCTCCAAAATTCTTAACCTCTCCTAAATGTTTTATAATACTTAAATTATAAGAGGAGCCCTTTACAGAGATCCTAATTTGCTGTATTACTATATAACCAAGAACTCAATCTTAATTTTTAGCTAAACCTTCAGTCACCAAGAACATTAGATTTAATTGAGGCAACCTGGCAACTATAGAAAAATGTCACTGATGGAAAAACCCAAATTAAATCCAATTTCTTCCAGAAAGGGAAAGCACAACTAGAGGAACTAAGCAATCCAAATATTGAGCCACTAGTCTTACCACTATGTTCTAGACGAGGGACTGAATCACCTAAGGTCTAAGGAAGAAATTCAGGTATCAGTAATTTCTTGAAACTGCATGGAGAATTCGGGGGCACAACTATCGTTCTCAAAGGATGTGACCTCCCTCAAAAGATAACTTATTCTAAAATTTACCAATAAAAAAATAATAACTTCAGAAAAAAATGGTTATATAAGTGGCAACTCATCAATTCAAAACTCAGTAAGTGCTCTCCCCTTAAAACCCTTTCAATATTATATTCCTTAGATCTTAATCTAAATTCTACAGAATTTCCATATCTTCAGTAAGACTTCTCTTTTTTTGTCTAGTAATTTTTCCCTCATTCTTATTTAGAGTAAATGTTGAAATATGATTAACAAAGTCCAAAGAACTCAGAGTAGAAACCCTGAGGACACAGTTACTATACTTTTTTTCTTTTTAAGTTTTATTGAAGTACAGTTGATTCACAATGTTGTGTTAATTTCTGCTGTACACCAAAGGGACGCAGTTATACACATATATATTCTTTTTCATATTCTTTTCCATTATGGTTTATCACAGGATATTGGCTATAGTTCCCTATGTTATCCAGTAGGACCTTGTTGTTGTTGTGTTTTTTTCTTTTTTTACCTTTAGGTCTGAAGTTTTCCCACAGGGGTTAGCCCCTAATGGCTTAAATATATTACTCCTATTCTTATTTAGCCAATGGGAGAAACAGCAGTTATGTGACAAGACCAAGATGAGCCTTCTTAAGTAATAAGGTTTTGTTTGTTTGTTTGTTTTAAACCCAACTACCAGAACTCAAATGAGCTTTGCCCCCTTCAGAGCAAACACCTCAGAAGGCTGGCTATACACCCACTCCAACAATGCCAGACTGCCACTACTCAAAACAATTCAAGACTCCTTTTTTTGAGAACTGCCTTCAGAACCTATTGCACACTTCTTAACGTTCTTTTTTTTTTTTTTAAGATGTTGGGGGTAGGAGTTTATTAATTAATTAATTTATTTTTGCTGTGTTGGGTTTTCGTTTCTGTGCAAGGGCTTTCTCTAGTTGTGGCAAGTGGGGGCCACTCTTCATTGCGGTGCGCGGACCTCTCACTATCGCGGCCTCTCTTGTTGCGGAGCACAGGCTCCAGACGCGCAGGCTCAGTAGTTTTGGCTCACGGGCCTAGTTGCTCCGTGGCATGTGGGATCCTCCCAGACCAGGGCTCGAACCCGTGTTCCCTGCATTAGCAGGCAGATTCTCAACCCCTGCGCCACCAGGGAAGCCCCTTAATGTTCTTATTAGTGGCAAATCTTTACTTCTTCAGTGTGGACTTTTTTTTTAAAACATCCAAAGGTGATTCAGATTCACCTTGGTAAATGAGGGAAATAATCTGAGTAATAGTATATTTTAGTCAAAAAAGAAATGTGAACATGAAGTATTAGACTAATTTTACCTGTGCCTCTACCAACAATTTCAAAACTAAAGTTCCAAATCATATAAAGAATATTCCTTTGAATAATGACACTTTTTTGTTTTGCCTTATATATACCAGGTATGGTTTCAAGTAAACTTAAAAATCTGTTTTCTAAGCTTTAAATCACTCTGTTTCTATAAAGAATTACTACATATTGTCCAAGGTTTTGTGACTTTGCCAATTCTTAATATTATCTTATAAATGGGGCCATGGTTATTTTCAATGAGGTAGTAAACATTCAATGCTTACAATCTGAATTTCTATGTATGCTACTAAATGAGCCACATAATCCAAATTATTTCAAGGGATTTATCCCTCAAATTAAGCACCAGCTGCCCATGCAGCAAATACAGAAAAGCAGGTAACTGTGAAATTTGAAAATCCAAATACACAACAGATTGAAGCTATGGCAATGATCTTAAGATCATTGTAATTAACGCATGAATATATGGCTTCCTCTGATGATTAAATTTTTTAACATCTTATTTTAGAATAGTTATAGATTCACAATATATATTTGCAAAGATAGTAAAGAGAGATCTGTACCTTTCACTAAACTTCCCCCAATGGTTGCATCTTACATAATTATAGTCCCATATTAGAACTAGGAATTTGACACTGGTACAATATATGAGTGTAGTTCTGTGTCATTTTATGGTCTGTGTAGATCTGTGTAACTACCAACACAATTAAGTTATAGAACTACTCCATCCGCAAAGATCTCCTCTATGCTCCTCCTTCATAATCACATCCACCTCCTTCTCCCCACCCCAACATCTCTAACCCCCTAGCAACCACTGACTTGTTTTTGTTTATACTTCTGACATTTCAAGAATGTTATATAGGGCTTCCCTGGTGGTACAGTGGTTGGGAATCCACCTGCCAGAGTGGGGGACACAGATTTGAGCCCTGGTCCAGGAGGATCCCACATGCCACGGAGCAACTGAGCCTGTGCACCACAGCTGCTGAGCCTGCATCCTAGATCCCACAAGCAATGCACATGCCACAACTAGAGAGAGAAAACCCACAAGCCACAACTAGAGAGAGGCCCACACGCCACAACTAGAGAGAAGCGTGCGCTCTGCAACTAAGACCCACCACAGCCAAAAAAAAAAAAAAGCGTTCCCTTTAAAAAAAAAAAAAAAAAAAAGGAATACCAGTTAACAGACTCAACTGAAAGAACAACAAAGTAAGTTTTAATCTTACACTGATCAAGTTTCCAATGGTGCTTAAATATACTTGGAAAAGTATTAAGACTATTATTTTAAAAGCATAAATGTCCATTGACAGATGAATGGATAAAGATGTGGCACACATATACAATGGAATATTACTCAGCCATAAAAAGAAACGAAATTGAGTTATCTGTAGTGAGGTGGATGGACCTAGAGTCTGTCATACAGAGTGAAGTAAGTCAGAAAGAGAAAAACAAATACCGTATGCTAACGCATATATATGGAATCTAAAAAGAAAAAAAAATGGTACTGATGAACCTAGTTTCAGGGTAGGAATAAAGAGGCAGACACAGAGAATGGACTCGAGGACATGGGGTGGGAGGGCGAAGTTGGGGCAAAGTGAGAGTAGCATCGACATATATATACTACGGAATGTAAAATAGTTGGCTGGTGGGAAGCAGCAGCATAGCACAGGGAGATCGGCTTGGTGCTTTGCAATGACCTAAAGGGGTGGGATAGGGAGGATGGGAGGGAGGCTCAAGAGGGAGGGGATATGGTAACGTGTATGCATATGGCTGATATGCTTTGTTGTGCAACAGGAACTAACACGGTATTGTGAAGCAATTATATACTCCAATAAAGATCTATTAGAAAAAAAAAGCATAAACCAATATTGTATTAAGAAATTTAACTCCCGCTATGATCTCCCACCATCACTTCAGAGGTGTTTTATCATTTCTAACCTCAAGATTAGTTTTTTTAGACATATTTCTCAACTCTAGCACCATCCCACTCTCCCCTTAAAGTAATGAGAAAGTTGCTATTAAAGGAATCAATTTGCCAATAAAAAAAAATCCTTCTGCAATATGATTTGTTACTCTCTAATCCAAGTAGTCCAAGAACAACAACAAATCCAATTTTTCCAGTGAATTTAAGTTATAAGCTGAAGTCATAACAATCTCTCCCCATAATTTGAAGGGACAATTACCTTGTGACCTTTAAACTTATAAAATTTTAAATAAAAATAGTTCCTTTTCAAATGCTCCATAAAGTTTATTTTCCTTTTTTTTTTTTGAACCGCACCGTGCAGCATATGGGATCTTAGTCACCCGACTAGGGATTGAACCTGTGCCCCCTGCAGTGGAAGCACAGAGTCTTAACCACTGGACCACCAGGGAAGTCTCATCCATAAATTTTATTTTCTTAAAGCTCCACTTTTATACCTTCAAACAACATCCTGAGAGATAAAAGATCTCACCAAGAGAATAACACAGGCTTTAGAGTCAAGCAGTCTGGCAGTCCAGCTTGGTATTACAACTTTCTAGCTGAGGACCCCGAGCAAGTTAAAAAACTCTATGATTGTTTCCATATATATATATATATATATATATATATATATATATATATATATATATATATCTAATAGCAGCCACACCTCACAGGAGGATTATATGAGACATTCTATTTAAACTATGTGGCACACAGTAAGCACTCAATAAATGTTAGCTACTAATATCTATATTACTGTAATAAGGATAGTAGCGTGTATCTGCAATTAGATATGACCTTCAGAGTTTTAGCATGTTCTAAGTGCTCATTCTACTTACCTTACCAATAGGTTTACAACAGAAATTTATTGGATTGTAACAAAAACATTCTTATATTTGTTATTAAAACAAATCAAGTAAAGGTGCTTAAAGTGGATATTCATTTTCTATCTTAAATACATATTCCCAAATCTGAATATTCCAATTCTCATATGGAAGAATATTTATGTAAAATCAAACGTTGGCAATCCAAACTAAAATTATCTCTTCAATTTAGTATCTATCATTCCATTCACTTCAGAATCAATTAGTTTAAAGAAACATAAGCATACAACTCTGAATAACAATTTCTCGCTGAATAAAGCTGAAATGAATTAATTCTGTGCTGACAAAACACTTTCAAAGAGGCTCAGCTCAGTCTTATTTGGATATCTATGTAGCTGTACACGAAACAGTCCAAAAGAATTTCAGGAACATAAAAGAATTAAAACTTTTAAATAGGACCTCTCAGCAAGACGGAGTTCTGTAGTCGTAAACCCTGAATTTGTAACTCTTCCTGTTATTTTCCCATAACTAGATAAGCAGAAGTAGGCCAATTTCTTAGGTGATCTCCTTTATTTCACCTGTCTCCAACAGATTCTTCTGGAACCTTAGACTAGGACCACTAATACTAAGTTGCAAAGATGGAACAGAACATTTCATCATGACAAACTGTGGTTATGTTGACCAATGCGCTAACTGGCCTTAAAACTCTGATTTTAATTACCATTACAATTCTGTCAGTAACACCTACACCTCACATTTCTGTATTTCAAAGTCTGCACAAAGATTTTTATGAAGATCATTCATAAAAGCTCTAAGGTTATCAATGTCCGAATTCTTTTCCTTACTATCTAAAAGGTAGTGACACTTCCTACAGTGCTTTGCCTTTGATGTGTGTTCGATAAATATTGTTTACGAACACAAACCTCTGAAAAAGGGGAATCAATAAGCAGCAAAAAGTACTGAGGACACAAATCCTCGGTTCAAAAAGAAATAATCCTTATTTTATCAAATTTAAGACACTTATGCTGGCATTTAAAAAAATTTTATCAGAAGATTTCAATGGAAGGGTCTCTTACACCTAAGTCACTAGTGTCAGCTGGCTGATGGCAATTCTAAGACTTCATGGACTCATTCCAAATTTGAGAAGTGAAACTAGAAAAACATGCATCTTGGAATCAACTTAATACAGTAAAAGCATACTCTATGAAATACTGAGGTGTTATATTTGCCAGAGGTGGGGGCTGGGGATAGGGGACTAAAATTGCATTTAGTGCCCCAAACCATTGGAAATTAACCACATTTCTATTTACTATGTTGCTTTAGTTCACCCAGCACTCAAGACAAGTTCAGCTTCCAGAAAAGGTAACAGCTAAAAGCCCTAAGAGGTGTTCTTAAAGCAACTGAGGAAAAACTTAAAACTAAGAAAATTTTAACTGACTGATTCATCATAAAATTGTTTTCTAAAAAAATAGTAATACTTTTATAATGTCAAAGGTGTTTAATTTTGTTTTTTTTTTTTTTTTTTTTTTGCCATATGTGGGCCTCTCACTGTCGTGGCCTTTCCCGTTGCCGGACGCGCAAGCTCAGCGGCCATGGCTCACGGGCCCAGCCGCTCCGCGGCATGTGGGATCCTCCCGGACCGGGGCACGAACCCGTATCCCCTGCATCGGCAGGCGGACTCTCAACCACTGCGCCACCAGGGAGGCCCCTAATTTTGTTTTTAAAGTTGCCAATCCAATCCCTTAAAACAGAGATTCTTTTTTTTGTTTTTTAAAAATATTTATTTATTTATTTGGCTGTGTCGGGTCTTAGTTCCCAGACCCTTGTCCCCTGCATTGGAAGGCGGAGTCTTAACCACTGGACCACCAGGGAAGTCCCAAAAGAGGGATTCTTAACAGGTCAGTTAACCATCTGAAAATGCATACAAACTACTTTCTGTGTCCTCATTGTCTTTCGAAGAAAATTTATCAAGTTCTCAAAAGGATCCCTACACCAAAAAGACTAACAGTTGCTTAGAAAAATTGTTTCAACTGTATGTTAAGAATTTTAAAGTCATAAAATAGAATGTGCTATATATAATCTGAAGACCATTGCCAGGCACAGAGGTTAAGTTTGGTAGTTTGGTGGGTTTTTTTTTTTTTTTTTTTTTTTGCGGGGGGAGGGTGGCATGCAAAGAATACATTCATTTACTCTGGAACAAATGAAAATAATGTATGTCCTTTATTTAAAAAAAAAACTATTGAAGAGTTTCTTTAATATAAAACAAAGCGGTAAGTCTGATGAAGAAGATCCTATTAAGGAAAACTTTGAGCATATCACAAATACTTCCTAAATTTTATTAGTTGGGAGTTATCCAAAAAAGAAACACGCCTATATTTCATTCCCTTACATTACTGAATAAAACCAAAACTACAAAAACTGCAATACTTTAAACATTCTGCATCACTTAAACTTTACCGTTATTCATATCATGAAAGTCACTCTCACTTTCTGGTATCTAGACTCACTGCTATTGTGCATTTAGATAAATAATGCAGGAGTTCCAAGGAGGTTCTATACTAAAGCAGCCACACTAAGTTATGATCATTATCAGGACTTACTTGAAAAGAGAGTTCTTTTTAAAGGAACGGAGGTGAACGTGTTAAAACGCATCACTAACTGCTCACTTGATCGACAAGTTATTCTTCCAGTAACATAATAAAATTCCAACTTGTTCCACATTAGCAAAATTAAGTTCAGACGTGTTCTGGGTGTTCTAAGTCATCTCCTACTTTATGTTCTATAATGGTTGACCTCAGAGGAAAAATTCGAAGCAGCAAAGAAATTCACTGGGTGAATAATGAGATCAAGAAATTGGACAAAAAGATAGTGAAGCCAAAGAAGAGTTTATAACATGCAGAAAATCAGACACAAGAAACTACCTTTGTCCATCATATATCTAGATTCCCCCTACCCACCCAAGCTAAGAATCATACAGATTCAAGATATTTAAAAAAGAAAAATAGGATGAAAAAACAAATTTGTGAAATACAGGTCTCACAAATCTCTACTACAACAGATGCCACAGTTAAAACAGACTGGAACCAACTATTTCATGATGAAAAAGATCAGTTAGAAGCCTATTAATATGTAAAAGGTAAAGGAGTTACGTTACGAAAAATTTAAAGAATGACTGGCAGCCCACTGCCTTCGGAAACTATAATGCAAAATAGAGAAAAGAGTTTAACTTGAAAATACTGATAAATTATATTAAATGTTCAAGGACCCCCATTTGATAAGGGAGAACAGTAGTACAGAAAGGTCTGTGCCAACTTTTAACTGCAGCTGTAGTGGAACACACTAAAAGCCTTGTTTCACAAAAGCAGTGAAATAAAAAACAATGGTTTTAAACTTATCACCAGTGTCAACTGCTCATGACCATAAATTTGTCTTTTTCCAATGAAGAACTTTGGTATAAAAAGCCAAAGTCCTTTGCCAAAAGCAGAAGAAACAAAACTGACCAAAATTCTTACACAAGACTAAAACACTAAACCTGTTTAAGAATTTTCATATATTTTTTTACATGTCACAAAGGTAAAAAAAAGATTAAGATATCTAACACATACAACAAAATTGGAGATCAAACCATTCTTTTTAAATAAGACTGAAATTAAAAAGCAGTTAGTTTAAATCAGTGTATGCTACAGGGAATCCTCCTTCCAAACTACCTATTCCAAACTGAGAGGGTTCACCACACTTCCTTCCCAATTACTTAAGCAAAAATATTACAATTTTTAACCCATTATTTCCTTCCATGTACAGTTTGTTGTTGTTTTAACAAACTGCATAGGAGTAAGATCATTCTAGCTAGTATCCATTTATCTTGACTACTGATTGTCCCAAACAATGATACTTTTTGGAAATTAAACTTCATTTCACTAAAGTTAGCCAGTAGACTTTGCAAGTATCTGCATCTGAGTACAGCGTATGGTGACCACAAAACATGAAGCATACAGTTGGTATACACAATATTATAAACACTGAATACGTGTTTTCAACTAGGTATTTAGTGACTATCACAGACATGAATATTAAACATTCCCCTATCAATTCCTGACATTTTCTACAAAATAGACCCAATTTCAAGCCTGAAACTGAGGCTTCTACCTTTAGAGTAGAAACTAAAGTAACTGAGTACTCCTTAAAAATACACGTAACTACATGACTAAGATACTCATTTAAAACTTTTGCCAAGATAGCCCCTCCCTTCGAAACAAACCAAGACTGACTCACAGTCCTATTTTACTTAATTTTGGAAACAAAAAACTAAATTAAATGAATTCCTAAGCACTCTTTTCCTCTCTCTGTTCCCCCACCATTTAAAGCATTCGACCTTCAACCTGTGATTTGCCCCTTAAAAAATGGTAAAATAAAAACAAAAACAAAAACCCCTCAGTATCTCCAAGTTATCTGTCTTGGAATAAAGAAACTACTGGATTCAGGAATGATAATAACCACTGTTCTAACATCCTAGAAAACAACAGAAACAATGTCTATGGTAGTTAAGGAGCGGTCCTACTCTGTGAAACCATCCCACCTCAGATGATACTTTTCATCCGTAAGACCACCCCCCCATTTGCTAGAGTTAACCATCTGAGCGAAAGGTTTCAATTGTGTGTCCCTGAAGTGGGAAACTCTCTCTCTACATAACATGTACCGCCCTCTGTGGATATTTCTACACGGGAGGCGGGGGGTGAGGGGAGCGGGGGCAGTAAAGTTGGTGGCAGGGTGAGGACAAAGGGCATTTTGAAACACCACTGAAGTAAATACAAAACGAGGACAGAAAGGGGGCTAAATTACAGTTCCCTCAAGTGGCTAATGGCAAGAAAATGCAGGCACCCTTGTTTAGCACCCCTAGGGTTCCTATTCTCCATTAACGCCCGCTGGAATGCGAAGCTGGAACCACCAGTATGCAAGAAGCCCATCAAACCCCCCAAATGTCAGGCCACTAGGCAGCCTCCGGAATGACAGGCCGGTACCCCTCCCCCACCCCACCCCAAAAAAGGTCCAATCCCATAAGTGCAGGTCACTCTGCCCTCTGGGGTAGTTCCAGCCGGCGCAGAGATGGGAAGACGAGAGGGGAAAGCCAGACCACCTCTCTTTCCGTACACCCTCGGCTGGGGAAACAAAACAAAGACCGCCCTCCTCCTCCGGTAGCCACTACCCTAGCCAAAGAGGCTTTCCTATTTCCCGGTGCAGTCTGGCCTCCCGCCCCCGCCCCCATGACAAAGAAAAGGCACTTGGTAAGCGAGCGAGGCCTTCCTGCCTCCACCGATGGGGGGAGGGAGCTGCCGAGGTGAGGAACCCCCTCCGCTCACCCGCGCTCCCACTCTCGGCCGGGAAAACTACCGAAAGCGGCAGTCTCCACCTGGGGAAGCCTGGTCTGAGATGGGGTCGGGGGTACCTTGAAGTAGCCGCCTTCGTAGAGGGTGTTAGGGGGTCCGAAGATGGCAACCTCCCAGTTGTAGAGGTCGGATTCATCCACCAGGGTGATCCGGAAGCCCTCCACCGGCTCCTCCTGAAGGGATTTCAGCTCGAGCATCAGGGCCTTCTGCGAACTGGTCATCTGCTGCTGGGCCATCGCGGCGACGGCGGCGCCGGGCCGGGGCCCCAGTCCTCACGCACCGGCCGGGCCGGACCAGGCCCCTCCCCTCCGCTCCGCTCGCCCTCGGCCGGCCCGCACCGGGCCCCTGTCTTCACACGCCCGGCGGCCCGGACCAGGCCCCAGACGGCCCGTGGGCCGGCCCGGTTCCTCCTCACACCCGACGCGGGCCGGGCCGGGCCCTTCTCCTCACACTCGGGCCGGGTGGGGGAAAGGTGGAGAGAGTTAGAGAAATTCGCTCCGGGTCCCGGGCCTCCCCCCCCC
>NW_006791887.1:1613547-1623567 GCF_000442215.2 Lipotes vexillifer | reverse complement strand
GGCGCACGGCGGGAGGGAGGGCGGCTCTCGGCGGCGGGCGGCCCGACGCGACGCGCGTGCGCGCGCCCCTCCCTCCCCCGCCCTCCTCTTCCTCCTCCTCCTCCTCCTCCTTCTCCTCCCACTCCTCCCACTTCCCTGCCTCGTCTCCACCGCCCCGCGCAGTGGCGGCGCTTTGTGACGCCTGGCGAGTGTCCCCCGCCCTTAAAGGGCCAAGCGGCAGTGGGGGTCGAGGGTGGCCGCAGGGGATGCCCTTGGCCCCAAAATGACGGCTGTGCGGCTTGACGCCGCGGTTCCAAAGGCGCGACCCGGAAGGGGCCTCTGTCCTAGAGCTGTCATCGCCCTCCTCCCCACTACTTGTATCCACCGGCCTCCCGCAGCCATCCTACGAGCCCCAGATCCTCTGCAGGCCTAACCCCACGCCCCCCGCGCCATGACACACAGTCCGTCGTCCCCGCACTCAGTAGGTGCTTAACAAGGATGTGCTGACAATGTGGGTTTTGTCGGTGGAAACAAGCTTCCTGACATCTCTTCTGCAGGTCCAGTCCTCATGCCATTGTGTCCTTGGAGAGCAGTGTGTCACCAACTTAGGGGGCTGGGGGGCAGTTTCCCATCCGAGAAATGGGGAAGGCAGATAGGTCAGTTTCTACTTCCCTTCTTAACTACAAAGAGGAAGTTGTGGGAAATAAGGAGAGAAATAATACAGACTGAACCTGGGTTCTTGGCACTTTTCTGTGTGATTTGGGGCAAATGCTCTAGCTATCCCCCAGTTTACCCACTTGTCAAATGCCGTATTTGGTTGAACTTTGACCCCCTACAGATCTTTCCCGGCTTGAAAGTCCAACTTAGAACTGGGGGACTTTTAAGATAATCCTGGCAGAAGTGAGATGTAGAGGTCTTCAATCCCCGTGATTTAGAATACCCCTTTCTCTTTGGAAGGCATGTCCTATGATAACTCCATGAACGTTTCCTAGAAAAGCCAGGATACTGTGAGAGTTCTGTACACTTAGAATTTGGGGATCACAAAGATCCTTGGTACCAACCCCTGCTCCACCATTTACATTATAAGACCTCTTCCTTTTTCATCAGCTTCTGTAAAAGAGGGTTAATTATGCCTAATATATAAACAATTGTAAATATTTAAATGAGATCATCCATGTACAGAGTTTATCACTGGCATGTGGTAAAAGATCCATAAATAGGAAATTTTATTTTTAAAAAAATTTAAGGCAGGGCTTCCCTGGTTGGCTCAGTGGTTGAGAGTCCGCCTGCCGATGCAGGGGACACGGGTTCGTGCCCCGGTCGGGAAGATCCCGCGGGCCGCGGAGTGGCTGGCCCCGTGAGCCATGGCCGCTGAGCCTGCGCGTCCGGAGCCTGTGCTCCGCAATGGGAGAGGCCACAACAGTGAGAGGCCCGCGTACCGCAAGGAAAAAAAAAAAAAAATTTAAGGCAAAGTTATTTTCTAGATACCACCCCCTCCATTTTTTAAATAGATTTTTTTTAAACAGTTTTAGATTTATAGAAAAATGGAGAAGATATACACCCGTATACCTGGTACCCAATTTCCCCTATTATTAACATCTTACATTAGTGTAGTACATTTATTACAATTAATGAACCAATATTGATATATTATTTTTAAAATAAATTTATTTATTTTTATTTATTTATTTTTGGCTGCATTGGGTCTTCGTTGCTGCACGAGGGCTTCTCCCTAGTAGCGGCGAGCAGGGGCTACTCTTCATTGCAGTGCACAGGCTTCTCATTGCGATGGCTTCTCTTGTTGCAGAGCACAGGCTCTGGGTGCACAGGTTTCAGTAGTTGTGGCACACGGGCTCAGTAGTTGTGGCTCGCGGGCTCTAGAGCTCAGGCTCAGTAGTTGTGGCAAATGGGCTTAGCTGGTCCGCGGCATGTGGGATCTTCCCAGACCAGGGCTCAAACCCGTGTCCCCTGCATTGGCAGGTGGATTCTTAACCACTGTGCCACCAGGGAAGCCCTGATATATTATTATTGGCTAAAGTCTTTACTCACATTTCCTTAGTTCTTACCTAAAGTCGCTTTTCTATTCCAGGATCCTATCCTAGACGCCATATTTAGTTTTCATGTTTTATTAGACTCCTCTTGACTGTGACAGTTTCTCAGACTTTCCTTGTTTTTGATGACCTTAAAAGTTTTGAAGAGTACTAGTCAAGGATACTGTAGAATGTCCCTCAGTTAGAATTTGTGATGTTTTTCTCATGATTAAACTGGAGTTTTGGGGTTTTGAAGGGGAGATCACAGGAGTAAAATGATATTTTCATCACATCATATCAAGAGCACATAATATCAACATGACTTAGTGTTGATATTGACCTCAGTCACCTGGCTGACAGAATATGTCAGCCACTTTTCTCCACTGTAAAGTTACTCTTTTTACCTCCTTTCTATACCGTACTCTTTAGAAGGAAGTCACTCTGCACAATCCACAATGAAAGAGTCCCTTCATTTTGTTGTTGTTGTTATTTTTTCTCAGAGATGCGGCCTCAGTATTTTAAAGAATCATTCCTTAGCCTCCCAACTCTATTCCCTCAGTTTTGAGACTAAACTCCACTGGAATTAGAGCATATTTTAGTCAATTCAGCCCCTCCTCCCCAAAGGATGGTGTTTGACTGGTTCTGACTTCCCCTCCTCCACCATTCAATTTAGGGAGATTGCTGACCTGGAAACGTGGGAGATGATGTTGACACTTTTAATAGCAAGGCTGTGAGTAGACAAATAGGCAGAAAGTTCATCTTCAAAGCATTTCACCCACATAAACTCATCATAGCCCCACCCTGACCCAGAAGATGGCAGATCCCTAGCCTAAGTCACTGGAACGTGCACCTGGCACCCAGACCAGAAGCCTGTCTCTGGACTCAGATCAACTCACAAACTCATACTAAATATTCACAATGCCATGACCCTAAGATGGGTGACTAATAAACATATACCTATCTAGGAAGCTCA
Source organism: Lipotes vexillifer (assembly GCF_000442215.2). Lineage (NCBI taxonomy): Eukaryota > Metazoa > Chordata > Mammalia > Artiodactyla > Lipotidae > Lipotes > Lipotes vexillifer. Next base: position 1,620,585 of record NW_006791887.1, on the reverse strand, counting down.
CAGCCTAGTGTGTTAATGAGTTGCGTACTTAAGACTCCATACTCACGTCAGAGGAACTCAAATTCCATGGAACTTGTCTCATGGCTTTTTATCTCAGCGGGTAAGACATTGTTTATTTGTAGGTTACAACTGTGTCTTATTCATCCCTGGATCCTCAGCAACCAGCACACTGTCTGACACAAAATAGACACTACGTAATTGTTCTCATGGGCTCACAGCCAAGGGCAGGAAGATAATCAGTAACAACAACAAATCACAAATTGAACCCCACCCTCCACCCCTCCCCCTGAGTCTAATAGGGTCTCTCAGACACATGCTCAAGATTATAAATTCCAGAAGGACAGCAGATCTTTCTCATAACCATATACAAGCTACTATAATGTTTGGTGCATAGTGGGTACTTATAACACAAAGAATGAATGGCAGAGATAGCTTCCTAGAGCTTTCTTACAGTTTCACGACAGGTAGAGATTGACTTGACTGACTGGTGCCCCCTGGTGGCAAAGAAAACAGGACCTTCACCCCCTAATCTGTATGGCATCACCTAGTATTCTCCAACCAGGGCTCCTATAAAGAATCTATTACCTTTCTTCCAAAAAGAAAAGATGTGGAAATCTTGGTGAAATAACTGAGAGGGAGGGTTATTTGCTTTATAAAGGTTAATTCTGACCTTATAGAATGACTTTTTTTTTGGCCATGCTGCTCAGCTTGCGGGATCTCAGTTCCCCAACCAGGATTGAACCCGGGCCATGCAGCAAAAGCCCAGAATCCTAACCACTAGGGCACCAGGGAACTCCCTAGAATGACTTTTTTAAGAGTCCACCGTTTTTGTTTTTGTTTTTGTTTTTAATTCTGCATATGTTAATACATGTAAGTTTTGAATAGTGCTCTTAAGGAGCCCCAGTCTTCCTTTGATAACAACAGCTAACATTTGTTATGCATCAGTATGTGACAGGCTCTACACATGCGGTAAATCTCATTTAATTCTCACAAAAATCCTCGACTTGGTCATTACTAGAATATCTAAATCTTAGGGAGGTTAAGAAAGTTACTCAGGTCACCCAGTGAGTGAATGGCAGAACCTGAAGTTGAACCTTGGCCATCCCACTTTAGTGTGACTGCTTTTATCCACCATGCTGTAATGTTAGTGTGACTGCTTTTAACCACCATGCTGTAATGTTCCTAGTCTAATGTGCCCACAGCAATCTGTACATATCATACCACCCCCCGTGCTCTACTGCAACTATTTGTTTACATTTTTCTCCCAGCCTCTGAGTTGCTCTTAAGAAAGAGCCATTTGGGCTTCCCTGGTGGCGCAGTGGTTGAGAGTCCGCCTGCCGATGCAGGGGACACGGGTTCATGCCCCAGTCTGGGAAGATCCCACATGCAGCAGAGGGGCTGGGCCCGTGAGCCATGGCCGCTGAGCCTGCGCATCCGGAGCCTGTGCTCTGCAGCGGGAGAGGCCACAACAGTGAGAGGCCCGCGTACCGCAAAAAAAAGAGAAAGAGCCATTCATTCATTCAACAAGTATTTATTGAGGGCCTGCTACATGACAGGCCCTGTGCTAAATGCCAAGGATACAGTAGTGAATGAGACACAAATGACTGGGTCCTGCCCTCATGGAGCTGACATTCTAGTGGTTGAGACAGGAACAGACAAAAACAAGAAATTAGTAGACAAATAACATTGCAAGTTTTGGTGAGTACTAATGAAGGTGATTGGGGGGGCTAAGATGGAAACTGTTGACATGGATGCAATTTTAAATGGAGGCAGGGGGTTTCCCTGGTGGCGCAGTGGTTTAGAGTCCACCTGCCGAGGCGGCGGATGTGCCCCAGGACGTGCCCCAGGACGGGTTCATGCCCCCATCCGGGAAGATCCCACATGCCACGGAGCAGCTGGGCCCGTGAGCCGTGAGCCGTGGCCGCAGAGCCTGCGCGTCTGGAGCCTGTGCTCCACAACGGGAGAGGCCACAACAGTGAGAGGCCCGCGTACTGCAAAAAAATAAAAAATAAATTAAATAAATAAATAAATAAATGGAGGCAGGGTCAGAAGAAGCCTCGCTGAGGTTACTTTTAAATGTAAGAGCAGGGACTAGCCTGTGAAATGTGAAGGCAAGAGCATTATTCCAGATTTCTGGCTTGTGATCATCATGTCTTATTTATCTTTATCCTTGACACAGCACAGGGCTGACATTTCTTAAGTATCATCCAGTGTGGAATGAATGGTTGACCAATCTCTGGCCCCTTTGGTCTTCCTCCGACTTCCACAGTGGTGCTTTCTGCTCTCAATCAATTCAAAGTCAAATCATGCTTCAAGACTTAGCACCAGCCCCATCTCCTCCAGGAAACCTTCCTTAACAATCAAAATACTCTTCAGGTATAAAGAAGGAAATCCTACCATTTATGACATTTAAAGCCCCACTGATGAGTTTTTGAAAGGAGAGTGGCATGATAGGATTTTAGTTGCAGAATACTCATTCTGGTAACCGTGTGGAATGGACTGAAGAAGGACAAGACCACTTTTGTGAAAATTCCTTTAAAAGCCATTGCATAAAATATCCTATGCTATTAGAAGTTGGGATAGTGGTTACTGTTGGGGGGCAGTGACTAGACGGCAGAATGAAGGGAGATTGGCAAGGTGCAGGAAATGTTCTGCTTTTTTTTTTTTTCTGGGAGCTGATTACATGTGTATGTTTGGTTTGTGAATATCCACGCTGTATCCTTGAGATATGTGAATTTTTCTATATGTGTATTGTACTTCAATAAAAAAGCTTAAAAGAAAAAGTTATTAAATGAAACTGTCCTATATTCCTCAAAACTGTTGTCAAAAAAACAACAACAGGGCTTCCCTGGTGGCACAGTGGTTGAGAGTCTGCCTGCCAATGCAGGGGACGCGGGTCCGTGCCCCGGTCCGGGAAGATCCCACATGTCGCGGAGTGGCTGGGCCCATGAGCCATGAACCTGTGCGTCCAGAGCCTGTGCTCCGCAACGGGAGAGGCCACAACAGTGAGAGGCTCGTGTACCACAAAAACAACAACAACAACAAAAAACAAAAACAAAAAAACCCCACAACAACAACAAAAAACCCACAAAAAACAAAAAAGGGAGAGCTAAGAAAATGTTCCAGATTAGGAGAGAGAAAAGAAAAATGATGACTAAATAGATGCCTGATCTTGCACTGGGAAATAAAATGCTACTATGTAAGGTTATTGGGATAATTGCAAAATTTGACAATGGACTTTATATAATGGCATTGAATCAAGGTTAAATTTCCCGAATTTTATAATTGAATTATGACTACATAAGAGATAGTCCTTATTCTTGGTAGACACAGGCCAAAGTACTTAGGCATGGTTTTTAAGAACCATTGATTCTCAAATGGTTATGAAAAATAATAAAACATAAATACACAGGGACTTCCCCAGTGGTCCAGTAGTTAAGAATCTGCCTTTCAATGCAGGGGACGCGGGTTCGACCCCTGGTCAGGGAACTAAGATCCCACATGCCACGGGGCAACTAAGCCCACGTGCCATGCAGCTACTGAGCCCGTGTGCTCTAGAGCCTGCATGCCACAACTAGAGAGCCTGCGCGCCACAAAGAAAGATCCCACATGCCGCAAGGAAGATCCCGCCTGCCACAACTAAGACCCGATGCAGCCAAATAAATAAATATTAAACAAACAAATAAAACTCAGGCTTCTAAAAAAAACCATAAAGACGAAACAAATTTGGTAAAACATCAACACTAAGTTATGATGGGTAGGTGAAGGGTGTATGGGCGTTCATCATAATATTATAGCAACGTTTCAGTAGACTTGGAAAATGTAATAAACTGGAAAAAAGCTGTTACATTATTCTAGGCACAAGATGATGTGATGCGCACCAAACTCGGCAGTAAATACAGAGTACAGTGAATAAACTCAAGATATACTTTGGAAGTGGAACTGACGAGATTGGTTAATTGATAAGATGAGAAAAGAAAAGGACTCACTGGAGTTAAGTAAACAAACCCTCCCCAGAGGGCCCAGTCTAGCCCCGCCCTCCCCCTTTCGACCCAAACGGAGGAAGTGAGAAAAAGGAAACGACCGCCAAGTTACGAGCAGGCTTCAGGCCTGGCGTCGCAAGGAGGCCGTAAATCGGAAAACCCTATTTGGCCCCTCCCCCATAATGGGCGGTCCCGGAGAGTGACAGAAACCAATGACGAGCGACTCGTCGGGCACTCACCCTATGGCTCTTGAACTGGGTGGAGTCCTGTGCCACGAGGCTAGCTTCCGCTCTCCGCAGCAAAGCTGCCGCTCTGGGCTGCATATCTGCCGCGGTTTGGGCATTTCTGTCAACGTGGGAAGAAGTTGTGCAGAGCAAGTGGACTTTAAACCCGAAGTGCGGGAGCAGTACGGGAGGGATGGGCCCCGCACATAAGGGAGCGCAGCATCGCGGAACTGCCGGGGAGCCGGAGGTGGGTGAGCCATCTGGGAGGAAGGAATGCGCAACGTGTCGGAGATGGCAGAACCTAACAGTTCTCTAGCGAGGGCACGAGAACGGTCCCTTCTGGAAGAGCCCCATTTCCCCTGATGCTTCCAGCCCAGGGTACCGAGACAATCAGAGCTTGCTAAGGGAGATGGAACTTGGCATTATCCGGATGGAAATAGTAGACAATCGAGCTTCTCTCTGTTTGCTAGCTCTGCACCTTGAAACAAAAAACCCCCACCCCCTTCTGCGGCTTGGGTCTTTTCCCTGACGAAGTCCTCCTGGAGATTGGACGGGATCTTCATCCCTCTTGTGTCTAGTTTTGCGCTCTCCACGTGGTGGCGCTCCTGGAGCGCTACAGTAAGGCTCTCTAGGGTGTGGGATCGTGGAGGGGGGCGGGGCCCAGGGCTGTAGGGGAGAAGGTTTGGGATCCTGCAGCCCAGGGTTCGAAGCCTGCTCACAGTTTAGGCATACCAACTGGAACCTCTAGCTCACTGGGCTTCGTTCGGGTGTCCGTTTTCTGCTAGGATTATTGTGAGGATTGGGTGATTTCACTGAGTGTGTCTTTCAGAGTCAGTAGGCTCTTCCATCATTGAGCACTTAATGTATACTTATATAGTTTATAGTCAGGGCTTGCTGGGGCAGGGTGTGTGTGTGTGTGTGTGTGTGTGTGTGTGTGTGTGTGTAACCTGGCAGGATTTGGATAGAGCAAGAGTGGAGATGGCATTTGCAAAGTCCCAGGATTAACCCAGCAGAAGAGGAAGCTCCTGGTACTTACAAGGACCTGAGGCATTGCTTGGTGCATGGCCCAGTCAGCTACTACCCCTAGCAACTTGTGCTATCAGGTAGATGGGGAACCCTCAACTCAAGGAGTTTTCAGTATAGAGCTCAGTAATGTTCTTTAAGTAAAAATTATTCTGAGTTTTACACAATCTGACTCCTGTTCAAGAGAGAACAGGAGCAGGTAAAGCCTTTACCCACATCCTGTCATGGTGGCACGTCAGGCAGTGGACGCTAGATATCTGTGATGTCACCCTGGGTTCTCCCTCTCATTGGCCACAGGTGATGGTGTCAGCTCTGGAAGGCACAGGCAAGGAGGGGAAGAAGGAATCCTCAAAGAAGCGTTCAGTGGCTGGTTCTCAAGTGGAGGGCCTCCTGCAGCCCGTGAAGCTCAGCCGGGCAGAACTGTACAAGGAGCCTACCAATGAGGAGCTGAATCGCCTTCGGGAGACTGAGAGTCTGTTCCATTCCAGCTTGCTTCGTTTACAGGTACCATTGGGTGGTTGGGGATTGGGTTAGAGAGGTGGGCCTGAGACCCTGAGGCTGAAGTACTACTCACCCTTGCCACTTCTTACAGGTAGAGGAGCTGCTGAAGGAAGTGAGGCTGTCAGAGAAGAAGAAAGAGCGGATTGATGCTTTCCTACAGAAGGTCAACCAGCGGATCATGAGGGTGCCCTTAACCCCTGAGACAGAGGTAAGGCAGGTAGTGGAGGGAACTGGAAAGCCCAGAAGAGGTCCTTAGGGGCCTTGTTATTCTCTGAAGGGGATGAGGTGCTAGGGAGCTCATTCTCACTGCCAGGAGTCTCAGCTAGGAGTACAGTCAATTATGTGTACATTCATTTAGCAAACACTTACATGCCTTGCAGTAGTTGTGTTCTTAGGGTACATCAGTGAACAAAGCAGCCTATGTTCTAGTATTAGACCTATGGACGATAGATAACGAACACGACAAGTAAACTGTATGGCAGTGTTAGAAGGTGGTAAGTACTGTGGAAAAAGGAAGAAGGACAAGGTAAGGGGATTATGGGAATATCAGAGGGTGAGAGTGGTTGGCAACTTTAAGTAGCGTGGTTGAGGTAGGCCTTATTGAAGTGACATTTGTGTGAAGGAAGTGAGTCAGGTATGTAGATATCTAAGGGAAGAAGAGCATTCCAGGAAGGGAAAATAGCCAACACAAAGGTTCAAAGGCAAGAACAGGTCTGGTATGATGAATTGGGAGATTGGGATTGACATATATACACTAATATGCATAAGATGGATAACTAAAAGGAACCTGCTGTATAAAAAAATAAAGTTAAACTAAAAAATTAAAAAAAAAAAGAATAGGTCTGGTACATTCCTTGGAAAGAATGAGGGGAAGATAGAAGGAGGTAAGTTCAGAAAGGTTATGGAGGAGCGGGGGCATATCATGCAGGGCCTTGTGCACCAAAACAAGGACTTTGGCTGTTGCTCTGGATAAGATGGGGAATAACTGCAGGCATTTTGTTTGTGATCTAACTTCAGTATTAAAAAGTTCACCCAGGTTTTTGCATTAAAAGTAGAATGGAGGGGGCTTCCCTGGTAGCGCAGTGGTTGAGAGTCCGCCTGCCGATGCAGGGGGCACGGGTTCGTGCCTCGGTCCAGGAAGATCCCACATGCCCGTCTGGGAAGATCCCACATGCCGCGGAGCGGCTGGGCCGTGAGCCATGGCCGCTGACTGTGCGTCCGGAGCCTGTGCTCCACAACAGGATAGGCCACAACAGTGAAAGGCCCGCGTACTGCCAAAAAAAAAAAAAAAAAAATAATAATAATAA
>NW_006791887.1:1606166-1613319 GCF_000442215.2 Lipotes vexillifer | reverse complement strand
ACCAAAAAAAAAAAAAAAAAAAAGTAGAATGGAGGGGGACAAAGGTGAAATCAGGGAGACTAGTTAGAAACCTATTGTGCAATTATCCACTGAAAAATGGCTCAGACTAGGGTAGAGTAGAGAAGTGGTCAGTGTCTGGATACCTTTTGAAAGTGAAATGGGTGTTCTTAACAGAGATGAGTCAAGGTGATTTAAATGTTTTTAGCTTGAGCAGCTAGTATGGAGTTGTCTTAATAGGGAAGACATGTTTATAGGAAGATCAGAAATTTGGTTTCAAACATTTTGACATGTTGAATTTGAGATGTCTACTAGACATCAAGGGGACATGTTAGGAAGGCAGTCAAATTAATACGTGTCACTGTCTCTGTCCCCACAGCTGACCAACCAGGCATGGCTCTGGGATGGGGTTCGAGTACCCCTCCACCAAGTGCCCTATACTGTGAAGGGCTGTTTCCGCTTCCTGCCCCCAGCCCAGGTCACTGTTGTGGGCAGTTACCTTCTGGGCACCTGCATCCGGCCGGACATCAATGTGGATGTGGCATTGACCATGCCCAGGGTGAGGTTCAGAGTTTGGGGAATGGAGAGGTCTGCCATTTCACCACCCACGAATCCCTTGATCCCTCTCTTTTTCCCACCTCTCGCTTGCCGGGGCATTGAAATCTGAATTCTAAATCCAAAGAACAGACCACTGCAGTTGTCCTGAGGGAGCTTAGATTTGCCATTTGGAACTTTGTCTTCCTCGTCTGAGTTGTGGTATTGCTAGCCTTGGCTTAAGCATCCTGGCCAGCAGATGGGGTTGCCAAGCTTTGACCTTGGCTTTATCTTGGCCCCCAAGTTCTCCAACAGCAAGAACTTAAGTGACTGGCCATCCCTCTCTTCTCCCGACCCCCTCCAGGAGATCCTACAGGACAAGGATGGGCTGAACCAGCGTTACTTCCGCAAGCGTGCCCTCTACCTGGCCCACTTGGCTCACCACCTGTCCCAAGACCCACTCTTTGGCAGTGTTCGCTTCTCCTACACCAATGGCTGCCACCTGAAACCCTCGCTGCTGCTGCGGCCGCATGGTGGGAGGCACATACCGGGTGGAGGGCACCGTATGGGGTGACAGATCCAGTGGGGGCGGAACTGGGGCCTCAAGTCCACGGTGAGAAGCTTGGGCCTCAAGTTGGAGGGGAAAGGTGTAAGGCCCTCAAATGGGGAGCGGGGGTGGTGCGGGTGGTACAGGGGCTCCTCCAGCTCCAGGGGGCTGCAGGGTCTCAGCATCTCCCATCTTCCCCCAGGGAAGGATGAGCGTCTGGTCACTGTCCGTCTGCATCCATGCCCTCCACCTGACTTCTTCCGCCCGTGCCGCCTGCTGCCGTCCAAGAACAATGTGCGCACTGCCTGGTACCAAGGGCAGAGTCCTTCAGAGGATGGTGAGTATCAAGGTGGAGTTGGAGGGAAGGGTGTTGCAGGGACTTCTCTCATGACTTCCCCTTTCCTCCCACAGGTAGCCCAGAGCCCCCCACCCCCCACTATAACACATGGGTCCTGCAGGACACAGCCCTTGAGTCCCATGCACGGCTGCTATCAACCGTGCTGGGCTCAGCCTCGGGGCTGAAGGATGGTGTGGCACTTCTGAAGGTCTGGCTGCGGCAGCGGGAACTGGACAAGGTGAGTGGGGACTGGCCCAGCTTCCCTGCCTCACTGAGTGGTGGGTTGGCTCTGAGCTCCGGCCTTTCCCTCCGTCTCTCCCTCAGGGCCTGGGAGGATTCAGTGGGTTCCTTGTCTCCATGCTGGTTGCCTTCCTGGTGTCTACACACAAGATCCATACCACCATGAGTGGCTACCAGGTCCTGAGAAGCACCTTGCAGTTTCTGGGTGAGGCGGCTGGACTCGGAAAGGCCCACTCATACCCATCAGGGATCACTCGGTCTCTGGTCCTCAGACAGATGAGCAAACCGAATCCCAGAGGCAGGCAGTTGCAGCCACCTGTCCGGAGGGTGGGTGTCACAAGGGCTGGGTCCCTAGGGAGGGGGATACCTTCTGACACACCCACCTTCTCTGGCTCATTTCAGCCAGTACAGATCTGACGGTCAATGGGATCAGTTTGTGCTTCAGCTCAGATCCCTCCCTGGTGAGTAGGGCAGTGCTGAGTCTGGGCAAGGCATCCTGAAGATAAGGCCCAGCCCTGACTTGCTTCTCTCTCCCCCTCCCAGCCGGCCCTGGCTGACTTCCACCAGGCCTTCCCTGTTGTCTTCCTGGACTCCTCAGGCCGTCTCAACCTCTGTGCTGATGTCACTGCCTCCACTTGCCACCAGGTACAGGTGTCGCCCACTCCTGGCTTCCCCAGATGTCCCAGCCCAGACCCTGTCCCTTCTGCCAGCACCAGAACCCCAGAAACTCCTCTCCAGAGACCTTCGGTCAGGCACGTCTCTGGGTCTGGGCCCTGTGTTCCGTGAGGGGAGGGGTGCAGTGCTGGTGGTCTCACGCGGGAGTTCCCTCCTCACTGTGTGGCCCCAGGTGCAGCACGAGGCACGGCTGTCTATGGTGTTGCTGGACAGCAAAGCTGACGATGGGTTCCAGCTGCTATTGATGACTTCCAAACCCATGATCCGGGCTTTTGACCACATACTGCAGTAAGTTTTGGGGTGTCAGGATATGCCAGTGAGTCCTGTTTCCCTGGGGCTAGTGATGGGGCAAAGGTCCTCAGGCAAGTGCTCAGATAGATCATCCTGGTGGTGGGGGTGGTGATACTTGGGGCCAGCAGTACCTGATTCCCCCTCATTGTCCCTCTCTGTCCCCCCAGTCTCCGTCCACTGAGTCGCCTGCAGGCAGCGTGTCACCGACTAAAGCTGTGGCCAGAGCTGCAGGATCATGGTGGGGACTATGTCTCAGCTGCTTTGGGCCCACTAACCACCCTTCTGGAGCAGGGCCTGGGGTCCCGGCTGCACCTGCTGGCCCACTCTCGGCCCCCAGTCTCAGAGGTGAGATGGTGTTGGTTGGGAAGTTTGTGGGACCGAGGGGGTTGGACCCAGGGTCCCAAGAGATACAAAAGACACACCATCCCTCTCACTAGAAAGTGGGTTTCCAGACCAAGCTGTGGGATGCTTGGATTGAGCTCAACCTTTCTACATCCTACAGTGGGACATCAGCCAGGATCCACCGAAACACAGAGACTCCGGGGTCCTGACCCTGGGATTGCTCCTTCGGCCTGAGGGGCTGACCAGTGTTCTGGAGCTGGGTCCAGAGGCTGACCAGCCTGAGGTGAGGAGCCCTGGAGTCTGAGGGGTGATTTGGTCCTGTCTTGCATTGGAAGGAGTGGAGTGGACTGTCCTCATGCCACCTGGATTGAGGCCTGTCAGGAGACTTCTTTCTTTTTTCTCTTTTTTGCAAGATTTATTTATTATCTATTTAGTTAGTTTATTTTTGGCTGCATCAGGTCTTAGTTGCGCCACGCGGGATCTTTGTTGAGGCATGCAGGATCTTTCATCGTGGCTCACGGGCTTCTCTCTAGTTGTGGCGTGTGGGTTTTTTCTCCCTAGTTGTGGAGTTCAGGCTCCAGGGCGTATGGGCTCTGTAGCTTGCGGCACGCAGGCTCTCTCGTTGAGGTACGCGAGCTCTGTAGTTGTGGCACGCGGGCTTAGTTGCCCCGCGGCATGTGGCATCTTATTTCCCCGACCAGGGACTGAACCCACATCCCCTGCCTTGTATAGTGGATTCTCTACCACTGGACCACCAGGGAAATCCCCTGTTGGGAGATTTCTGACAGAGCCCTTCTTTGTTGCTCTCTACCACTACCCCTTTCCTCTTCCCAGGCTGCTGACTTCCGCCAGTTCTGGGGATCTCGCTCCGAGCTTCGGCGTTTCCAGGATGGAGCCATTCGGGAAGCTGTGGTCTGGGAGGCAGCCTCTATGGCCCAGAAGCGCCTTATTCCCCACCAGGTGGTCACTCATCTCTTAACGCTGTGAGTGTTAGCATCTGAATGCCAGGAGGCAGCCATGGGCTGGGGAGCCTTTTAGGAGGGTCTGGCCCAAGCTTTTGGGGTGAGCAGCCCACATCCAGTAGCTCTCGGCATGGCCCCCAGTGCCCATACTGTGCCTGTGCCCCTTTTCCAGCCATGCTGACATCCCAGATACCTGTGTCCACTATACGGGTGGCCTCCTGGATGCACTGATTCAAGGCCTGAAAGAGGTAAGGGCCCTGGTTCAGGGCTTGGGTTAAGGCTAGGGACTGTAGAGTAAGCAGCCTGTGTGGCTGGATTTGGGGGTGGGGATGGGGGTGGAGAGCCCCACCTTAGCCAGGCTGCACTTGCCAGAGCGTCCAGCAGGGGACCCCCTGGCTCTGCAGCAGCAGCCTGAGCCATGGCTGTATCCCAGGCGGTGGGGCTCTTCTGAAAGGTTGTGCCCTCCTGTCTTTCCCTCTCAGACCTCCAGCACAGGTGAGGAGGCCCTGGCAGCTGCGGTGTGTTGCTACGATGACCTCAGTCGCTTGCTGTGGGGACTGGAAGGTCTGCCGCTGACCGTGTCTGCCGTGCAGGGAGCTCACCCAGTGCTGCGCTACACTGAGGTGAGGCGCAAGGGGCAGGGAGCTCTTTCTGCTTCGTGACACCCACCTCTGCTCCACTCACCCAGTATTCTCCCTTCCAGCTTCTTGACTCTGGGCACTCCCTCCCAGTCCCAGGCCTCTTCCTCAGCCCCCCTTTTTCCATAGGTGTTCCCACCAACCGCAGTCCGGCCAGCCTACTCCTTCTATGAACAGCTGCAAGAGCGGGCCTCGCTGTTGCCCCGGCCTGACAAGCCCTGTCCAGCCTACGTGGAGCCCATGACTGGTGAGGGAGCTCTTGCGAGGGGGTGGGAGGGACTGTTCTCACCCCAGGCCGCAGGCTGAGGCCTCTCACTCTTCTCCACAGTGGTATGTCACCTGGAGGGCAGTGGGCAGTGGCCGCAGGATGCTGAGGCCATACGGAGGGTCCGGGCTGCCTTCCAGCTGCGCCTGGCAGAGCTGCTGACGCAGCAGCATGGGCTGCAGTGCCGCGCCACGGCCACGCACACCGATGTCCTCAAGGTTCGGCTGGTGCAGGGCAGGGATACCCAGGGAGGGAGGGGACAGGAGTGTCAGGGTGGCCCGCCTCCCATGCCATCCCCTCTTCCAACAGGATGGGTTTGTGTTCCGGATTCGTGTGGCCTATCAGCGGGAGCCCCAGATCCTGAGGGAGATGCGGAGCCCCGAGGGGATCATCTCCTTGAGGGACACTCCCGCCTCCCTCCGCCTTGAGAGGGACACTAGGCAGTTGCCCCTGCTCACCAGCACCTTGCATGGGTATGGCCACCCCCACAGGCTTTTATGTCCGTAGACCCTTTCCTGGCCCCATTCTGCTCTCCTGGCCATCTGTCTCGCTGGAAGGCCGGTTGGAGAGATGATTTCTGGAGTCAGGCAAGTGCCAGAACCCTGGCCCTGCCACTTTACTGGCTGTGTCCCTTGGGCAGCATTCCCCCTCTCCTCAACCTTATTTTTCTCATTTGTAAAATGGGAATCATGCTAGGACCAACCTCTTGGGGTACTAATTAGGAAGATGTGAGATGATACGTGTAATGCATTAGCACAGAGGCTAGTGTTGGGTAAAGAAAGTTGAGTAAGTAGCAGCAGCGGGGCTGAAACACTCTCCTTGGGCCCTGAGGGCCTCACTGTCATGGCCACTACCCTCCTCTCCCCGCAGACTCCAGCAGCAGCACCCAGCCTTCTCGGGTGTGGCTCGGCTGGCCAAGCGGTGGGTGCGCGCCCAGCTCCTAGGTGAGGAGCTCACTGATGAGAGCCTGGACCTGGTGGCTGCTGCCCTTTTCCTGCACCCTGAGCCCTTCACCCCTCCCAGGTGATTCCCTCTACCTTTCCCCTAGCCAGGAAGTTCCACTGGGGCCAGCTTTCATCCCCCGTGCTTCGGTCCACATGGGAGAGGTGGCTGAACCAAGGGACAGAAGGGGTTCTAACCGCCCCCCGCCCCCCCGCAATCCACACCAGGGGGCCTAGGCTCTCTGGGCCGCGGGGGGCCTGGGCATGTGTGACTGGCCCAGATGCTTTGCTTACCCCTTCCTCTCAGCTCCCCCCAGGTGGGCTTCCTTCGGTTCCTTTTCCTGATATCAACCTTTGATTGGAAGAACAACCCCCTAATTGTCAACCTCAATAATGAGCTCACTGGTAAGTGGTAGGATCAGGGTCGGACTAGTGCAAGAACTACGCTTTGTGGATTGTAGAATAGGGCAGTCAAGGGTTTTCCCTGTCAGTCTGTTAGGTTTTCTCTCTGCCTCCCCTAACCCGGATATCCACTCCTGACCCTGACTGCCTGGGGGTAGGGAATTGTTAAGGAGGAAGAGGACCAAATCAAGCCTTTAGGGAGCTCTAAGACTGTAGAGATATGGTTTGCCCATGTGATGATCAGAAACACAGCGGACTGGGGATGGTAAGCAGGCTACCTGGGGGGCTGTGAAGGGAAGAGGAGAGAGGAAGAGGGGCTCTGAACACCAGGTGAGAAGTCTTACGGTGGGGAGCAGAGAACGGTTCAGGCTAGAATACATGCCCAGACCTCTTGGGTGCAGGGTCGGTGGCTGGGGGGGCGGGGGGGGGGGTAGGATGGAGGGGTGGATTGGCAGCGGTAGGGGGGGGGGGGGGGGGGGCGGGTGAGTGATGATTTTTGGTTGTAATATGAGGAGCTTCTGGTCCCAGCACAGAGGAAGGTATCAGCTTTCTAATTCCCAGGTGTGTGGGAGCCCAGGGTAGGAAGGGGCCAGGGGCAGGCCTCAGCTTGTGCAGGCCCGGAAACCAGACTAGGGTGCCAGGCAGTGGAAAATTCTGCTTCTGGTCCCAGGCTGGGAGTTTAACACCCTGCCCAGTTGAGGCAGATGCAGTGTCCCTTTCATCGCTTTTGCCATTTGGGGGATGTTGGAAAATCCCTGTGATGGGCAGCTGCTAAGTGTACAGTAGGAGGACCCAGGGTGGTAGAGGGTGTCTGGGGGGAGGAGTAGTCTGACCCAAGACCCCCTCTCCTCTGCAGCGGAGGAGCAGGTGGAGATCCGCAGTGTCTTCCTGGCAACCCGGACAAAACTCCCCGTCATGGTCATCATTACCCCCCAGGATCGCAAAAGCTCTGTATGGACACAGGATGGACCCTCGCCCCAGG
>NW_006791887.1:1562027-1606063 GCF_000442215.2 Lipotes vexillifer | reverse complement strand
TTCCTGCTCCCAAATGTGTGGTTTTCTCCCCCAAGGAAAAAGCAGGCCCAGCCTGAGCTATGAGAGACCTGTGGTCAGGTGTGACCTATCTGATGTATGTGTGCCCCCCAGATCCTACACCAGCTCATGGTCCTGGCAGCTGAGGCCTTGCCTGTCCTAGAGAAGCAGCTAATGGATCCCCGGGGTCCTGGGGACATCAGGGTAAGCCCCGGGCCCAGACTGACTCCAGGGGCTCTGGGGACTCCAGGGGCTCCATGGAAGTCTGGAGCTCTAGGGGCCCTTGTTTGGTGAGACTGAATCCAGAGAAGGCGTTGCAGCTGCCCACGGCGCCTGGCAGTCGGGGAGCCTGCAGGAGAGTCGGGGCCCTGGCTTCGCGCTTCTACCCTACGCTCCTCCTGGGGACCCAAGCTGCCACCAGCTGGGTCTTGTTGTTCCTGCCTTCAAATGAGCATTTGGGCCCATAATGGGTGGGTCAGACAAAAGGGAAGGAGGGAACCAGAGTGGGCATGTGGAGGGGTTTGTGGTCCAGTTCCCAGCTCCCAAGTGGGCACTGCTGAGCACCCCCTACCCCTCCTCAGACAGTGTTCCGGCCACCGTTGGACATGTACGACGTGCTGATCCGCCTGTCTCCCCGCCACATCCCCCGGCACCGCCAGGCTGTGGACTCGCCAGCTGCCTCCTTCTGCCGGGGCCTGCTTAGTGAGCCGGGGCCCTCCTCCCTGATGCCCGTGCTGGGCTACGATCCTCCTCAGCTCTACCTGGCGCAGCTCAGGGTAGGTCCTCAAGGGCTGACTGACCCTGGCAGGGGACATCCAGATGGAGCTGGGGCCATGGAGGTGGCTCTCAGGTGTCCACCTGTAATCTTGTCTCTGTCCTGCCCTTTCCTAGGAGGCCTTTGGGGACCTGGCCCTTTTCTTCTATGACCAACATGGTGGAAAGGTGATCGGTGTCCTCTGGAAGCCCACCAGCTTCCAGCCCCAGCCCTTAAAGGTGAGCTGGCTGGGGACAGTTGTCTGTTCCTGAGTGTGTACATGTGTTCCACATGGGCACGCGTGTCTGTGTGTGGTTCCACGAGTGACCCAGTGGCAGGTGTGAAACGTGTGTTTTGGTGTCTCTGCGTGTGCCTCTCGTGACACCTCCATCTACACTTCTCTGATTCTTTCAGGCCTCCAACACAAAGGGGCGCATGGTGGTGTCTCAGGGTGGGGAGCTGGTGATGGTGCCCAATGTAGAAGCCATCCTGGAGGACTTTGCCATCCTGGGCGAAGGCCTAGTCCAGGCTGTGGAGGCCCGAAGTGAGAGGTGGACCGTGTGACCTCCAGCCCAGGTGCAAGCTGTAGATGGACAACAGGACTGCAGACCTCTGGAGCAAGATGTCAATGCCTTGACCACCCTTGCTGCATATGGACCTTCCAAGGAGGGCTTGCTGGCCTGAGCATGCTGAATCATCCCCAACAAAGCCCTGTCCCAATTTTCTGTCTGATGCCCCAGCATTGGGGCAGGGGCCATGGTGTCCTGTGGAGTCCCCTTGTCCTGACCAGAAGAGGACTGGGCGCCAGCTCAGAGGGGACACTGAATGAACCCAGGAGATCCATCTACTTGTCAGCCTGGCCTGGCCCTTTTTTTATTTTTTCCTTCCCAGGCTGCTCCCAGAAGCCCGGAGAAGAGGCTGTGTGCCCAGGGCTGAGGCTCTGTCCCCACCCCTCTGCCAGGATGTGTGCCTCGACCTCAGTATGCCCTTCGGTGCATCGTCAGGCCTTTTAAATGGGGCTCAGAGAAGGTGTGGCACTCCCTGAGAGTCACAGAGCACCAGCACTGAGCAGTGGAGAGGGGGCTACGTGGGATGAATACACCGCATTGAAGGGGCACAACGCCCTCCTGTGTTGGTTCCGCTGCATCCCGGGGTGGGGACAAGGAAGGGGCCGGGTGGGTGAAGGGGTGAGGGGGACTGGTGGTCCCCCATCCAGGAGAGATGCAGAAAGCACTGATTGCTGCCCTGGCCTCCGGTGTCTGAGCCCCTCAGGCTCTGTGCTCCTGCAGTGGTGGTGCAGAGGTGAGTGGGACCCAAGACCTGCTCTCCAGGAGCTCCCAGTGCCCTGGGGGAGGGGGTGCTGCTTCCTTTCAGACTGGTCCACACCCCGCTTGCAGCAGCCTCTCCCTAATCCTGGCTGTTTTTCCAGACTCAGCTCAGTGACTCCTCCTTAAGCCCTTCCTCGCCCTCAGCCTAAGGTGCGCTTTCTCTACTCTGAAACATTAGAGCAATTACTGCCTGTTCATTTCTCTTTGCAGTCACGTACAGTGGCATGAACTCTCTTGTTTTAAACTGTGATTTAAAATTAAATCATTTAATTTCTCTATGTTATTGGCTTGTCTGCCTTTTCCGCATGGTTTTGACCTTGTCTCCTAAATGTAAGCTCTTTGAGGGCAGGAAACATATTTGAACAGATTTCATGGCACCTAGTACAGTGCCCTGCCCAAGTAGGATACAGGTGTGTGCAGAAGGGGCACCTGGCCCAGGCAGATGGAGGACAGGGCAGGCCACCAGAAGACTTCAAGGAAAAGAGAATCATGGTTTGTGATCTCTGCCTAGAATGGGTAGGGTTTTGATGGTGAAAGGCTTGAGAAAAAGTTGATGTTGGGAATTGCTTGGCAGTCCAATGGTTAGGATTCCACACTCTCACAGCTGAGGGCCTGGGTTCAGTCCCTGGTCGAGGAACTAAAATCACTCAAGCCATGCAATGCAGCCAAAAAACAAAAAAAGGTTTATTGAGTGCCTGCCTAATAAGATACCCTTTGTTATTTTCCATATCTTACATAAGGAAATTGATCATATAATCATACCAGCCCTTTTCCTTGTTATCCTCATTTTCTGAATGAGGTCAAGTTCAGCTGCAGGTGGGGGCCTGTTTGTAGAGGGACTTGGATGCCTGGCTATCTGGCTTCATCCTCAAGATGCTTAGCCACACATGGGAACTCTGGTTTCCAATTTTGTCCCAATTCTGTTAGTCTTTGTGAACCGACGCCAGTCCCTGCCTGTCACTGTCATGGGACAGCTTGGCCTGGGGTTGAAATTAGTATAGGGAATACACTGATTGGCTGTGTGAACTGAGGTCTGTGTCCATCTCTCTCCCTGTGCCATTCATTCATGTACTCCAGACCTCAGTGTGCCAGGCTGTATTTTCAGTGAGATACAAGAGATGCAGTCCCAGCGCTGTGGTCGTCCCTGGCTTCTCAGCTTTCCTTTTTCTTAGTCCCTCACATGTGGCAGTCCCTCTGTGGACTCTGGGGAGGGGCAGGGGGTACAGGCTGGTTTCAAACCATCCCGTTTCATCCCAGGGTCAGCTTCAGGCTCGTAGCTTCCTTCACAACTCCAGTGCAGGGAGCGTGTGGGATCTGCCCCCAGGTAAGCTCGTGGCTCCAAGAAGTGCAGATACCAGTCCCAATCAGGGGAAATGAGCCTTGGCCCTGCTACCTCCCCATGTGGTCCTGGGCAAGTCACTTCCCCTTGCTGGGCTCAACCTCCCCATCTTTAAAATGGGCATGAAAAAAAAATGGACATGATAGGGACTTCCCTGGCGGTCCAGTGCTTAGGACTCTGTGCTTCCACTGCAAGGAGCATGGGTTTGATCCCTGGTCAGGGAGCTAAGATCCCTCAAGCCATGCAGTGTGGCCAAAAAAAAAAAAAAGAAAGAAAGAAAAGAAAGAAGCCATGATAATGGCTTTGTCAGGTGCCAAGTGTGGCAAGGGAAGAGGGCAGATGACTCAGAAGCCCAAGGAGGTACATCTGCCATGCTTTCTGCACTCCCTGCTCCAGCTTGGGGTGTGGGGTGAGGGGAGCACGAAGTCCAGGCTCCGATTTCAATGCTTGCTCCAACCTGTTTTCCTTGGATTTTCTCTGGGAAGTAGGTGAGGAGGCTGGTGTGGTCTAACATGACCCTGGGGGAGAGGGGACATGAGGAGCTGGAACCTCAGGGGAAGAGAAGGACGGGAGCCTAGGAGGAACTCCTGCTGGAGCGAGGATGTGCAGGGGGATGTGTGTTACAGCGCCGCCACACGTGTGGCTGCCCCTGTGGGCCTCTGCGTTTGCAGGTAGACATGGATGGGGCGGGAGGCTGTGTGTGATGTATGGTGTGATCTGTCTGCTCTGTGTGTGTTGGAGTCGGGTGTGTGCACATCTGTATATAGTAGTCTGCTTGTGCAGGTTTTTGCCTCCAGCTCTGGGTTGCTGTTAAAGGCAAAATCTGCTCTGTTTTTAAAGAGCAAGTCAGGAGGAAAAGCTCTCAGGAGGCAGGAACTCGATTCCTTCCTATAAACTTAAATGGATGTAAATAAAGGCCTCCCCTTCTTGGGGCTTCAGTTTCCCCAGTTCTGTCAGACCTCCCAAGCCTCTCTATGTAGTCACATTCAGTGAATTCTCAAAGGGTCCTCTCTTCGGGCTGTGCTAGCTGAGAACCTCCTCTAAACCAGAATCCTTTTAGCTGAAGACCCTATTTTCCTCTGCCCAGCTCCTCACTTTGGAGAAAAAGAGAAAGACCCCAAAGCCCAGGGGTCCTTGCAGCAGGTTACATTCAGTGAAATCCTGAGGGCTGCTCCATCCCTGACCTAGTAAGTCAGATTGGGCTAGTCTGAGGCCCACCACTTCCACCCCAATAAATATGCACCTAACCCCCTCAACATCTGGTACTCGCTTTGTGAGTCACAGATTAATCTAGGTGAGCGATAAAGATAAAGGGGAGGAGAAGCCTGGGGCACGTGAGTCACCCCCACCTTCCTCAGGAAAGGCCAGCCTGCCCATCTCTCTGCTGCAGAGAGAAGGTGGCATCTTGGGGGAACTAAGGGGGACAAGAGTGTTCCAAACCCAGAGGGAGACTCACTTCCCTCTCCCACTTCAGTTTCTGGAAGAGGGATGGAGAGGATAATTTTTCTGGTTTGCAAGAGGCCCAGAGAGGTGTAGGAACTTGTCTAGGGTCACACAGGGAGTTACAGAGAATCTATGTATCCTGGCTGCAGGCCTTGCTTCTGAGCCTGGGCTTTCCTGGGGCTAAGGGGTCGGGTGATGAGGAATAAAAGAGTAGAGAGGCCGGAGCTCTGGCTCTCTCCAGTGAGGCGGGGAGGAGTGAAAAGCCGGGCCCCTCCCCTGTCCTGGGCTGACTGCCAGTCTTGCCCCTTCCCTTCTGCGCAAGGCAGCAGAATGAAGCTGTTATTAGACCCAGGGGAGCAAGGTCAAGGATAGGGGTAGCGGGTGGGAGCGTGAGCATTCTGGTCCACCGCAAGCCTATGTCTCTGTCTCCCTGTCTGGGAGCTCTCCTCTGTTCTCCCAGACTAGAAACCTCCACAGAACAGAGCTGGGGTCTCCTAGAGACTGACGAGGCCAAGGTTGGACCCTGACTGAGGGGTCATTGAGGGGCATTGAGACCCAGATCCTGTTCCACCTGATGACCAAATGGTTTGGATGAAAAAGATAGATGTGATATCCTGGCCTTTCCCCAGTCTCCCTCTCCACTGCCCCAAGGTCTAGAGATGCTCAGGAAGTCATTCCTGAAGTCTGACTGCAGAATCTCCTGCTTCGGGCTGTCCTCTCCTCTCGATCCTTCCCCTGAGACTTCTCTCCCTTAGGGCCAGCAGTGGGTGGCTGCCCTGTAATTAGCACCCAGACTGGGCTTGGATGAGGGGAGAGTATATTGGGGCTCATACATACCCATCACCTTTCTGGAACACCAGATGCAGAGCCTTCCACCACCTGTCCTCCCACAGCCACCTCCAGACCGCAGGCCTCTCAGAGAGCAGTTGTCCTGGGCCCCACCCAGATTCAGGTTCCTGTCTACGCAATTCCGCCTGCCTTCAACCTCAGCTTCTTGCCTACCTGCCCTGCCCATTCTGCCTCCTAAATCCCAAATCCAAACCCTCTCATCATGGTGTACCAGGTCACTTTGTCTCCAGACTCCTCAACAGATCCCCACCTCCTATCTCTGGCTTTTATAAATACTGAACCCAGACCCACAGCCAAGCCCAGATAGGGATACACACAGATATGCACACAGAACCCCAGGGTCGCCCACATGTACAAACAGACCTCCATGGGTACATGCATACACAGAGCCAACAACGCACATGGATACGCACGACATTCATACAGGAGGAAACGTGACTCATTAACGAGGCAGCTTCTGGAATGAACCTTTCCTTCTACATTGACTGTAATACAGTTTTCAAAGCCTGAAACATCCGTAATCTTGTCTGATTCTTACAGGGGCCCTGGGTGTGTGTGTGTTGGAGGGGACTCCACCTGAAACCTGCAGGCGACTGATGAAACTGAAACTGAGCGGCGGGGAAAGGGAGCTGGCTCGGCCACCTGACTGGTCAGTGGCCAAGCGAGGCTTGGAGCTGAGCTTCTGGGTCTATAGGAGGGCTCTGCCCCCATCAGCCCAGGCCCTGTGGCTCTGGGCTCTTCCTCAGCACAGGGCCTAGGCCTCCCGTCCCATTCCTCTGCCTCCTCTCTGTGACCCTCTGCTGTCCTCAAAGGGTGCCAAGGGCAGCTCAGGGTGACACCAGAAGGTGAACACAGAGTCCCCAGGATATGGGTCAAAAGGTAGATTTTCTCAAATTCCAGCTGGACATCTGGCCGGAGGTGCCCCGGGGTGTGGTTTGTGTTCACAGGCTCTCCTGCATCCCGACTGCCTGGAGACAGGGGGTGACTGTTGGTGCAGCAGGAGGAACTGCTTGCC
Source organism: Lipotes vexillifer (assembly GCF_000442215.2). Taxonomy (NCBI): domain Eukaryota; kingdom Metazoa; phylum Chordata; class Mammalia; order Artiodactyla; family Lipotidae; genus Lipotes; species Lipotes vexillifer. The sequence goes on along the minus strand of NW_006791887.1, from coordinate 1,599,338 downwards.
CACCCCCCAGTCTGGGGATGCTCATAAGAGGGTGATTCATCTCTGCCCTCCACTCCCCGTTCCTGTCCAGAGCCAGCCCCCGACTCTCAAGGCCCAGAAACAGAAATAGCATCCAGCAGTGGCCTAAGAGTGGGGCACCCTCTAGACAGGGTGCTGAAGCATGGAGGGACCTGTGGCTCCCTGGCCTCCCTGCCCTCTTCACGTCTCCTCCATATCCGCATGGCGTTTGAATCCAGCTCAACACTTAACGGGGTGGGGTGGGGGGCTTCCCTGGTGGCGCAGTGGTTAAGAATCCACCTGCCAATGCAGGGGACATGGGTTTGAGCCCTGGTCTGGGAAGATCCCACATGCCACGGAGCAACTAAGCCCGTGCGCCATAACTACTGAAGCCTACGTGCCACAGCTATGGAAGTCTGCGCGCCTAGAGCCCGTTCTGCACAAAAAGAGAAGCCACTGCAGTGAGAAGCCCACGCACTGTAACGAAGAGTAGCCCTGCTCGCTGCAACTAGAGAAGGCCCGCGTACAGCAGCAAAGACCCAACGCAGCCAAAAATAATAAACAAATAAAATAAATAAGTTTATTTAAAAAAACCAAAACACTTAACGGCAAGTGACTTCTCTCCAACTGTTAGTTTTATCATCTGTGAAAGGGTAAAGTATACACCCACTTCTGGGGGTTGTTTCACAAATGGGAGGAAGTACTTTTAAAAAAAAATAAATTTATTTATTTTTACTTTATTTACTTATTTTTTTATATAAATTTATTATTTTTTTGGCTGCCTTGGGTCTTTGTTGCTGTGTGTGGGCTTTTTCCAGTTGCAGCGAGCGGGGGCTACTCTTTGTTGTGGTGCGCAGGCTCCTTCTCATTGCGGTGGCTTCTCTTGCTATGGAGCACAGGCTCTAGGCATGCAGGCTTCAGTAGTTGTGGCTCGCAGGCTCTAGAGTGCAGGCTCAGTAGTTGTGGCGCACAGGTTTAGCTGCTCTGCGGCATGTGGGATCTTCCCGGACCAGGGCTCGAACCCGTGTCCCCTGCATTGGCAGGTGGATTCTTAACCACTGTGCCATCAGGGAAGCCCCAGGAAGTACTTTCTAAACTTGAAAAAGGTATGTATGTCTGTTTTGGTCAGCCCCTCCCCCATCCCATTCCAATGCTTGGGAAGAGGTTAGGGGTTCAGGGAGGCCGGGGGACTGTAGTATGACTTGTTTTCTATGTCTACACTCTTCTCCACTCCACTTGCCAACAGCAAGGCCCATGTCTCCTCCTCTGCTGGTTCAAGCTGCTCTCATACAGGCAAAAAGAGTTTGGGGGACAGGAAATGAAGGGCGTGCCACTCCTGCCCCTTACAGGGCCCCAGCCAGTCCTTCTGGTCCAACAGGCTGGCACTTGCGTCTTCAGCCCTTCCCTTGCCTGGGAACACACTCCCCCAGCTTCTGACCTCAAGGAGTCACAGCCTCCCATGGGGTGGATCGGCTGTCAGTCCCCTTCCTGGGCACAGCCCTCCTGCCCTCAGCCCTCCTGCACAGGTTAGACACGGACCTTGCTCAAGATGTGGTGGGAGGAGATACGGCCTCGACATGTGCCTCGTCCTGGAGCTCCCAGGCAGGCAGGCTGGCTCCCAGCCCGTACTCAGGCTTTCCTTCCCTAAGCACAGGAGGGAGCCCAGATGGCTCTGGGTAAGCCGCGTGACTCAGGGTCAGGGCCTGCTTCACCAAGCTCAGGCTCTTCCTGTGAAGCTGAGCTTCCTTCTATCTTTTGCTCCTGGGGGCGCCATTCACACTGACTACAATGAGAATGAGCCCCCTCACCCCAACACCTGCATCCAGTTGTGCAATGAGGTCCTGCTTCAGCCCCCCAGACTCAGGCCAGCCAGCCCAGCGCTTCTGGACAAGCATCCTCAGGCCCTGACCCCTCTTATTCCCAGATGCCCCGAGGGGGGCTGACAGGAATAAGGGACCCTTGGAAAGCATTGCATCCTTCCCCCTCCTCCAGGCAGGGTCCCTCAGGCCCACTAAGAAGCATGAAGCCCTACCCATACCTCCTCAGCTCCAACCCTAACCCATCCCAATATGCATGGTGTGTACATGTATGAACATGTGTGTACACCCTAGTTACAGATAAGAACCAGTTTGGTGGGAGTATATGGGGTCATGGTCTTGAAAGTTGGACCTTGATTTGGAGTGAGGGGGCATTGGGAACTGGCTCTCGTTCCACTTGCCAAGCCATGTGCCTCAGCATGGCGCTGCATCCACTGGGGAAATGGGAGGTCGCAAAGATGCTCTATGGTGAGCTGCAGCCCCAGATTATAGGTGAGCATGTACACACATGTGCACATGTGTAAATAGATGCTACTTGCAAGATACACAGATCCAGTTATGTGTGTGACCTGCTCCCTCATGGTGAAGCCCATGTGAACACCTATGTGAACTGAGTGCAAACACGTGTATATAGGGCCGGGGGGAGGTGTGTGCTCTGCCTGCTCATGGTGGAGCTGCCCCTGTTTTTCTCCAGTTTCCAGGCCAGGCTCGGCTGCTGGCAGGCCCAGGACCAGCAGGAGTGAGGATGGGGTTCTGTGGGGTGGGGTTCCCTACTTTCTTTCAGTGTTGAGGAACCACTTTGCCACTTCCTGCCCTGTGCAGCCCCACCTGGGGCAGTGAGGGGCTGAGAAGCATACCAGGGAGTGGGGAGAAGAGAGTGAAGTCTTGTGGGGAGCTTTCCCCCCTTCCCACAGTCTGTGCTCCGGCACCAGGAGTCTAAGGTTTTGTCCTGAGTCACAGATGGGCAGTGAGACCTCCGGCAGGCACTCAGTGATGGCTCCTTGATTCACCCTGGGCCCTCCCAGCCCGTGGGGTTCAGGGGGTATGGTGCTTCTTCCTGGGCCAAGGGTCATGGGGGACCTCTTGTGAGGGGATTACATATATATGTGAGCCTATGGCTAGGCTCTCATGGGCAATGGGATCCCGGGAGCATGTGAACAAAGCTCAGGGTCTATAGGCAAGTATGGCTGCCAGCCTCGGGGGTGGTGTGTGTGCTGCACACCTGCATGTGCACCTGTGAATCTACCTATGTGTGTTGCCAAACCCTATCTCTTTGGGCATGAGTCGCCTCTGGAGCCCTCATTTTTGACAGACATTCCTCAAGGGACAAGTCCCCTGGGACCTTAGCCCACCTGGATTAAGTCCCTTTGGAAAATGTGCTCTTCCCTGGCAAAGCTGCCATTAGAGACTGGGGTGAGGGCATATTTGCTTCCAGTCCTGTGGGAGTAAGGCCCAGGCTACCAGACCTCAGTTTCCCAATTATCAGATGCAGCATAGGGAACAGGGTTGCCCCATGCCTCTCCTGAGATGGGATTGACACACCCTCAGTTCAGCCAGCTTAATCTCTTAAAGGGACAGACTTACCCCTGGTCAGAGATCAGCCAGAGCGGGAGAGGTGAGGGTTAAAAGCAGCTGGAACTCGGGACTTCCCTGGTGGTCCAGGGGTTAAGACTCTGCCCTCCCAATGCAGGGGGCCCGGGGTTTGATCCCTGGTCAGGGAACTAGATCCGAGTGTGCAGCCAAATAAATAACTAAATAAATATTAAAAACCAAAAAACAAACCAGCTGGAACTCACCTTGCCGGCAAGCATGTGGCCTGTGGCGTGTCAGGACAACTGCAGCTCAGCCTCTGGAGCCATGTGCAAGATGCACGCAGGTACACGTGTGACAGCTCTGTTAACCCGGCCATGTTCAACATGCATGAGCAAAGCCATGAAAAATGCCCAGAAAGTGTGATCAGGCACATAGGACAGATGTCATGTGTGGACACAGCTGAGAACGGAGCGGGTCAAGACATGCAACATGTGACACGTACTAACTGCGCAAGAAACAAGGGCCGGTGTACTCTGGCTGGAACTCAGCACCTGTGTTCCTGAGTCCACCTGGGTCTGGACTCTGAGAGGGTCTCTTCTCCCTTGGGGTCCACAGCTTCCTCCCTCCAGGCCCCTGACTGCGGACACGCCAGGTCCAACCATCGTGTAGAGCTGGGGCTAGTTTCTTTCCTTTCTCTCTTTAAAAAAAAAAAATTTTTTTTATTAGCTGATTTTTACTGGAGTACAGTTGCTTTACAATGCTGTATTAGCTTCTACTGCACAGCAAAATGAATCAGCCATACTTATACATATATCCCCTCGCTTTTGGGTTTCCCTCCCACTTAGGACACCACAGTGCATTAAGCAGAGTTCCTTTCCTTTCTGACATGTCTCCTCTCCCCTCCACCGTGGTGAAGATGGCAGCGAGGCTCACTGCGAGTGGCCCAAGGAGGTCTCTTTGGCGGCTCCTTTTCCCCCCTGAGCCCCCGTCCTGCACGTGCCTACACCCCACCATCGGCTCTCAGACTCCACAATCCCGCAGTCTGGTCTCAGCCCCCACACACCTCCTCCCCGGGGCCAACACCAGCCCTAAAGCCGCCTCACACCACACACCCCTACCTTCCTTATCAGCGTCCCCCCAACCCAGCGTCCCCTCCAGCCTCCCTAGGCGAGCAGTGAGGGGTGGCCGCCCCCTCCTGAGGCCGGCACCCGGCTCGGCAGGCGGCGGTGCCGGCGGGCGGGGCGCGTGCCTCCGGTTCCTATAAAAGGCACCACTCGGCGCTGACGGCCACTGCTGCTGCGTCCGCCGCCCGCCCGACAGCACCGCCGCCTGCCCCAGCCATGGGTCGACAAAAGGAGCTGGTGTCCCGCTGCGGGGAGATGCTCCACATCCGCTACCAGCTGCTTCGCCAGGCGCTGGCTGAGTGCCTGGGGACCCTTATCCTCGTGGTGAGTGGAGGGAGAAGCCTCTCTCCAGCCCCACACTCCCCAGTCCCTCTGTTCACCAGAGGGTCTGTGTTTTTTAAGACAGCCTTGACCCCTCTCCCAGCTCTGATCCCTCGCCCCCAACTTGACCCCTTCCGGAGCACTATTCGCCCATAGCGCTAACCCCTCAGTGACTGACAGTTCCGACCCTTGCCAGAATGACAGCTGTTATGCCCCAGTGACAGCTCTGATCCTTTACCCTCTCACCAGTGACCCAGCCCACAGGCTGGGGACAGCAGTCACCTCTGCAGTCTGGGACCTCCAGCCCTTTCTGGCTTCCACAGCTCCCCAGGTTCCTAGAGTCCCAGCCCTGGGAGGCAGTGGAGGCAGTGGCAAATGGGTCTCTCTTGGGTTATTTGGGTTTTGGATGCCTGGCCCCTAATGAATAATTAAGCCTCAGAAAGTCCAAAAGTTGCCCTGCTGTAAGGACAGTTTGCCACAGGTGGGGGCAGAGAGTGGGGGCTACACAGCAAACAGCAAGCGGGAAGGAGGGAGGATCCTGAAGATAGGAGGCTGTGGAAGGCAGCTGTGCCCCAGGCACAAAGGACGTGGTGTCATTAAAATTCCTCCCCTAGTGCTGAGCAACTCCCAGACAGATGCTGTCAGCTTCCATGCAGAAGCTCTCTGACTTACTCCCCGGGCCTGAGTTACTGTACAGGTTCTCTGAGGGGGACGCTTCCCTGCCTGGGTTACTCCCCAGTCTCAGTTATGCCCTGGTTATGCCAGTTTGGGTCTGGGTTGTTCCTGGGTGACTGCACTTCTTGGGTCTGACAGACACACCAGTTATGGGCTCCATTTCCTGTCCCAGTTACTCTCAGATTTTCAGTCACTCTTGTGGTTACACCTGTTTCCCTCTGGGTTACGTCTGGGTTCATTTGCTCCATTGCAGGGGATGGGGTACTCCGTGTCCCACTTTCAAACCCTAGGTAACACAGACCAGCTGGCCCCCTGTGAACTAGCAAGATTAACTAGGGGCAAGTAGGGCTGGATGGCCCACCCTAAATGGGTGGTGGTGGTGGAGCAGATTCTATAGAGAGAGGAAAGCTGGACTCACCTCTGGCTTCCAGGAACAAGAAGGGGGGAAGCCAGGTGGGGCACTTTATCCATACCCCCTCCGCAGACTAGTAGACCTCCCAGTCATCTGCCTCTCTTCTCTCCCAGTGCCAAGTGCCAAGAAGGGAATAGGGGCAGACGCTTGTTTTCCTCCTGCCCCCGAGCCGTGTGTCCCCCGGTCCCTGTCTGATTTTTAGTCCAGTCCCCTGTTTGAGAGCAGCCAGAACAGAGCAAGTTGTCTTCCCTTCACAGAGGGGCCTCCCTATCTCCTCCCTAGTCTCAGTTTGCCTTCCCCCAAAGGAGCAGTCAGGCCTCCCGCTGAGCCCCAGGATCATTTGGCTTTTCCCTGACCACAGAAGGAGTGTGTTATGTCTGTGAAGGCGTTCAGGCTCAGGTGGCTTAGAGGCATTTTGTGTCAGTGCCCGAAGAGGAGAGGCCAGGCCCGAGAGACACCCAAGTGGTCGGTGAGGGCTTACCTGCATACCTCCGTGGGTTGGGGACCGAGAGCCTGCAGTGGCAGAAGCAAGGCTGGCTTTCAGGCGAGGGAAGCCTCTTTCTCTGAGGCTCCTAGTAAGGTGAGGAGAGGGAGAGTGAGCCCAGAGGAAGAGGAAGATGAGTCTCAAGGTGGTGGAACTGGCTCTGACAGCTTCTCCCTCCAAGGCCTCCTGGGATGGAGCCAGGTTTGGGCCTCAGGCAGGCAAGGAGCTGAGGCCAGGGCCGGCCAAGCCGGGCAGGGTGCCCCAGACCCTCACGTGCCTGTTCCAACACACATACATACTTACACTCTCTGACCTTTGCTCTCACTTGCCTGCACACCTTTGCCCTGCATCACTGCTGCTGGCTTCCCCACTATCTCTTGGTCTTCGTGAAGGATGATAATCAAAATGCTTAACCACCCAGTACAGCAGGACACTGACCCTTTAGAAGTGACGAGGGCCCTTAGCACAGGTTTTGGAAAATTTCTGCTGGATAGGCATAAAGACTTTAGTTACGGAGAGGTGGGAGAGGAGAGCTGGGGCAGGGCTGGAGCAGCTTCGGGGGACACTTTGGGGGCTCAGGGCAATGGCTCTTTACAGAGGAGCTAGTACAGAAACATTTTTACATTTGAACAAGGGGAACCGACAAATAGCACATTCTGTACTTGCAGGACATCAGAGATTTTAGTCCTCTTGAATCCGCGCCCCCCCCCCCAATTTCCAGCAGAAAACTTAGAACCAATCTCCCCACTTCCACTGCTCTGGGGGTCCTGGACTATGGCTAGTGAGACTAGACAGATCACAGTCCCCTTGAACCCCCGCCCCCCCCCCCCAATTTCCAGCAGAAAACTTAGAACCAATCTCCCCACTTCCACTGCTCTGGGGGTCCTGGACTATGGCTAGTGAGACTAGACAGATCACTGTCTTTGGGACCTCCAAATCTGAGTGGGGAACCTGGACCTCTGAGGGCAGGGAGGTCAGGGTGAGTGGAGAGAGGAGGCTCTGGGTCAGGAACAGGTCAAGGAGGCTGAAGATCCTGAGAGGGAGAGCAGGGAGAGGCAGGAGCTCTGACACCCCAGATTCAGGAGAAGTGGACTCAAACTAACCTCTGGCTTCCTCCCTTTCTTTGTGCCCTCTCCCCCTCAGCTCTTCTTTGGGGCAGAGAGGGAGGCAATTGCAGGTGGGGGATGAGTGAGAGCCTTCCCACCCCTATGGGCCAGGCCTGAAGGGCTGGGGGAGGAACTGCTCAGGTGAGAGTGTCCCCTTCCACCCACTCCTACTGAGAGTCAAGAAAAATCAGTGGAGATGGTTCAGCCATCTTCTGGGCTCAAGGTTGCAAACTTTGCTTCCAGTCCCTTCCATAGGACACTGTTCTTAGTAGAGTTGGGACATTGGGGCTAAGAGGCCATGTCTGCTTCTTCTGCGGGGTATAACTGCAGCAGGAGGAGGAGGGGTTCAATTCCAGGAAAGGGCTTCTCGCCCTCCCGTCCTCCCCATGAAGGCAGGGGGAGGTTGTTGGCTTCATCCCTGCCCTCTGGAGTGAGACTCACTGGTCCTCACCCTCCCTGTTTTGTTCTGTTTCCTGACACAGCTGTTTGGCTGTGGCTCTGTGGCCCAGGTCGTGCTCAGCCGGGGCACCCACGGTGGTTTCCTCACCATCAACCTGGCCTTTGGCTTCGCCGTCACCCTAGGCATCCTTATCGCTGGCCAGGTCTCTGGTAAGGCCTTACCCCACCCTCAGCCATCACCCCTCCACAGCATTCCCACAAGGTGTCCCGCTGGAGAATAGGGTGGGAGTGGAGGTCATCTCAGAACAAGGCATAGCCAGGGCTTAGCTTTGGGTCCTTGGAAGAGAAGAGTGGTGAAGGAACTTGATACTTGGAAATTTCGACTCTCACCTCGGAATCAGAGATTAGTCGAGTTGGCCTGTTACATAGTCCAACACACCATTCTGTACAAGAAACCCTTCTCTGCATCCCTGCTCACCAGGCCAGAGAGTGGGAGTATGGGGCGGGGGAATCCTGGCCTCCCTACTGTGGCAGGCAGGGGCTAATAGGTTCCATCTCCCCTCTGCCCAGGGGCTCACCTGAACCCTGCCGTGACCTTTGCTATGTGCTTCCTGGCACGTGAGCCCTGGATCAAGCTGCCCATCTACGCCATGGCTCAGACTCTGGGAGCCTTCCTGGGTGCCGGGATCGTTTTTGGGCTGTATTATGGTGAGGCTTCCCACCCTGCCTTCCTCCACTACCCCCTCCCTCTGCTTGGGACCTGCTGGCACCAGGCCTTTTGATGACAGATGGCTGGGGCCTGCCCAGGCCCCGGGCTTATGACTCATTTACGCACAGGTCCCAGGTGGGGGTCATGAGGGGAAAGAAATGAGTCGGGCAAAAATGGAGTCAGGCCCTCCACCCCTCCACCTTCCCACCCCCGACTCCAGGGTAATAAAGCAGCGATCACACTCACCTGTGACCTCTGGGAGGGTGGGCCCAGCCTGAGAGGGGAGATGGGGCTCAGACCTCTGCCCTCACCCACTTGATGTTTAATCTGTGACCAGATGCAATCTGGGCCTTCGCCAACAACCAGCTTATAGTTTCGGGCCCCAATGGCACAGCTGGCATCTTTGCCACCTACCCCTCTGGACATTTGGACATGGTCAATGGCTTCTTCGACCAGGTATGGGCTGGGGGTGAGTGAGGGGAACTCGGGGAGGAGGACCAGGCTGCCTTGGGTTGCTCATGGGCTGGCTGGGGGACAGGACTCCTCGTCTAGAGCAGATTCCTAGGAATCTGCAAATTTAACCAGCAAAAGTCTTAGTACCACTGCTCTGGAGAGCAGAGCACGGGAGATGCCAAGACTCTGAGAGTGGAGGGAAGCTGGAAGGTGGATGGGGGCTATTCTCACCCTGTTCTCCCCACTCCCCAGTTCATTGGCACAGCCTCCCTCATCGTGTGTGTGCTGGCCATTGTGGACCCCTACAATAACCCTGTCCCGCGTGGCCTGGAGGCCTTCACTGTGGGCCTGGTGGTCCTGGTCATCGGCACGTCCATGGGCTTCAACTCTGGCTACGCCGTCAACCCCGCCCGGGACTTCGGCCCTCGCCTTTTCACAGCCATTGCCGGCTGGGGCTCGGAAGTCTTCACGTGAGTGCAGTCCCCGCCAGCGTGCGCCAGCCCGTCTCCCCTCTGCCCTGCCCCACGCGTCCCTGACCACATCTGTCTGCCCCCAGGACCGGCCGCCACTGGTGGTGGGTGCCCATCATCTCCCCACTCCTGGGTTCCATTGCGGGTGTCCTCGTGTATCAGCTCATGATTGGCTGCCACCTGGAACCACCTCCACCCTCCACCGATGAGGAGAATGTGAAGCTGTCCCACGTGAAGCACAAGGGGCAGATGTGAATGGGCAGGGGCCTCCCCCCCACCCCCTCTCATGAGCATCCTTTGACTGTGCAGGGGCTGCTTCCTAGAAGCCCTCTTCACGACCCCCCTCCCAGGCTAAGAAGCTCCTTGTCTACCACCGCCCCTCTAGAAAGCCCCCTTCAGGATTTTCCATCCTGGAGGAAATAGGACCCAATAGGACCGCAGGCCACTGCCTGTAAGCTGGTGGCACAGGGAGTAGGGCCAATCTAGTCCTTTGTCTCCCAAAGAGAGAGAATGGGCAGCAGATGTGTGCATGTGTGTGTGTGGTTTTCCAGATATTCAGGGCAAAGGACCAAGTGGAAAGGATTCTATCTGTGGGCGTGTGGGGGGAGGCCCGGAGGGAGGGAGGGATGGTGTTGTGTCTGTCTATGAGTGAGGAAAGCCCCAGGGGTCTGCATGTTTCAGGGGCTCCGTGTGGAGGAGGGTCCAGGTACATGCGTTTCTTAGTATGTGTGTGTCTGCTGTTTTTTCTACATAGGGGGCTTCTATAGGCTTTGGGGGAGGTAGGGTGGGAATATGAGTAGGGCTAGGAGGAGGGGACCACAGTCCAGATGAGGAGCTCTGGCTATTCATACATAAGTAAGAGCAGAGTGATGTGTTTCTGTCACAATGGAGGCATGAGGTGGGTGGGGTGAAGTCCAGGTCATAAGTTTCACATTTGCTCTTTAAAAAAAGAAAGAAAAAAGTGTATATATATATATATGTGTGTGTGTTTGTGTGTGTGTGTGTGTGTGTGTGTGTGTGTGTGTGTGTATAAAAGATATTACAGTTTTAGGGATGGGGGTTGGGAGACTCTAAATAGGCTCTTCATTCCTTTTTTTTTTTCTTCACTCCTTTAATCCTCAACTCATGTACTCTTTTGCCTTTTATTAAAAAATAATAAAATATATGCCAATTGTGTAAATATCTCTGTGCTTGCTCTGCCGGCTAAAGAGCTTCGTTGAGTTTGGCCACAGATAGCCAGGGCACCCTGAGGGTAATACTCAAACCTGCCCTAGGGGCAGGGGTCAGTCACACAGACAGGTCAGAGAGCTCCTTCAGCTCAGCTTGAACTCGGAGTCCCACATTCTCCCCCAAGTTTCCATCTTCCTGGGATCCCCCAGTACAATGAATCACATCTTCCCAACCCCTGCACCCACCTACTACCCCAGGAAGGCAGGCTGAAGCCTGGCCTAGGGAAGAACGTTCTCCCAGGCAGAGCTGCCCGAAGGAGAGGACTGCTACCCAAGAAATAGTGAGCTCCCTGTTGTTGGAAGAGACCAATCAGATAGGGAACCTGTTATTGCCTTCTACACCTCGCAGCTGTTTGGGCTCTATCACCTTCAACTAGACCTTGGCCACAGCCCCCTGAGCAGCCTCTCTGACTCCAGTTTGCCCCAGTCAGTCCACACAGCAACCAGAGGGATCTTTCTGAAAACCCCCGCTGAAAGTGGGCCTCTTTCTACGGCTCTCCCCGCTACCCAGCGACAATTCAAATCCCTCCATCCTGCAGTCAGGCCCTCCAGGACCTGGCCCTGGTCCCTACACCTCCCCTCACGATGCTCCATCCACCCCAGACTACTTTGTATGCTCCTGTGCCTTCCGACCTCACTGCCCACTCACTAAAATCCTCCTGATCTGCTCTATCACCTCCTCCAGGAAGTCATCCCTGCCTTACCCATTCTTTCACCATCTCTACAGTCAGTCGTCTGAACCCAGAGACCACAGCTGCATTCATTCGTGCCTCCTGTGCTTCAGTTCTTCAGTCTGAGGCATCCCTGTGTCCTGTAAGGCTGGGATCTGGGATTGGACTGACTCTGGTGCCCTGACTGAAGCCTGGGAAGCTCTGCTGGGAGATCACGTGCCCCTTCCCACCTCCTACTCCTTCCTTACCGAATCCTCCTCAAATTTCACTGGGAATAAAAAGGGAAGGCGGCCCCAACCCAAGCTCTCCTGCAGAGTTAACCACATTGGGATGCCTGGGTCTGGAGGAGGACTGTGGTTTTTAGAGGATAAGCCAACTCTTGCTCCCCAGCCACTTCACAGTTACGGAGACCATGGCCCAGAGGGCGTGGGTCTCACAGCCTGGACTCTGGGCAGGTGGGGCTGGGGGAAGGCAGTTCCATCTCAGGTCTCCACCCACCCGTCCCCAGCTCCCAAGAGGCGTGTCTGGAATGTTGAAGGGACCTGAGCCAGAGGGAGTGTCCCCTTCTCAGGCCCTGGGGGGAGAAAGGGCAAACCGTGGGAGGAGAATGTGTGCTTCAGAGTTTCACTGCAGCCACACCTGTCCCGCTTTGGGTACCCTCACTCTGCTATCCTCCCCAGCATGCCCCATGCCCTTTGTCTTCTCTTACTCTCAACTCCTGCAGTTGACCCTGACCAGTCAGCCCAGGGGGTGGTGGGAGGGCTTCTGGCCCAGTGGTGAACAAGTAGTCAGACCTGGATTCCAAGCCCAGCTTGGCCTCTCTCTAGCTGTGTGATACTGGGGTGGTCATTTTCTTTCCCTGAACCTCAGTTTCCTCATCTGTGAATTGGGAGACATTGAGAGGAGGAGGTAATGGAAGATAATAGTCAATAAATGTCAAAAAAATGATTTTTTCCTGCAGAACAGGGGAGGGGGTATGGTGGTTGGTGGAGAGATCTGAAGGCTGTTTTTTAAAGGTCATTGAATTTAATATCCTCTTCCGCCTCAGATGCCTTCCACAAATCTGAAGTTCCTGAGAGGGGGGTGGAAGAACAGGGTGATGGCTTGCCGTGCCTTAACTTGAGGAGGGTTTTGGGAGGAATAGAAGGGAGACACAAGAGGGGGCCACCATGGGTGTAGAGAGCAGAGGAGCATGCAGCCTAGGGAACACGCTGGATGGAATGTCAGACCGAGTGAGGAAGAGGAAGGCCTGGCTGCCCAGTGACAGAAGCCAAGTAGCAGCATGACCCCTGGGGGCAGGAGCGAAGCTTCCCACCTCCCCTACTCCCTTCTAAGATGTGCCTCCTACCAGCAGTTCTGTCTGATAGCAAGTTCTAGAAAGAAATCTCTTCATCTCTTTCAGGAAAGTAGCTTAATCCGTTTGCCAGGGTGGACTTGAGAATCAAGATCCCACGTCTCATCTCTGTCCCTTCTTCCTGAGCTAGTCCTCTCCACAGCCATCTTTGGAGGAGCTCATGGTTCCTTAAAGCTCTGACTTGCTTGCATTGAAATCCACCTCCCTGAAACCTGAGCTGGGTTTCCGTTTCCTTGTGTGCCTGCTTGTGTGTGCGCACACGCAGCTGTGCACCTCTCAGTGCTGCTGGGTGTACCTATCTTTCTCTCAGTCTGTCTGGTATGGCTCTGGGTCTGTGCCCCTGGCTGACCATGTCTCCTTCTGTGTCTCTGTCCCTGCCTGACTCTTTGTGTTTGGGTCTTTCTATGTGTACTTCTAAGTGAACATGTCATGTACCTAAGTACCTAAGAGAGTCTGAGTGACCAGTCCCTCTCATCTTACCCCGGGGCATACCTCCTCCTTAATTCCTAGTAATGAGCTCCCTCCTTCTTGCTAACTTTTTCCCCTTGATTTTGTTTGTCTAAAAGCCTGGGTGTGGCCCCCCCAGGCTTGGGTGGGGTAGAATTGGGTGGGGTGGGAAGGGGAGAGGAGGGACTACTCCACCCTGAACAGAGACCCCAGAGGCCAGAGACACCCTTGGTTCCCCACAGGAGGGTCTGTGAAGGTACTGGCCTCCTCATTGGGAGGAGGGAGCCTGTCCTGAGGTGGGGACACTGAGTTGTGCACCTGGGAATGCTGGCAGTGCAAAGGAAGGAGAAAGTCAGGTGAGGAGCCTCCTTCACCTGCAACTTTACCGAATTCATCAATTCATTCATCAATGAATTTGGTAAAGTTGCCGGATACAAAATTAATATACAGAAATCTGTTGCATTTCTATAGACTAGCAATGAACTAACAGAAAGAGAAACTAAGAGAACAATCCTATTTACCATCACATCAAAAAGAATAAGATAACTAGGAAAAAGCATACCTAAGGAGGGAAAAGACCTGTACTTGGAAAACTATAAGACACTGATGAAAGAAATTGGAGACAGCACAAACAGATAGAAAGATATACTATGTTCTTGGACTGGAAGAATTAATATTGTTAAAATGGCTATACTACCTGAGTCCATCTACAGATTCAATGCAATCCTTATCAAAATACCAAGGATATTTTTCACAGAACTAGAACAAATAATCTTAAATTTTGTATGGACCCTAAGTAGCCAAAACAATCTTCAGAAAGAAGAACAGAGCTGGAGGAATCACGTCCCACCTGACTTTCAGACTATACTACAGTAATCAAAACACTATGGTACTGGCACAAAAACAGACACATAGATCAATGGAACAGAATAGAGAGCCCAGAAATAAACTCATGCACTTTTTGTCAATTAATCTATGACAAAGGAGGCAAGAATATACAATGGAGAAAAGACAGTCTCTTTAATAAGTGGTGCTGGGAAAACTGGACAACTACATGTAAACTAATGAAATTAGAACACTCTCTAACACTATGTACAAAAATAAACTAAAAATGGATTAAAGACCTAAATGTAAGACCAGAGACCATAGGTTTCCCTGGTGGCGCAGTGGCTAAGAATCCACCTGCCAATGCAGGGGACACGGGTTCAAGCCCTGGTCCGGGAAGATCCCACATGCCGTGGAGCAGCTAAGCCCGCGAGCCACAACTACTGAGCCCACATGCCACAACTACTGAAGCCCACGTACCTAGAGCCCATGCTCCGCAATAAGAGAAGCCACTGCAATGAGAAGCCTGAGCACCGCAATGAAGAGTAGCCCCCGTTCACCGCAACTAGAGAAAGCCCAGCAACAAAGCAACGAAGCAACGAAGACCCAACACAGTCAAAAAAACAAACAAACAAACAAACAAAAAAGTCCGGAGACAGTAAAACTCCTAGAGGAATACAGGCAGAACACTCTTTGACATAAATAGTAGCAATATTTCTTTTTGGATCAGTCTCCTAAAGCAAAGAAAATAAAACAAAAAATGAGCAAATGGGACCTAATTAAACTTAAAAGCTTTTGCACAGCAAAGGAAACCACTGACAAGACGAAAAGACACCTACTGAATGGAAGAAAATATTTGCAAATGATATGACTGATAAGGAGTTAATACGCAACATATATATACAGCTCATAAAACTCAACATCAAAAAAATAAACAACCTGATTAAAAAATGGGCAGAAGACTTGGATAGACATTTCTCCAAAGAGAACATGCAGATGGCCAAGCAGCACGTGAAAAGATGCTCAACATCACTAATCATCAGGGAAACGCAAATCAAAACCACAATGAGCTATCACCTCATACCTGTCAGAATGGCTATCATCAAAAATGACACAAGTAACAAACATTGGTGAGGATGTGGAGAAAAGGGAACCCTTGGGACTGGTGGTCCAGTGGCTAAGACTCCAAGCTCGTAATGCAGGGGGTGGGCCAGGTTCAATCCCTGGTCAGGGAACTAGATCCCACGTGCATGCCGCAACTAAGAGTTCGCACGCTGCAACTAAATATCCCGCATGCTGCAACTGAGACCCGGCACAGCCTAAATAAATAAATATGTTTTTTCCAAAAAGAAAGGGAACCCTCATACACTGTTGGTGGGAATATAAATTGGTGCAGCCACTGTGGAAACAGTATCGAGGTTTCTCAAAAAACTAAAAATAGAACTATTATATGACCCAGAAATACCACTCCTGGATATATATCTGAAAAAACCAAAAACACTAATTCTAAAAGATACATGCACTCCAATGTTCATAGTAGCATTGTATACAATTGATATGGAAAATGATATGGAAACAACCTAAATGTCCATCAACAGATGAATGGATTAAGATGTGGTATATATATTATCCATTCATCTGTTAATCTTAATTCATTCATCTGCTGAATAATATTCCATTATATACATATAATGGAATACTACTTATACTATATGTATACTACATATATGTATATATATATACAATGGAATACTATTCAGCCATAAAAAAGAACGAAAATTTGTCCTTTGCAACAAAATGGATAGACTTGGAGGGTACTATGCTAAGTGAAATAAGTCAGAGAGAGAAAAATACTGTATGATATCACTTGTGTGTGTGTGTGATGTGACTGTAGCAGTCTTATATTTGAAACTCAAGGAGGAAACAACTGTGTTCCAAAACATCTAAATAAGCAGGTCCAAAAAATGAAGGCATTTTTTTTTAACTGCCACATTCACTCCAAAGCCCATTCATCTCCTTCAGCATCCCAAAGATTAAGCACATGTTCTGCTTAGCTATATAGTAAAGTGGCAAACATGCTGCACCACTGACATCACAGGACAGTTGCCTATAAAACTAGACTTCTGATGCTGGGGTCCAGCTTCACTTTCTCTTCATCTGGGAGGGCAGTTGTCTGAGCATTCTCTAGCCTGTACTGCACTGCCAACGCTGAGTCCATGACCACCTCAGGCGGCGCGAGAGCAGGCATGGAGAGGAACTCCAAGTTAGGGTCTCCCATCAGTTTCCTAGCAAGCCAGAGGAAGGGCTTTTCAAAGTTGTAGTTACTTTTGGCAGAAATGTCATAGTACTGAAGATTCTTCTTTCGGTGGAAGACAATTGACTGTGCCTTAACCTTTCTGTCCTTAATACCCACTTTGTTGCCACACAACACGATGGGGATGTTCTCACACACTGTACAAGACCTCTATGCCAGTTAGGCACGTTCTTGTAAGTAACTCTCGATGTTACATCAAACATTGTAATGGCACACTGAGTTTGGATATAATAGCCATCTCTCAGTCCACCAAATTTCTCCTGACCAGTTGTATCCCATACATTGAACTTAATAGGTCCTCTGTTGGTATGGAATACAAGGCGACGGACCTCAACACCCAAGGTAGCTACATACTTCTCAAATTCACCAGATGACGTTTCACAAATGTAGTTTTTCCAGTACCACCATCACCAACCAATACAAGTTTGAACTGAACTTGGGGTTCTCATTGGGCAGCCATCATGATGTTACTTCTAGAAGCGTCTCCATGCCTGTCTGACTGAGGGCTGGAAAGATGGCAGAAGCCTATATGATATCATTTATATGTGGAATCTAAAAAATATAACAAACTAGTGAATATAACAAAAAAGAAACTGACTCACAGATACAGAGAACAAACTGGTGGTTACCAGATGGGAGATGGAAGGTGGGGGAGGGGTAATATAGGGGTAGGGGATTAAGAGGTACAAACTACTATATATAAAATAAGCTACAAGGATATACCGTACAAACCAAGGAGGGACTTCCCTGGTGGTCCAGTAGTTAAGACTTCACGCTCCCAGTGCAGGGGCACAGGTTTGATCCCTGGTCGGGGAACTAAGACCCCACCTGCTGCACGGTGTAGCCAAAAAAAAAAAAACACACACACACAAAAAGAGCACAGGGAATATAGCCAATATTATTATTATTATTATTATTATTATTTTGCGGGACGCGGGCCTCTCACTGTTGTGGCCTCTCCCGTTGCGGAGCACAGGCTCCGGACGCGCAGGCCCAGCGGCCATGGCTCACCGGCCCAGCCGCTCTGCGGCACGTGGGATCCTCCCGGACCGGGGCACGAACCCGCCTCCCCTGCATCGGCAGGCAGGCTCTCAACCACTGCGCCACCAGGGAAGCCCTATAGCCAATATTTTATAGTAACTATAAATGGAGTATAACCTTTAAAAATTGTGAATTACTATATACTGTACACCTGTAACTTATATAATGTACATCAACTGTACTTCAATTAAAAAAATAAAGGGCTTCAGCCTGGTTGTTTAGCCCCAATCCCTCCAACTCAAGTGGAACCAACTTTCCCTAGGAAGACTGGAGCCAGGGGAGATGAAACCAGAGCCCCTTTCCCATCCTGGCTCTTTTCCAGAAAACTCAGGTTCCTGAGTAATGGAGAGGTAGGCACCCCACCATTTTGTGGGGCTCTGGGGATCTGGCAGAGGTTGAGAATGGTTGTGGTGATGCATTAGGGGTTTAGAGGGAGAGGGTTGATCCCAGGGTGGCTGAAGACAGAAGCAAAAATCCCAGTCTGTGTTTCCAAACCTTGTTTCTTTGCTACTCAGGAAATCCTTCCTCAGGGCTCACTGCCATCCTGCTTCAGCTCCCAGGACAATTACCATGACACCGGGGATCTTTTCCAGCTCTCACCAATGCACCGGGAGTTCCAGTAGCTTTGGGAGGAGGAAGAGGGTCTGTGTGCCCCTTCCCAATCCTGCATATGACCGAAGGACAGGAGGTCTGGGGGTCACTAATGGGGGGTCTTATGGACAGCTGAGGTTGCCAGTGGGGTGAGGTTATGAAGAGGCTGAAAACTGACTAATAATCTGACACCTCCCTGAACTGCCTTGGTCATACCTTCAAGTCAGATGTGATGTGGTGTGGAGAAGGGGTGGGTGTTACTCTTCTCTGTCTCCAGAGCTCTCTGGGGATAAAGGCTTAAACCAGATGCAGTCATCTCAACCAGCTTCTCTGATCCTTGCTCTGGGAAGTCTTCCTGGCCCACTCCCAGGAACCTCTAGCCCCTGTCTCTTCTCTGGAAGCCCCTTTGAGGAGTGATGGACTTTTGCCAGGCTTCCTCACTGTGCTCAGAGCCAAGGAGGCCTGACTGGGTGAGGGAAGGGAGGACTCTGGGAATTCTGATAACCACCTGGACATGGTCCACCGCTCATCTCCATGGAGACACCCCACCCCCACCCCATAGCCAAGGAAGTACCTGGAATGTCCTGCCTCCCACCCTCATCCTTTGCCTCTCTGCTCAGGGTCACTGCCAGGGCCTGGCCGGAAACAGATGAGATGGGGGGAGTAGGGAGGGGACTGGCTTAAGCGAGGAGGCAGGCTGCAGGCTCTGGTCTGAGGGAGCTCCTTCCTAGGAGAGGTAGCCTTTAGCTACCCAGGGAAGTCAGCTCCCCAGTTTCAAGTCAGGGGTGGAGAAGGGAAACTGATCCCGGCCCGTGGACAAAGTCTCTCCTTTATTGGACTAAAGGTTTATAGCTTGAGCCACCTTTGGCCCTAAGAGGTGCGAGTATGCCCACATACATGTGAGGGTGTGTCTGCTGTAACTGGTGAAGGACTGGAGGGGGTGTGCGTTTTTTCTTAGTTCCCCAACCAAGGACTGAATCGGCGCCTTCAGCAGTGAAAGCTCGGAGTTCTAACCACTGGACCGCCAGGGAATTCTGGGGTCTGGGGTGTGTGTGCCTATTCACACAAGTACATTTACATGCTCACTCACTCACTCACTCACCAACACACCCAGGCACACTCACTTCACATTCAACCCACCTATATTCATACGTGCACACTCATACTCTGACAGTGACTCACACTCACCCACACTCTGGTGCTCAAACACACTTAGATACATTCCTGTACACCCAGTACTTCCACATTCAAACTCTGACGCACACCTCCACTCCATGGCCTCACATACACATATTCTTACAGCCATGCACGCTTAAGTACACGTCAACACACTCACTCACAGTTGAATACACACTTGCCCAGCTCGAAGGTACTCCTCCTTGCAGGTCGTCAGAAGCCACACATCTGTGCAATGAGTCTGATGTGTGTGTGTGGGTGAGTGCAGAGATAGGAGGTAAAGAGGTGGGCATCACAGGGGTCAGGATGTGGGCTTGGGAAGCCTTTAGGTGTTGAGGTCACAACCCAGGTTTTCAGGGCAAGGGGTCTGGAAGCAGGAGGTTTAGAGAATGTGAATGAGAGTCCCAGTGCCTGGGCAGGGCACATAGTAACTGTTGACAAATACTTGCTGAATAAGAGAACAGCAGGATTGACTAAAACTCCCCATTTCCAGTTGGTAGAGCTGCCTGTCTGTGTCACAGTTTAGAATCCTAGGCAACCAAAGAGTCAGGGCCATCTCACCCTCTGAAGTCAACGGCTCTCCATCCTCACTGCCATCCCCCAGAGCAGGAGGCTGAGTCTCAGATGCAGGTGACTTCAGACATAGAGAACAGACTTCTGGTTTCCAAGGGGGAGGGAGATGGGGAAGGGATGGAGTGGGAGTTTGGGATTAACAGATGCACTCTATTATACATAGGATGGATAAACAACAAGATCCTACTGTCTAGCACAGGGAACCATATTCAGTATCCTATAATAAACCATAATGGAAAAGAATTTTTAAAAAATCTTGTATTCCCCAGCCTTCAGAACTGTGAGAAATAAATGTTTATTGTTTAAGCCAATAAATAAATAAATAAATAAATAAATAAATAAATAAATAAATAAATAAATAAATACAGGTGACTTACATGAAGCTACTAGGTCAGGCAGTGCCAGTCCAGACCTAGGTCCCAGTCTCAGGGGAAGCTTCTAAGCCCAGTGACACTTGAATGAAGACAGAAGCCACAGCAGGCCTAGCTGCTTGGGGATGAACAGAAAGTGACTAAGCTCTGGCCTGTCCCAGTGATTTGGGCCCTAGCCAGGAAAGATGGGGACCTGTTGGGGTCCCTTAAGGTATACAGGATCAAGAAGACCAGCAGAAACTCTGCAGAAAAACTCCTGGAAATGTCTCATATGTAAAGTTGTACCTCTGGTCTTTCTGCCAGAGGGCTTGGGTTTAATTCATTTGTTTCCTTATTATTTCATCAAATATTTATTGAGGATCTCTTTCATGCCAGGTTGTGGTAGATACCAGGATTACTATAATGAGCAAGATATATACAAGATTATATAGGGTGCATCTGGGTGCACAGAAGAAGAAATCTGACTCGATCTGATTTGGGCAGCAGTGGTAACTCATTGGCTCAGAAAACTGAAAAATCAGATGAAAACTTCAGGTGAGGCTTGACCCAGCACTCATTTCCATTCTGTTTTTCCTCTCCTGCTTCCATGAGGCGTCAGCCTCATCCTAAACCTGGATTCTCTTATGGTTCCAAGACACCTGACTCCAGGCTACATGCTTCTTATTAATGTCCAGCAGGGAAGAGGGAGCGTCACTGTCACCACAGTTCCAGAAAATACCCAATACTCTGATTGGACCAGCTTGGTTTCATGCCCAGCCCTGTGTCACAAGCATGGCCCAATTAACTGGATTAGCTTAAGTCACATGTTCCATCTCTGGCCCCAGGAGAGATGTCAGCTGCACCCGAACAAAATGGATTACCAAATGGAAATGAGGACTGTTAGGAAAAGGGAAACCAGAGCCTACCAAATAGTTCCTGTCTTCATGGAACTTAAAGATGAATTAATGGAGGAGACTACAAATACAATCAAACGGGTGAAATTGGGAATTGGGGCATTTTACCAGAACAAAACATTTCTGCAGGACTGGATACGTAATTTGTGGGGCTTAGTATAGAATGAAAATGCCCTTTATTCAATAATTATTTAGAATTTCAAGACAGCAACAGTATTAAATCAAGTGTAGGGCCCTTTTAAGGCCCAGGTCACCTGTCCATAAAGCCAGCCCTGTACCTCTTCATTGAGACCTGAAAAAGGAGAAGGAATCAGCCAGGTGGGGTACTCCAGGTAGCAGTAACAGTTTGTGCAAAAGCCTGGTGGCAGGAGATCAGGTTCCCTGGAAAAACTGGAGGGAATTCAGTTGCTGCTGGAGCTTAGAGTACTAGATGAGACTGGAAAGTGGGTGTGACCATGTCGGGTAGGATACCGGTCATGGAGTATCTGGAAAACTGAAGCTTCCTAAGTCTCCTGCTTAGTGGCCCCGTGAGCCCATCCATCACCAAGCTAACGGGCAGGGAGGAGCCATCTGGGGGCCAGACCCTGCCTTGGAAGGAGGTCAGATGATCAGGGAAGTAAGTGGAGTATGATGAGAGGCCTGGGTGTCAAGAGCAAACAGGCTGCTCTGAGACCAAAAGCAAGTTCCAGCACAGACGTTCTATGATTCTCTTCTGGGGTTCCTAACAGTCTTAGATTCAGATGATGGAAAGAAGGAAGGAAAGAAGGAAAGGAGGGAGGGAGAGAGGAGGGAGGGAGGGAGGGAAGGAGGAAGGAAGGAAGGAAGGAGGGAAGGGAGGAGAGAAAGAAAAAGAAAGAGAAAGAAATTCCCTTTTTATAGCAGGTCTTACGTTAGTAACAAACTGCTGAAGGCTTGGGGAGATGGAGGGAGTTTACTTTGCACAAACCCAACACATTCAAGTTGAGTATCAGGCACTCCTGTTCTTGGAAATCAGGTTGGTGGTGATTTCTCAAGGGCCCTTTATCCCACTTAGCATCCTAGCCTCTGGCCACATCACAGGTTTTTTTTTCTCTTCTTACTTTCCCTCCTCACTCTCTCCCTCTGGATTGCTCACTATACTCTAAACTTTTTTGGTAAAGTATTCAGCTGAGCAAAAGGGTCACTAACACAGGTCCTGAGATTTCCTTTAATGGGACCCACTCTCCTCAGGTTTTAAAAAGCAGTCTGCCCTCCTCCATTACAAGGGAATAGAACTCTCTCCCCATGGTGACTGCCATTTACCTGTCTGTCCCTGAGACTGAGCTTCATGGAGACAGGGAAACACAGGTCTGATTGTAAAAGCTAGTGCCTCATATGATGCAAGGGGTTCAGTAAATATTTGCCGAATGAATGAATGGGATTATTCAGATCTCCCCTCGAAGCCCACGTTTTTTCTCTCTCCTTCTATGGAATGGTTGTGACAAAGCATTAGAAGAATCAGCTGTGGAAGAAGCTGGTGGAATAGACAAATCCCCGGCTAGGACAGCTGTGGAGGCTGTGTTCTCCAAGCAGAGGGAGTTTAGGGGTTCTCGGTGGACCTCAGATTGGGGTGGATGTGTGCCCAGGACAGAGGAGGCAGAGGCTACACTAAGGTTTCTTTTTTTTTTCTTTTTTTTTGCGGTACGCAGGCCTCTCACTGTTGTGGCCTCTCCCGTTGCGGAGCACAGGCTCCGGAACACTAAGGTTTCTTTTTTTTTTCTTTTTTTTTGCGGTACGCAGGCCTCTCACTGTTGTGGCCTCTCCCGTTGCGGAGCACAGGCTCCGGAACACTAAGGTTTCTTGATGAGCCTGGACGTAGCCAAGAAAGGCACCCAGCCAGCCCCTCTGGCTGTGGCTGCACCCAGAGATCTTATCTGGGGGCAGCTGATGGATGGTCCTGGGTCATGGGAACTGCAGCCTAGAAAACTGCAGTTCTGATTGTTGAAACAGGCCCAGAGGAGGGGGCAGGGTGAGTGTCTCTACAGCACAGACATCTTCACCTCCCACATTTCGTGTCAACCCCGGGTCACCTTTATTGTCATCACTCATCTCCCATCCTGTCACTCATTTGCCACCCTCATCAGCATCCCTGCGTCACAACCACTGCCGCTTTCTTAACCATGCTGTCACTAGACCGAATTTCCATCACCGTGTTACCGTCTCCAGATTGCCACCATCCCTGTCCCATCCCCATGCCCAAGGCTGTTGCTATCTGAACCCACACTGTCTTCTTTATTAAAGGCCTTTACCCAACACTGCCACTGGCTGGTCCCATTCCCATCTCCCTGTCACTTTCACTGTTACCACCTGTGCCTGTCATCCTCGTCATCCTAGTCACTACAGCCCTTACCACCTGTCCCAGTCTCTATCACCTCTAAGTCCTCTGGACCGTCACCACCTTTCCCCGGTTAGTTCACCAGCACCGCCCATCTCCGCCACCCCCATCACTGTCATCAACATCTTCCTGTCTCCAGCCCCTCACCTAGGTCTCGAAATGGGCTTTCCCCTCTGGGGTAGACATTCTCAGCATGGGCCCACCTCTGAGCCTTTGCTCCTGCCTTTCCAGCCTCTGGCCTCCTCTGGGTTTCTGTATCTGGAATTGCCAAGCTGTTTACATTTGCTCTCTGCTCTGGCCAGGGGTGCTTCATTTCACCACGTTGTCTGGACCCTGGGGCCATGCACTTATTCCCAGAGTATTGAAAGAGTACTAGGTAGAGGCCTTACCAGGAAGCCCTGAATCTTCTCTGCCTATACCTGTGACATCTGGCAGTTCTTCCACCCAGGCGAGACCTAAAATTTCCAGTTATTAAATTGACTATTGGGGAATTCCCTGGCGGTCCAATGTTTAGGACTTTGTGCTTTCACTGCCGCGGGCCCAGGTTCGATCCCTGGTTGGGAACTAAGATCCCGCAAGCCCCTTGGCATGGCCAATAAATAGACTATTAGTTCCCTTTTTAAAATTCCTTGACATTCCCTCCCTCAGACTATTACCTAACCCCTTGTGATACACTCTCATAGCCCCCCAGTACCTTGATACCTAACACTTGTGATCAGCTAGTTATTCATATAATCATGTGTTTAGGATTGTCTTGCCCACCAGATGGGACACTCTGGGAGGATGGTAGCTGTGTTCATCTTGGTCACTGTCAGGTCCCCAGAGCCTAGCACAGTGCCTGGCTTCTGGTAGGGACTCAGTGAATGTTTGTTGAGCACTTAACAGTGCCAGGCACTGTGCTAAGTACTATACTCATATTAACTTGTTCATTCCCTGTTGTATTTTGGTGTCCCTTTTCATTTTATTTACTTTTGAGCATCTCAAGGGCTTTTTAGCTGATTTGGCACAAGCACTTCTGACAAAGTTCAAGCAGAGAAGCACATTTCCAGTTACTCATCAGAAGGTGAGGACACTTAGAGAAAGTCAGTTACTCCCAGAACAAGGAAAAGCACTGCTGTGATTAAGGCAAAGAAAATGGTGGCTTGTAATGTCACCTCTTGATTTCATCTTTCCGCTCTGCAAGGGAGGTGGAAGAAGCCAGGGGCTGATGGGAAGGGGGAGGGGCTAACACTGGAAGAGCACTTCTTCTGATGTCTGGAATTAGATCCTTTCCTCGCACCATAAAACTGGTGGTTTTGAGAGGTAAATAATATATAAAGGGTTAAAATAAACCTGGAGTTTTTGGTATTATTTGTTCCCATTATTTCATTTTTGGGAATTTATCTTTGGGAAAATGATTGGAGATGTAGACAAAGCCTTTGCCCAAAGATCTTCATTGCAAGGTTATTTATGCCATTAAAACATTGAAATACAAACATATATTTACCAATGAAAAAAATGAAATAGAAAACTTTAAAAGCTGGCAACAAATTGAATACCCAATGATAAAGGATAGATTAAATAAAGTATGGTTTACCTCTTTGTTATTAAAATCATGGTTCTGAAGAGTTGATAATTATTCTATAATCATGGCATTAGGTGAAAAGGGCATTATACAAATAAGCTTATACAGAATTATTTTCAATTATGTCAACAGAGTACTGTACTTCGAAAGATTAAAGGATAAAAAAGTGAAAGGAGGGCTTCCCTGGTGGCGCAGTGGTTGAGAGTTTACCTGCCGATGCAGGGGACACGGGTTCGTGCCCTGGTCTGGGAGGATCCCACATGCCGCGGAGCGGCTGGGCCCGTAAGCCATGGCCGCTGAGCCTGTGCGTCCGGAGACTGTGCTCCGCAACGGGAGAGCCCACAGCAGTGGGAGGCCCGCGTACTGCAAAAAAAAGGAGCCTGTGCTCCGCAACGGGAGAGGCCACAACAGTGAGAGGCCGGCGTACCGCAAAGGAAAAAAAAAAAAAAAAAAAAAAAAAGTGAAAGGATTAATAGGCATTTTGTTGTTTCTGAATTGCGAGAATTTATTTTTATGATGGGCATTATTATTTTTATAATAAAAGCTCTGCATTTGTAAAGAAAAAAACAACAGAGAGGCAAAAATAATGTTTTATGTGAAAGTGTTAGTATTTTATAACCCTAGATTACTTTTTCTTTTAGAGCTTTCTATTTTTTAAAATATTTATTTATTTTGACTACTCTGGATCTTAGTTGCGGCACACAGGATCTTCATCGCGGCATGTGGGCTCTTTAGTTGCGGCATGTGGACTCAATTGCAGCATGAGGGCTTCTTAGTTGTGGCATGTGGACTTCTCAGTTGCAGCATGCAGACTCTTAGCTGTGGCTTGCATGCAGGATCTAGTTCCCCAACCAGGGATTGAATCCAGGCCCCCTGCATTGGAAGCACGGAGTCTTACCCACTGGACAACCAGGAAAGTCCCCTAGATTACTTTTTTTTTAATTTTTATTTATTTGTTTGTTTATTTTTGGCTGCGTTGGGTCTTCATTGCTGTGCACGGGCTTTCTCTAGTTGCGGTGAGCAGGGGCTACTCTTCGTTGCAGTGCACGGGCTTCTCATTGCGGTGGCTTCTCTTGTTGCAGAGCATGGGCTCTAGGCACGCTAGCTTCAGTAGTTGTGGCTCATGGGCTCTAGAGCGCAGGCTCAGTAGTTGTGACACACAGGCTTAGTTGCTCCGCAGCATATGGGATCTTCCCGGACCAGGGCTTGAACCCGCGTGGATTCTTAACCACTGCGTCACCAGGGAAGCCCCTGCTTCTGTTTTATGTTTTGTTTTTTTGGCCCTGAGGCATGTGGGATCTTACCTCCCTAAGCAGGGATGGAACTCACACCCCCTGCATTGGAAGGCGAAGTCTTAACCACTGGACTGCCAGGGAAGTCCCTAAAGCATCTTCTGGTGGGACTCATATCAAGCTGTCCTGGTGAAAAGTTACTTGAGTATCTAGTTTACAGAAGAGATCTCGGTCCAGGAGGGGCATAGGGCATTCTGGAATGTACAAGAAAATATGTTTTAATGTCAGGGCTCCCTCTCCCTTGGCAACCACAAGTCTATTTTCTGTATCCCTGATTCTGTTTCTGCTTCGTAGATAGGTTCATTTGTGTCATATGTTAGATTCCACATATAAGTGATATCATATGGTATTTGTCTTTCTGACTTACTTCATTTATTTAGTATGATAATCTCTAGTTGCATCCATGTTGCTGCAAATGGCATTATTTTGTTCTTTTTTATGGCCGAGTAGTATTCCATTGTATATATGTACCACATTTTCTTTATCCACTCATCTGTCAATAGATGGATGGATGGATGGATGAATCCTTTTTACTGTTTTTGTTCTCTGCTGTTGAATACCTTTAAAGCAATGTCTACCAACTGAGAAGGATTCATTCCAAATGTGCCATCTAATTTTTGCAATTTTCTCCTGGTATCTGGGGTGCTTTGCCCAATGAAGGTCATATTTACCATTCTAGCACTTTCAGGGGCCTCAGGATCTGCATCTGTATAATGTCTGTAGGCCTGATAAATCCTTTCCAAAAATTCAGAGGGGTCTTCATTTGTTTTTTGGTGAATTTCTTGAATTTTGTTCAAATTCTTTTGCTTTGGTACTACTTTTTGAAGGGAAGCTCTGCCAAGATGCACTTATGGCAGTGCTCTAATAAGGGCATTCCTCCCTCAATGGGGTCCCAGTCTGGTTCAGCTGTGGGTACTGTCAAGTGCTTCAGGTGTACCATTTGGGTCTGTTAGGTGGAGCTAGTACGCTTCTTCCCTGGCCTTATCAATGACCATTCTCCTTTCATCTCCTGTAAGCATTATATTGAGAAGAATGTGCATGTCTGCCCATGAAGGGTGGTAGGTAGCAAAAATAGAAGTGAGGATCCTCCCTATAAGGAAGGTTGTGGTCTTTCCCATTAAACAAGTCTGAGGTGGAGGAAGGACCATGCATCCATAGAAACCCAGCCAGCTGGCCATTTGCATTTAGACTTCCTACAGGATAACTGTGTAAGGGAAACTGCGCTGCCCTGGGAGTGGCTCCTGGCCCTAACTGGGTGCCCTGTCAGGTTTAGATGGACAACACCAGACCAGGTCCATGTGCCTCAGGAACAAACACAAGATTTTCTCTTTCTTTTTCTTTCAAATATTTATTTATTTATTATTTATTTATTTAGCTGTGTCAAGTTTTAGTTGTGGCACGCGAGATCTTTAGTTGCAGCATGCAGGATCTAGTTCCCTGACCAAAGATCAAACCCAGGCCCCCTGCACTGGAAGCACAGAGTCTTAACTGCTGGACCACCAGGGAAGTCCTCACAGGATATTCTTTCTTTCTTTTAAAAATTAATTAATTAATTAATTTATTGGCTGTGTTGGGTCTTTGTTGTGGTGCGCGGGCTTCTCATTGTGGTGGTTTCTCTTGTTGCGGAGCACGGGCTCTAGGCATGCGGGCTTCAGTAGTTGTGGCGCACGGGCTCAGTTGCTCCACAGCATGTGGTATCTTCCCCGACCAGGGATCAAACCTGTGTCCCCTGCATTGGCAGGCGGATTCTTAACCACTGCACCACCGGGGAAGTCCCTATTCTTTCTTTTTTTAAAATTTAATTTTATTTATTTATTTTTGCCTGTGTTGGGTCTTCATTGCTGCCCACGGGCTTTCTCTAGTTGTGGCAAGTGGGGGTTACTCTTTGTTGTGGTGCATGGGCTTCTCATTGTGGTGGCTTCTCTTATTGCGGATCATGGGCTCTAGGCACACGGGCCTCAATAGTTGTGGTGCACGGACTCAGTAGTTGTGGCCCGCGGGCTCTAGAGCACAGGATCAGTAGTTGTGGAGCAAGGGCTTAGTTGCTCTGCGGCATATGGGATCTTCCCGGACCAGGGCTCGAACCCATGTCCCCTGCATTAGCAGGCAGATTCTTAACCACTACGTCCCCAGGGAAGTTCCCCCGTAGAATTTTCTAATTGATGCCTATAAGGATGGGGAGTCAGTCTGACCACTTCCTGAGCCCCCGTGTTAGGAATTGGGTATAGGAATGGGAGGCTGTGGAAGGAGTGGATATCTTGGCATAGTGGCCATCTCAGCCAGTAAAGCAACAAATCCTCACTCTCATCTTCCTTTTTTAATTTTCATCAAAGAATAGTTCTAATTGCAGGATTGTATAGAGCCATTCAAAAGCCACCATTTGGGTTTCCCTGGTGGCGCAGTGGTTGAGAGTCCGCCTGCCGATGCAGGGAACACGGGTTCGTGCCCTGGTCCGGGAAGATCCCACATGCTGCGGAGCGGCTGGGCCCGTGAGCCATGGCCGCTGAGCCTGCACGTCCGGAGCCTGTGCTCCGCAACAGGAGAGGCCACAACAGTGAGAGGCCCGCGTACGGCAAAAAAAAAAAAAAAAAAAGGCACCATTCCTCAGTGTTTTATTGTAAAGCAACTGATCTTCTCTAACCATTAAAAGAATGCCTTTATTTGTCTTGCCATCAACCAACTGGGCTGAATTCTGGGCTGGAGCTTATTGATGATTTTAGGAACCAAGTGTAACCTTTCTCTTCTCCATGAGAATGTGCCTCTTTCAGACAAGAACAGACAGGGTTTGGGTTTTTTTTTTTTTTTTCTGTTCCTTTCCTCTATTTGACATTAGTAAAAGTTTTAAACATCACAAAGGATTTGGCTATAAATGGAGAAATGGTACCAAAACAAAATGAAATGAAAAACTCAAAGGACAAAGAGAAAACCCTAAATAAACCCTCAAGTTTGGTCTTGGGGTTTTACCTATCACAAGAACCATCAAATCAAACCCCATGCAATGTGACTCCTTGGAGAGCTGTTGGTTCCAGACCAATGACACAGGAGACCACAAACAACATAATTAACATGGCAAGAGTGACAGTACATGGTACACAGGGTCTCAAGATAATCCTGCATAAATCCCTTGTGAAGATCCTTATAGGTACTATTGTCACACATTGTTCATCTTCCTCTTAGTCATGGGTTCATAGCTGTAATCAGACTACTTATCCAAAATGCACCCCAGAGGACTTTCTTTAGGGATAAATGAAACATTCCCCATCTTTTAAAGACAGAAATACAAGACAAACAAAACACAAATGGCACACACAAATGCTAGCATCTAAAGAAACAAATGAACCAGTTCAAAAATCGGGTAAAAGTCCAGCAACTATTTCCTCTCTCCAACAGGGTACCCCACTCAACTACAAAATAGCTTGGCTTATTCCAGAGAAAAAAGCCCCAAACAGAGAGTAATAAAGTTTCCGGCTGTACACAGTGGAGTGACTTACCCTACTGTATGGAGTCCATCAGCTTCCAGATGTTGATTCCTTGTTCCACCTGTCAAGTGCTGGGGCAGCTAGAGCTCCTTCAGAGAATTTTGAAGGGAAGATCCTCAGGACAAGTGGTCCCAGCAGCTGCTTGGGCCTTACTTGAAAATTCCCCAACTGGGGCTGGCTGGCTGAGAGCAGCAGGGCTCCTGTCTGGCTTCTCCAAAATTTGTTACCAACTCCAAGGTCGTACTGCTCACCACATGACAGGCCAATCAATTGAGAGACAAGTAGCGACTCCATTTGGAAAGCCTGCAAACTGAGAAGGTGGTGGACTAGTGTCCCAAAGAACCATATTGCCTGGGTTTGGATGCCAGTTTCTTTTATAGAGCAAAGAGGAGAAGGTGAGGAGGTAAAGTAAAAAAAGGGGAGAAGTTGTTGCAAATATTTCCTGGCTCCAGCCAGACTCTGGAGGGGATGTGTTAATTTCTTCTTTCCTGCAGCCATTCACAAGTAGGCCTGGTCAGGATGTTTCCTGTGAGCTAAACAAAGGATTATTTTTTGTTGTTTGTTTGTTTTTTTTAATTTTATTTATTTATTGGCTGAACTGCGTGGCATGTGGGATCTTAGTTCTCTGACCAGGGATCGAACCCATACCCCCTGCAGTGAAAGCGTGGAGTCTTAACCACTGGACCGCTAGGGAAGTCCCTAAACAAAGGTATTTTAGCTTAAACTCAGTAATGGAAGGCGGGATTCCTAGAGATTAGCCATTATGTATACGTTCAGCTATAGGCAACATCCCTTTAGTGATTAACTTGTAGCAAAAGCAACAGAATACAAAGGTTAAAGTAAAATAAACAGATCCAATATGGACTCAGATTTGTTCTTCCATGTTACATCACTGATTTTCAGTTTAATTCTTCAGAGTAACACCTCCTTACACAAAAAGAGTGTTTTGAAGGATGCCTTGAGCTATAAAACCAAAAAACGCTCACACACTTGATGGTATGTTTAAGAAATGAGGGAATTTGAGAAAATCTTATCAGAAATATGAAAATAGGGGCTTCCCTGGTGGTGTAGTGGTTAAGAATCCGCCTGCCAATGCAGGGGACATGGGTTCGAGCCCTGGTCCGGGAAGATCCCACATGCTGCGGAGCAACTAAGCCCGTGTGCCACAACTACTGAGGCCCGCGCGCCTAGAGCCTGTTCTCTGCAACAAGAGAAGCCACTGCAGTGAGAAGCCCACGCACCGCGACGAAGAGTAGCCCCCGCTCACCGCAACTAGAGAAAGCCCGCACACAGAAACAAAGACCCAATGCAGCCAAAAATAAAAACAAATAAATTAGTTAATATAAAAAAAAAGATTACCAAGGTCTTGTTAAAATGACACTGGAACCAACTTGAAGACACTTCCAGTGGCCAAAGATGGGAAAATTTGAGCACCAAAAGAATATTGAGTGTAATAGGTTGAAACACGACAAATGTATAAAATCAGCACATCATAAAGATGCTAATAAAAAAGCAAACTTCATTTAAAAAAAAAGCAATATGAAAATAAAACCTGATGATCCACTAAGCCTGTGCCTCCTCCTTTGTACCCATCTCAGAGAGGAGCACCGCCCTAGCCAGAAACCTGAAAGTCATTCCACACTTCAGGCTCCTGTACCCCCAGAGTCAGTCATTCACAAGCCCAACCCCCTTTTCCCCACTTTGTTCCAGCCACTACCATCTCCTGCCTTCACTACTGCAGCTGCCTCCTAACCAGCTTCTCTGCTCTACTCTTACTCTTCCCACCCCAAATTCATGCCTTCTGAGCTACAGCCATGGTGAGCTTTCTAATACACTAACCTACCCCTGCCACTCCCCTGTTTACAGCCCTTCAGTGGCTCCCCATCGCTCTCAAGAGCAAGGAGAGAACAGTCCATGATATGGCTCAGGCTGACCTCTCTACCATCACCACACTCCCACCATACTCCAGCCACACAGAATTTCGCTCTTGGCATTTCCCAGGCTCCCTCTGGGCCTTTGCATGAGTTGTTTCCTTTTCAGGGGAAACAGTCCTTTCTGCTCCACACTCCTTTGCCTGGCTAACTAACTCTTTCTCACATCTCAGCTGTTAAAGTGAATGTCCTGGGCTTCCCTGGTGGTGCAGTGGTTGAGAGTCCGCCTGCCGATGCAGAGGATGCGAGTTCGTGCCCCGGTCCGGGAAGATCCCACATGCCACGGAGCGGCTGAGCCCGTGAGCCATGGCTGCTGAGCCTGCGCATCCGGAGCCTGTGCTCTGCAACGGGAGAGGCTGAGGCGGTCGGAGGCCCGCGTTCCGCAAGAAAAAAAAAAATTATAAAGTGAATGTCCCTTCCTCCAGGAAAGCGTCCCTGGTGTCCCCCTCTGCCCAGCTTGGTTAGGTACCCCTCCTCTCAACTCCTACAGGCCCTTGTGCTTTTTATCTCTGATCTCTGCATTGTGACTTCTTATTTGCTCACCAGCTTCACTACATGCCTTGTAAGCTCTCCAGTGCTGGGCCTGTGACTTGTTCTTCATGGCACATCCGGCAACCAGCACTTGGTAGGTCTTCCAAGGCTGTTGAATGAGTGAATGAATGGATGAATGAATGAGTAATTAATGAATCAAGTACCCTTGTAGGAACCGATTAATACTTCTTAAGATGCTCAGAAGTAGGCATTCAGAAAAAAGATGCCCTTGAAGGATCCATAAATTCTCCAAAGGGGATGAAATCGTCTTATGATCTAAGAAATAATGTGAATTTGATAGGCAAGAATTTGGGAGTAAATGTGTAGTTAGGAGCAGTGGTGTACTAAGTGAGGGGCAACGTGAGTGATCCACTCTTTCTGAAATAAGTATTTTATTATTGACATTGTTTAGAATTGCTGCTGCTGCTGCTAATAAGCAGACTGACTTTTAGTCAGTTCGGTTGTTTTTCAGTTCTCTGCAGGTCACGCACCCCCTATTGTTTGTCCCCAGGGAGGACTGCTCCCACCCCACCCCCATGTAGTATGCCAATGGTAAGGAACACTGATTACTGGTTGAGCTGGTCTGTTTTCTTCCCCTCAGCACTGAGCTGGGACTGATGTCAAAAGTATCTAACTTCTCAAAATTCTGCAGGGCAAGGTTGTCCTCTGCTAGAATTGACGCTGGCCTCTGACTCCTCTGGTACCCCCAGCTTCCTCCGGGGAACCCTCTGAGTCTCCTGGCTAGTAGCTGTCCATGGCAAGGAGGCCATCCTGTGCAGGGATGGGAGACTATGCATAGGATCCAGCCCTGGATCTACTCTTGTCCCTACCACTAACCCACCCTGAGGCCTTGGGCCAGCTCTCAGGGTCCACATCTCAAGGCCCTCTGGGGGCCTCATTTTGCCCACTCATAACACTGAGGCTTTTGGTGACCTCTCCTCTCACTGACCTGAGTGAGACAGTCTACCACAGGGGACTAGCTAGGTTGCGTGTGTCAGCCAGCAGGACAGAAGGCGAGTCTGGACAGGTGGACAGTGGAGCCTGGGCCCCAGGATGGGGTGTGTATGTATGTGTTGTGGAGAGGGGGTAGGCGAGGGTGGATCCCAGGCAAAGGTCAAAGATGGGAGAGGTGGCTCCAGCAGGTCAGCTGACCTGGGCTGGTTACGGCACTCAGGAAATGCAGAGATACAAGCTGGGTTGGGCTAGGTCCTGGCTCTGCCGTGGGGTTGGGGAAGGGCTGGGAGTAGAGAACTACCCCTTGGTGAGGTCAATTCTAAGGTGGGAGCCAAGGTCCCTTTCTGGGAAGGAAAGGCGGTGTCATGAAAGCAGGAAGGATTTAGGTGAGACTGCAGGGGGGGCAGGTGATGGTGGATCAGGGAGGATGAGGTGCCTCTTCTTGGACTGCTTCCCAGGAGGGTGGGGAAAAGTCATTCCACCCAGCCCCAGTGGGAGAGAGCTGTCTTGTTCGAAAGCAAGGGAGATAGACAGGATGACCCGGGGAACAAAGTAGCCTGTAGCTCTGAGTCAGGGTTTAGGGGATTCACAGTTGAAGAGGAAGCCCTGGGATATCTAAGCCTTGGTTCAGGTACCTGCCAGCCCTGGACCGCGGTTGTTTCTCTGTAAAATGGGGAGAATCTCCTTGGTCCTCGTCTACCAAAGACAAAGTGTTTCCTGATCTGGTCACCAAAGACCAGAGAGTCTCCCTTATAAATTCCTTCTGAAGCGTTGGGAAGCTAAGAGAAAACTCCGTTGAAATTTGGGCTGAGTGAGGCGGAGAGTGGAGAACCTGGACCTGTTGGGGGCAGAGTGGTGCTTTAGGATATAAGTAGCCTGACCAGATATCCCCACCGAAAGGTGCCCACAGCAACTAGACAACATTCTGACCCTGCCTTCCCAGACATTCTGAACTCCTGGATTAAGCCCCTCTCATCAGCCCACTTCCCTAATCCTGTTTCTTTGCTGCAGGGTCCTTCCTCAAGAGTCCTCAGCCCTTCCCTGCTTCATTCCACAAATATTTGTCCAGCACCTGTTATTTGCCAGATATTTTCTAAGCCCTAGGGATTCAGAGGTGAACAAGATTGTTGGTCCTTGTGGTCAGTCCCCCCTCAGGGGAAAACAGGCAGGAAAATAAATGAGGTAGCTTTGCCTTTACTGGCTACATGAGAGGGCCACATGGCTGTGGGAGCTCAGAGAAGCCCAGGGGAGGTCAGAGCCAAGGTAACGTAGACCCTGAGCCTGGAAGGGTCAGTGGGAGTTTGCCAGGGAGGCCATGGGGGACAGCCTGGTTCAGAGACAGAGGCAGAGGTTCTGAAGCCACTCCAATAGGCTTACAAGGGCCAATTGTTACGTTTTCAGGAATTTGGCAAACCACTTGTTAAACACAGCCATTATTAAAAATTAAATTGTATAAATGTATAATCACAGACATTATTTTTAAAACAAAGGTAATAATTAATGAAACTTATTACTTCCTAATTGTTATTACATTTTATGCTCTTGAAGTTACTTATATCTACTGAATCTTTGGGTGGAGGAACTACCTAATGGTGTATGGCTGCTTATCTCTATGTTGGTAGTTTATAAACAGTCATGGTGGTAGTATTTGCAACATTGAAAAAAAAATTTTTTTTTTTTTCTGGCCACACCACGCAGCTTGTGGGATCTTAGTTCCCCGACCAGGGACTGAACCTGGGCCCTCAGTAGTGAGAGTACAGAGTCCTAACCACTGGACCTCCAGGGCATTCCCTGCATCATTGAAATGAACTAACACTACAAATCAGGGCTTAATTTATGGTTTTGTTGATTGCATGGACCAGGGGTTAACAAACTACAGCTTGCAGGTCAAATCCAGCCTGTGAGCTAATAATGGTTTTTATATTGTTTAATAGTTAAGATATTTTGTGACAGGAGGAAATTCTAAATTCAGCGATCGCAAATGAAGTTGTATTGGAACACAGTCTCGTGCATTTGTTTACGTACTGTCTGTGGCTGCTTTCACGCGGCCACGGCAGAGCTGAGTAGT
Organism: Lipotes vexillifer; assembly: GCF_000442215.2. Lineage (NCBI taxonomy): Eukaryota > Metazoa > Chordata > Mammalia > Artiodactyla > Lipotidae > Lipotes > Lipotes vexillifer. The sequence goes on along the minus strand of NW_006791887.1, from coordinate 1,564,181 downwards.
TGAACAGGGATTGTATGCCCTACAAAACCTAAAATATTTACCATTTGACCCTTAACAAAAAAGTTTATTGACCCCTGGTCTAGACTTAAGAAAGCGATGGAGAAAACATTAACGCAGATGAAACATAAGTTTGTCATGTCTATGGCCATTACGTTGTGAATAGCACAAAACCTTGAGGAAACGTTCTTCCAATATTTGAAGACCGTCATCCAATTCAGCAAAAAAGGTCACATATCTTTGGTGAATGACTGATGTTTCAAATACGTGTCTTTGTTCTTTTACTTTTGTCTTACTCTTTAATGTAAATGAAAATATCAGCCAACATTAAGGTCAGAACTATGCTCGTTAGTCAATGATGTGAATGACTTTTTGCAGAATTGAATAGTAATCAAGCATTTGGTCATGATCTGATTTTGTCAGATCTTGCATAAACTGCAACCATAGACTGGCTACAGATATAAGGGTTGGCAAAAATCGAAGAGAGAATTCTATAGAGCAATTGATGCTGTAGAATTTACAATAAAGAACACTGTATATTTTAGTAGTAGTATTTAGTAGTATTTGTAAATTGTGTGCTATTTTACAGCTTTGTACCAATAAAATTTATGATAAATTTGTGTACATATGTAGAAGTACACATTATTTCTAGAAAGCCAGGTGTTAAGCATTTACCAGCACACCGTGGAACAGAGGGTTCAGGCAGAAAGGGTCCAGGGGAGTCCAGGTATTCAGGGCAGAGTGAGAGGGGAGATGGTGAGGCTGGAGCACTGGACCAGGTGTGAAGGGCCTTGTGAGCAGGGCTCAGAAGCCAGATACCATCCTGAGGGCTACGAGGAGCCACAAAAGGATTTTGAGTACAGGAGAGACCCCATTGGATCTGTGTTTAGATCATGTTGGCAAGTTGTGCGAAGAATGGATTGCTAGGGACACCTTATAAGGCACTAGATTAATGGAGGGAGGGAGAACAGTCGTAGCAAACTCAGCACTTTCCCTAGGCCAGGCCCTCTCCCAAGCACTTCATGTGTGTTATTGCCTCCCTTTTACTGATGAGGAAACTGAGGCCCAGAGAGATTAAATAACTAGTAAGCGGCAGAGCTGGGATTTGAACCCAGGAGTCTGGCTTCAGAGGCAACACTCTTAACCACGACATATTTTCAGACGTGAAAGATAACGAGACTTGAAGTGATGTTTCTTAATATTAATGCATGTACAAAGTTGATCAATGTTTACAGATATGCGTCACAGTAGGAGCTTGAGGACATTCTTCAGACCCAGCAAGACTTGACTTGCTGATAATGGTGTATGAGGAGCCAGGGTAGGTGGGCTTTACCAGCTTCCTTCATCTGGTGGACAGTACACTCACCTGGGCTACTCTGGCCACCTGGTTCTCCCTCTGCCCTCAGCGAGCTCCCCGTCTCAGGGACAGCCTCCTGAACAGGCATATACAGGTGGGACAGAGCCTGTCTGGGCCCAGAGTGGGGCTCTTGACTCAAGTGTACGCAAGTTAAGAGGAGAAAGAGATGTGAATTGTCATCAATAGGAAGGGCTTCCATGGAGGAGGCATAGATAGGAGGCTTGGGTTTGGATGGGGAGAGGAAAGAGGATGGGTCCTGCTGGATTCGTGGTTTTTCTCCTTGGGCATCTGTATTTAACAGCAGAAGTTTGGTGGGAGCCCTTGAGGCAACACAGTGACAGACAGCTAACTCAGCTGCAGATATATATATATATATTTGAAAGGACTAGAGGTGCCTTTCTGGTGTGAGTTCTGGCTGAGGGTGTGGGCAGGAGATAATAAGGGTGGAAGTGGAGTGTTACGGGGGTACTGTGGGTTGGTGGCAGGGTGGGCCCCACATGGGGTGTTGGTCCCTCAAGGCCACAACCTTCAGCTTGGGGCTTCCCATCCTGCTGGCTCAGCAGGTCCCATGGGTTGGCAGGTGACTCACCCCTCACCTTCACGTGACGGTGGTCCAGGTAGGGGCAGCGGGGGTATGTAGAATGGAACCGTGTATTCTTCCATATGGGGGTACACGCTGTGTTACATGCCTGAGTCTGAGATGTGTGTTCATGTCTCACTGTGCTTACAGGCTATGTGGGATGTCCAAAGATGTGGGCCACAGGTGTGGAGGGTGTCCCACGAAGACTGGGGGGGGTGGT
>NW_006791887.1:1560438-1562017 GCF_000442215.2 Lipotes vexillifer | reverse complement strand
TCTTCCGAGGGCACGTGTGCATGGGTTCAGGTGTCTCCCTGAAAGAGGGTTGCGTCTTTGGAGCGTGGTGAGCCGTCAGAGAAGGGAGCCTGGGTGGGAGGCAGGTGAGGAATCTCCCTGATAGTGCTCATTCTCCCAAGGAAGGCTTGGCTGGACCAGCTGACAATACCAGGCACTCTAAGCCCGTGCTGATGGCAGCAGCTTTTATCCCTTAAGCCCCCCGCTACAGGCCAGGATGTCTCCCCCATCCTAACCCTGAGAGGGCAGGCATGCTCCACAGACCACAGGCAGGCCAGGAGCAGTGAGTGTGGGCATCCAGCCAGAGCTTCCTCTCATTCCCTCTGTGGGTGGGAAGGACATAAGGGTCTGAGTGGTGTCTGGTCTGCTGGGATATGGGCAGAGCATGGCGGCCCCAGGTTGCCTATGCCCCTGGTATGTGTGCTGGCATGCAGTGTGCGTGCGTAGCCACGTCTGGTGTGCTGGCCCCTGACCCAGCACCTGGGGCTTGGTGCCGCCTTCCCATCGTGCTCCATGATCTGAGAGATGCTTGAAGTGGGGCAAAGAGCTTGGGCTGGGAGCCAGGAAGCCTGAGTTCTACCCCAAGCTATCTTATTGACTTTGGAGAGGTCCCTTTACCCTTTCTGAGGCTCAAGTTTCCCTTTGTAAAATGTGGAGGGGCAGCAATCCCTATGGTGCCACCTCACAGGCTGTTGGGTAACAGAGTCTCATGGAGGTGTTGAAATGTCAGGAAGGCTTGGTTCTGGGGGCTTCACAAGAGGAATGTTTGGTTGAAGGACTAGGGGTTGAAAGCAGGGAACAACTTCCAGAGAACCTGCCCTCTTCCCTACAAGGGGTGTTCAAACCTCCTGGAGAAATGAGGTGTTTAGAGTTCTGGGGCTGAACTTCAAAACAACTTGACATTACAAGCCAAGACCTGCCTGCAGTGAGGCTGGGAAAGTCTGTCCACCCATCCTTGCCCCTCCCAACCCAGCTTGCCAGTAGCGGGGTGAACAGCAGATTCCCCCAGATCGAGGTTGGGAACCAGCACACAGCTCTTCCTCTCTCATTCCCCTGCACCCGCCCCACTCCCAGCTTGCTGTCTTTCAGGTTCAAATGCCCTGAGTTCAGACTTCTCATCCTGGGGCTGTAGGCTTAGCCAGAGCAGACAGACAGCAAAAAGTCAACAAAACAAGAAAGGAAGCAGCACAGGTGATGTGGAACAGAAAACTTGGAGGCCACAGCGAAGGTGTGTGGGTTGAGCTGGATGGAGCCGTGCGTCCCTCCTAAGAGCAGGACCCTGGGACTAAGGCTGGCCCAGCCAGTCCCTCGTGGGGCGGGGGAGGAGGGGGCTCCTGGGGGTGCCTCCTGTGGACTCTGGCTGAAGGTGTCAGCTTAGGCCGCCATCAGCGGTTGCTAGTGCCTTCTCATGAGTCTTGCAAAAAGGGTGTGCTTGGGAGGGGGATGGGGTTCAACATCCCCTCCCCCTCAACCGCCCCCCTGAAGCCTAGGCTAAGTTGCCTCAGCTGCTGTGGAAAGCAGATGAGAGGCTAACTGGGGGCCAGGGTTGCAGGTGGAGCAG
>NW_006791887.1:1555983-1560361 GCF_000442215.2 Lipotes vexillifer | reverse complement strand
AGGAATGGAACAGCCTGGAACTAGAGCCAGAGTGAGGACCTCCCGGCTATACGCCCTGCCCGGCTGTTCGCCCCAGGGCTCAGGGTCTCAGAGTCATGAATTCCTGGGGATGCCCAAGACTTCTCCTCACCCCACCCCACCCACAGGCCTAGTTGCCCTCCCTGACAACCTATTTCTCTCCCACTCGGGGCAGGAGGAGCTCAGTTCTCTTAACATATATTTATTGTGCACCTGCTCTGCACAACATCCTGTGCAGGCCGGGGCATCCCCAGGAGGCTGCCTGCTCAAGGCCCTGTCACCCCTGGACCTGACTGCCTGTTGACTGAGCTGGCGATTGTCAGGTGCCTGGGGCAAGCCCCACCCTCAGACCCTGGGTTGGGGGGCGGCAACCGGGAAGTCAAGTCCAAGAGCTGAGCGGCGGAGCTGTAATGGGAAGCGCTGGAGACCAGATGCACCCAGCTGGCTGCAGCGTCTTGAGATCTGGGCGGAAGTCCATGGGCTTTGGTTTTGCTGTCTGCCTGTGGAATGAGCACAGTATCCTTACCTACCCCATCCCCAGGCCCCTCAGCCCTTCTAGCTTTGGCCCTGGAGTCAGGCAAGAGACAATCAGGGCAGAAGGGATGGGGTGCAGGGTTCCTTTCCTGGAAGAGGCATCCTCTTGGGAGATTGGACTGACATATATACACTAATATGTATCAAATGTATAATTAATAAGAAAAAAAAAAAAGAGGCATCCTCTCCACCACAGAGTGCTTACTCCCCACCAGGCACTCACCACCAACTCATTCTCCCAAAACACTGCGAGGTGAGGATTAGTATTTCCATCATACAGATGAAGACACCCAATTGAATATCTTGCTCAAAGGCACCCAGCACCAATTAAGAAGCCAAACTGGATTCAAGCTCAGGTCTGCTGGCTATAAAGTCTGAGTTAGGAACCACAGCTCACTACCTGGATAGGGGGAACCATACCTGAACAGCCAAACCCCAAAACAGCCCCACACTCAGGCTCCCAGCCAGGAGGTCCCTGGGGTTTTCACTGCTCCTTTCTGCTACCACCTCACTCTTTCATCTTCTCATGAAGCATCCCTGATCTGGACTCCCTCTTTGCTCTGATTAACTCAGTACCTGACACTAATAATGCCACCATTATTAGACTCCTTTTTAAAAAATAAATTTATTTATTTTATTTATTTTTGGCTATGTTGGGTCTTGTTGCTGCACGCGGGTTTTCTACAGTTGTGGCGAGAGGGGGCTACTCTTCGTTGCAGTGCGCAGGCTTCTCATTGCAGTGGCTTCTCTTGCTGTGGAGCACGGGCTGTAGGTGTGCGGGCTTCAGTAGTTGTGGCACACGGGCTCAGTAGTTGTGGCTCACGTGCTCTAGAGCGCTTACTTGCTCCGTGGCATGTGGGATCTTCCCAGACCAAGGCTCGAACCCGTGTCCCCTGCATTGGCAGGTGGATTCTTAACCACTGCGCCACCAGGGAAGCCCTGACTCTTGTTTTCTTGTGGGTTAAGAAATTGCTGCTCAGAGCTTCTCCTTTAAAATGTTTTACTGTAGAAGGATTTTTTGATATTGATTTAGGCAGAAATCAAAGGATGAAACCAGAAGGTGAATGGCTGATGGGGAACTTGACAGTGGTGGGATCAGGCTGCCACCCTCTGAACCCACTGAATGGTCAGCATCACTAAGCTTGGTGCATCTAGACATTATGTGTCTCTGGATGAAGCACAGTAGGAAGCACACAGGACTGTCCACAAAGGACTCCCTACCCCCCAAATTGATCCTAAATAAAATTACACGATTAGAGCTAACTTCCTGTATATTCTAAGAAATACAGGGGATGGAGGAAAAGTTAAATGACACCACAAGGAAGCAAACACAAACCCAGAACTGTGACTTCCTATGGAACCACATTTACTCAACAGTGACAGTGACAGGAACAGAATGTGAACAGAACAGAAAGGGGAACGGGTCATGTTTAAGATAACATTTAACCCAGTGCAATGTGTTTGGATCCTGACTGGAACAAACCAAAAAATTAAGATATTTGGAAACAATGTGAGTACTTGGTAATTCCATGGAATTGTTCATTTTGTTAGGCATGGGATAGTCATTATGTAAGTAAATGTTCATAGACTTTAGAGCTGAATACTGAAGAATGCAGGAGTGAAATGCCATAATGGCTGGAATTTGTTTTAAAATACTTCATAAAAGAAAAAAACCCCAAAACATCTGTGACACCAGAGTGCCAAAAGGTTGATGATTTTATTGGGTGAAGGTTATGTGGAGGTTCATACACTACTTTGGTGCATGTTAGAAATTTTCATTTAAAAATGCTTTAAAGGGGTATGGAGCCTGCTTCCAGGCATTAGGCTTGGGCATCTGAGCTGGCCTGACTGCTGGGAACTCATCTCTGTCCAGTCCACCGCCTCCATCTCAGCTCCTCTGACATCCGCGTAGCTGGTGGGAATCCTTGTTTGGAACTGAAATATAGCGCATTGTCCCCAAGACAGGGCAGGCTCTCTGGGTCAGCCTAGGCAGACATAGGCAGCCCTTCTTCCAACTCCACTCACTCTGTAATCAGTCAAGCCTTCCTGCCCTCCATCCTTGTCTCTCCTGCCATGGAAACCGGACCAAAGATGCCCAGTCTTTGGGCTGAGGGACATCAAGAGGAGAGCTCAGAGTTGTAGGCAGAGGAAGGCCTCTGGCCCTGTTACGGAGGGTTGCGGGGGTGGAGATGAGGGCCGAGCTAGTGCCCCCAGCCAGACGAGATGGGAAGCCCAGAAGGCAAGACGAGCTCTCTGGATACCCTCCTTGGTGTGGGACAGGGCAGTGGAGGCACCTAGACCATCACCGGAGCTGAACAAGTTGTACTCTGTCTCGGGAGGGTCTCTCCCCCAACCTCTGCTGACTCTTCTAAATTCACTCAGCAACATGTCCTCATTTCCTTCCTGCAATTCCATCCAATTACAATGTCAACCACCGTCATATTAAACCACCCCTTCTGCCGTCACTGCTGCTAATTCTGCACCGTGGGGAACAACACTGCTGGGGTGGCCCTCCTCGCTGTACGCCCCATCCTTGTCTCTCCCATGCAGAGATGCATTAGGGCAACCTCAGGCCAGGCTACGAGCCAGGACACCTGGGCTTGACTCACGCTGGACCTTCGGCTATACCGAGAGCAGAAGAGACGAGAGCAGAAGAGACTGTGTCTACCTGCTCAGTCCAATCTGGCTCAGCTGGTACTGCAGGGGACCAGCCTGGGTGTGAGAGGAACCTCCATTGATACTGGGAGAGGCCCGGGAACTGGGAAGGCCCCACCTCGCCTTGGGCCCCTGTGTTCCATCAAGTCTTCCTGGGCTCAATGCCTGTGGGTGCCTGGGCCCAAGTCCCTGCCCACACAGACCTCTGAACAGCCCCCTGGGCAATCACTGTGTTCCTGGAAAGCTGTAAGTCAAATCCCACCTTCCCGCAGGCTAGCACGGTCATTTCAGAGCTGCTTTCCTGCTGCAGAGGGGCACCTGTGAGCATTTCCTCGGGGTCTCTATTCCCTCTTTGTCCTCAATGGAACATATATATGTGTGGAGAGGCCTCCAGATTTTGGCAGAGATGACAGGTAGGGAAGGTATCTCAGGGAGCAGCCGACCTTGCCCACCTGGAAGGAGGTAGGGAGACCGCTCCACTCGGGGAGGCACCAGTGTGATTGGGGCGAAGGCGTAGTCACATCACACCCCGGTAGCCAGGCCCTCTGGGCGTGCCTCCTTTTTCAGGCTGAGCAGGACAGTGGAGAGAGAGTAGCTTGCCTGGGGTTGCTGAGATAAGCTCTCTGCCCACACTCAGCCCCCTGTTCCAGATCAGATAGGGCACGTTTCTGCAGTGAGTTGCCCGCTGATGGGCACCGTGCTGACGCAGCCAGGAAAATATTAACCCAGGGGAATGGGCGCATGCTCGTGTGTGCACAACTCTGTGTGTTTGTGTGTGTGTGTGTGTGTGTGTGTGTGAGAGAGAGAGAGTCCACAGAGAGGTTTTCACATTCAAGACCAGACATAGACACGTACATATACACACACACCTACTCATTCACACATATGCTTACATACAGATATATACAAAGATACAAATGCTTCTCACACATGCAAATTTCTTCAGTGTCATCTCCCAACTTCTTCTGTCAATGAGACCCCCTCCTCTAGGAAGCCTTCCCTGATAGCTCCAGCTCATACTAAAAAGTGACAGGCCTGAGCTCTGTGCCTGGTTTCTGATGCCAAATTAGGTAGCCTGATGAGGACTTTAGAGAAGAGCAGGCGGGGTTTGAATTCTGGTTCCATGACTTATAGGATGTTTGTCCTTGGGCAAGTGGTGGTGTCTCCTGCC
>NW_006791887.1:1543643-1555973 GCF_000442215.2 Lipotes vexillifer | reverse complement strand
TGGGCAAGTGGTGGTATCTCCTGACCCTGTCTGCCTCGGTCTCTGTCCACTCTTTCCTGGAGGCCCACGTATGACTCTGAGAAGGAAGGATGAGAGCCTGGGCTCGGGGGAGGGTCTGGTCATTGGAGTGTGTCAGGGTTAAAGACCATCCTGGGTCCTGCCTGTGCCCCCAGCCCTTGCCAGCCCAGCCACCTAGCCCCCAGTTCTCCTAGCTTGGGTCCCTGGCCTCCTGGGCAGATCTGGATGTTCTAGTTCTGGGTCATCTTGGGTAAGTTGCTACCTTGCTCTGAATCTCAGTTTCCCTACTTGAGTTTGAAAGGGAACACTTACCTGGGTGAGGATTAAGGGTCTTTTCTTTTTTGAGTAGTCTGAGAATTTTCAAGGTGTCAGGTGATTTCAGAGACACCAGGGTTTGTCCAGGTACAGGCACTGCTCTCCCACCCCGCTCCCTGCTCCTTCAACCAGAGCTGCTCATTTCTTACTGATTGATACCACAGTGCCTGAGTTATATGGACTCTGTGGCTCCATGCTTCCACTGCAGGGGGCATGGCTTCGATCCCTGGTTGGGGAACTAAGATCCTGTATGTTGCATGGCGTGGCCCAAAAAAAACTTCTTAAGAAAAAAAAAGTCTGGAAAATCCCAAGTGGAAAACAATTTGACTGAAAGCCAGTTTACATGATAAATAAGTTAATCAAATGGCATGTTAGTGGAAATAAATAGTTGAAATGATTCATTTTTTACACATTGATACTTTGCGGGGCATTTGAGGGAAGTTCAGAGAAGTTTTAGTGTATCTGGGCATTTTTCTTTATTCTGATTTTTTTAAATTTCTGTTTGCAATTTTATTCCTAACTGGGTTTCAGCCAATTGTGTCTGCCCCATGCTATTTATAATAGAAAAGAGTTAGTTACATTTAAAATTGGAGACAATTCTATGCTGTACAGCCACATATATGACATGGATGTGGACCTACTGGCATGGAAGAGATATTCTTAATGTTTGAGTGGAAAATAGTTCTTTACAAAAATTTATAGGAGTTTCATTCTACTTATTGTTGACGAAGTGCGGGGCGGGGGAGGAGAATGTGTGTATGTGTATACATAAAAGAAAGGATTAGAAAGAAACTTACCAGAATTTTTGTAGTTGTTGTCATGGAGGGAAAATGCTCTTTTTGCTTATTTCTATTTTAGGTAATAGAAGAAATAAAAGAAAAGAATCTGAGATTTTTTTTCCATTTTTTAAAACTTTCCACTCCAATGATGGACAATTATATCTGCTTGACTTGTTTGGCTATGTGTTCATAAACATTTAAATTTTCAGTTAGGTTGAACATTAATGTCCCCAATCACTAGATCACATTAAAAGATTTTTAGTGTAGTGAGTAAGAAAGGGGAGGTTGATGAGCACTGGGTTTTTTCCAACCTATTTACTAGCAAAAGAAGTGTATTGCAGGCAAAATTAAAGTAAGAAAACTGAATGACTTCTGAAAGAGGGACCAAATGCCTAAAGATACATCAGAGTCTGCAAAAATTGCCCTGTAGCACACTAATATTACCAATTCATTTCAACTGATTTATCGTTTCAACCAAATTAGTTTTTGAGTTAATGGTCTGCTGCTGCCTTTGTAAACCTTTTCCTGGATCCTTTCTAGATGCCAAAAGTAGTGAGGTGAGAGGACTGCATACCCTCCAACCCCATTTCACAGGTAGGGAAACAGAGGCTCAGAGGCAGGGACTGAGCCAGGGTTAGGCAGTGAATCTGATGCCCAGCTGGGACTCAAACCCAGGTAAATGTGCAAGGCATCTGGTGGGGTCTTCACTGAAGCCAGAGCTAGGATACTTGGTTAAATTTGAATTTCAGAGAAACTATGGGTAATTTTTTGTTTGTTTGTTTTTCCTTTTTTGTTTGTAAACAATGGGTAATATTTTAGCATAAGTATGTCCCAAATATTGCATATATTGTTTCTCTGAAATTCAAATTCAAAACTGAACATCTTTGCGTTTTATTTGGCGGCCCTACTCAGAGCCCACCCTGTGCAGACAGGACCCCGGGTATTCCCTGTCTGCCTGCACCATCCCCCTTGGCCCTGGAGATCCCCCCAGGCTCTGTCTAGACCCACCTCTGACCCTAGTGCCCAGCCTCGCTGACCCTCTTGCTGCCTGTCTTCTCCCCACGGTTGAACTTTCTGCCGCCTCAGCCTCCACTTCTTCAGTGCTGTGACCGTCCTCCATCCCGCCAGTTCACCAAGGCTGGCCTCTCCTCAGCACGCACCTCTGGGGCCACAGCCTCCCCGAGCTTCCAGTGTCCTCTTGGCAGCCTGGTGTCTGGGTTTCTATCTCTATCCTCACTGCTCCTTCTCAGTCACCCTCCTGTCCCCAGAATCCTGCCCCCATCCCTTGCCCCACACCCTTGTGCTTCCTGGCGAGCCCATCGACTCCTGTGGCGGATGCCCAGGGGCTGACATCTGTTCTCTTTCTCCAGCCTGAGCCTGGGCCCAATCACGCCCCTGCCTGCTGGGCGCTCTGAGGCCTCAAGGACCCCAGACTGACTACTTCATTCTTCTCTTTGCTTAGCACCTTTCAAGGGCTCCTCAGGCTCTTGGGATAAAGTCTGCCTCTGTGTCCTGGCAGACAAAGCTCTTCATGGTCTGTCCCTGCCCATTTCTCCAGCCCTGTGCAAACCGCTGACAGTCCCTAGAACATATTAGGTTTTCTCACAATCCCACTGGGCTTCAAATGACTTAAAATAACCACTACCAGGGCTTCCCTGGTGGCGCAGTGGTTAAGAATCCGCCTGCCAATGCAGGGGACAAGAGTTTGAGCCCTGGCCCTGGAAGATCCCACATGCCGCGGAGCATCTAAGCCCGTGAGCCACAACTACTGAGCCCGTGTGCCACAACTACTGAGCCTATGAGCCATAACTACTGAGCCCACGAGCCACAGCTACTGAAGCCCACTTGCCTAGAGCCTGTGCTCCGCAACAAGAGAAGCCACCACAACGAGAAGCCAGTGCACTGCAACAGAGTAGTCCTCTCTCTCCGCAACCAAAGAAAAGCCCGCGTGCAGCAACGAAGACCCAAAGCAGCCAGAAATAAAATAAATAAAAAACAAAACAAAACAAAACAAAAAGACCACTACCACCCCATCCTCCCTTTCTCATTTTAGAGGACTCAGTGCCCATGTCATCTCTTCTGGAAGATTCTTGCCCACCTCCAGGCTGGCTTAGCTGTTCCTGTATCCCCTCTACCTTAACACAGTGTATCCTAAGTCACCTGCCGTTTTTTTTTTTTTTTTGAAGCTTGATTTTAATGAACGAAAATCTCTGTATAAAATCACTTAAACTTTATCAAATGCTTTAAAAATACACACACACACAGATCCAAATCCAATACAGAATCTTTTGAACATTATCATTTTTCACCTCAGCATAACATGTAGAGGGATTTCTGGATAAAACTTTGCACGTGAAAAAAAGACCCATAGCCTTACACATGCACACACACAAGAGCACACAATCACAATCAGGAAGAACTAAAGTATATGGTAAGAATGCAAACGGGATGGGAATGAATTTCTTGTAAAGCTTATATAAAAGAACGCTGCATGAGTAAAAGAACTTTCTATACCAAGAGAAGATGCAGAGAGGGGAAACAGAAAGCAGAGGTTAGTCTAACTCATTAATAAATAGTTTGAGAAGGTCATTCAAGAACAGTGAATTTGGGGAGTTACAGATAATCCCTAGTTTTCACCACCTCAAATTCTGTGAATCTGGTAACTGATGATGCTTTGAAAGTGTCTATGTTTTCATTTTTTTGTAGGTCTTGATTTGTTCATCAATTTTTAGGTGTGGTTTGTCCCTTTTGGTGTTAATTCCTCAGTTCTCGCTCAGTGTTACATCCAATTCACCAGAAGAGCCACAGTAAGAAACGATGGCAAGCACAGAGGACTACAAGGGTGGCAGTCACGGATGGCAGTTAATAAGAGTAAGACGGCCTGGGTTTGCATTTCAGTGTCACTAGCTGCTAGCTTCCTGTTACTCAGCAAGCTCCTCGGCTACTCTCTGTCTCCATTTCCTCATCTTCAATTAGGAATCATTATTACCTACTTCATATAGGGCTATTAAGAGGATTTATAACAAGATAATCCACTTAAAGAATTTATCACACTGGGCTTCCCTGGTGGCGCAGTGGTTGAGAGTCTGCCTGCCGATGCAGGGGACACGGGTTCGTGCCCTGGTCCAGGAAGATCCCACATGCCGCAGAGCAGCTGGGCCCGTGAGCCATGGCCGCTGAGCCTGCACATCCGGAGCCTGTGCTCCGCAACGGGAGAGGCCACAAAAGTGAGAGGCCCGCGTACCGCAAAAAAAAAAAAAAAAAAGAATTTATCACACTGCCTGACACAACTAAATGTGCAATAAATGTTACCTAAAATTACTATTAGTCATAAAATTACAGGGGAATCAAAAGAAGAATTTTCTTCTTTCTCCGTATTTCTCTTTAATGAGGTTTTCAGAGGCAAAAAAGATTGAGGATCTAGTCTTATGAATATAGATATTTGCTTTTATGTTAGAAAAAAAAAATTACATGGCTCCATATCACAAAATTTAACATCTTTCCATTAAACATCACACAATCCTCATCATCATTATGCCCTACACACACCCTAAGTGTTGTGGAGTTTCTATTGATATTCAACAATAGGGTCCAGAAATTTTAAATAAGAAATACTTGCAGAAATGCATGTTGGGCAGGAATCTGTGGGTCCCCTAAGAGCTTAGGCCAACACAGATGCCTGGGATTCTGCCTCCAAGGACTGGACCCGCCCACACACAGTCAGATGGGTCAGGTTCCTGCAGCCCTTCAAAGGTCCATTTGAGATCCCCTTCAAGAGGGGAGTTCCCAATAGGTGAAAGCAGCAGCAGCCACTGAGGATGGAGTGCCCCACACCTACTTCAGTACGACATGATAGCTATCATTGGTTTCTTTCATTGTGTCCAGAATAAAACAGGCTTCTTCCTGAAAGTTCTGTATCATCTCATCACTAAAGAGCACATGGATTCCTGTGGGCCCCTGCTTGTGGACCTGGCTGATCTGGCAAGGGGAAATGCTGAAAAGCTGAGCAATTTTTTCTGTCAGTTCAACAGCTGTCAGTTCTTCTAGGCAGATGGCATGGTAAACGAAGAAAGTACCATTTGAGTCTCCAACCTCATGCTTCAGCTACTGTTGCCGCTGCTCCCTCAGCTTCAAGGATTCCTGACAAACATAAATGGTTAGCCTTGGGCGTACCATCCAGGCTTTTAATGCATTAAAAAGTCTGATTCCATCTGCAGGGCCACAGATTTGAATCACATCATCTCTAGTTAGTTTCAATAAATCTGCCCCTGAGAAGTTTGTAAAAAGCCTCGTGAATGTGGAAAAACAGTTTCCATGCAACCACTGCTGAGCCTCCTGAGGTGTGGTTGTCAGCAAGAGGTTATCTGTGACTGGAGGGGGCAGCTCTGGCTGGTGACTTGGTGGACCATTTCCTTCCCCAAGAGAAAGACTGCTATGGGAACTGCTGAAGCCAGGTGATGGGGAATTATTGACATACGTGATCTCGGGCTGTGGAGAACACTCTGTGTATATAGTTGTCTCATAGGAAGGTTGCTATTTCTCCTTCTCATGAGGCGTTCGTTTCTCCATTTTCTCCCTGTCTGTTTTTTGTTTTCTGTCTGCACCTTTGGGCTTGAAGACTTTGATCTGGCAGCTGGCTGAGTGTAAGTGCCCAGTATATTCCCCGTTCTCATTCTCCTTGAAGGTATCGATTTGTACTTGAAATGGCACTCCCTTCTCTCCACCATGTTTCCGCATAGTGAACTCTGTGCTAATACAATGCATTTGAATAAACACAGACGTCCTCTTTGCAGGATCCCACAGGAACTCCACTGTATTTAGTTGGTTTGGATTAGCCCTAGGATCGATTATACCCACAGACATGGGGATATCTACGTCAAGAATTCTATCTTCAGGGCTCCCCTGGTGGCGCAGTGGTTGAGAGTCCGCCTGCCGATGCAGGGGACACGGGTTCGTGCCCCGGTCCGGGAAGATCCCACATGCCGCGGAGCGGCTGGGCCCGTGAACCATGGCCGCTGGGCCTGCGCGTCCGGAGCCTGTGCTCCACAACGGGAGAGGCCACAACAGTGAGAGGCCCGCGTACCGCAAAAAAAAAAAAAAAAAAAGAATTCTATCTCCAGGTCGGTTCCACCTCCAGCCCTCCAGCTACTGATGTTCAGTGTATTGTAGCCGTCTGTCATGGAACACGACACAGAATATACTCTTCACCAACTTGCCATTAATTTCTGGAAGTTCTCCAGGTTTCCTATTGTCCAGCATTCGGATTTCATAAGACTGGCCTTGATTGAGATATGTCAGGGTTTCATCATGGAGTTTCACTGCTGGAGAGGTGGCAGCACGAAGCACGTATGGAAAAGGGAGGATTTTATTCTCATTATCTGGAGGCAAACTTGACTCTTCTTGCTTAAAAATGGGCAATGCTTGGACATCACCTGCGCTCCCATGCCACTTTCGCACCTTTTCCCCCGCCCCTTTCTGTTGGAACCACCTGCCGTTTATCTGTCTGTCCCAAGACACAGGCAGGAGGGTGTCTGCTTTACCTCTGGGTCCTCAGCATACAGCCCAGTAAATGAGCCCAGCGCTGGATCCCTGACTCCAACATGGATCCCATTTCCCTCCCTCACCAGCCTGATCCCAGCCCAATCCAGCTCTGCTCAAGTTCTGACCTCATCCAAGACCCCAGCTTCACTTTTGACTCTTACCTCGTCCTGTGGCCTCAACAGCACACAAAGGAAAGGAATAAAGGCAGGTGCCCCTCCACCTCCCTGAAGCAGCACTCAGCGTCCTGAGCCCTCTTCCAGTCTGCAGAGGGGAATGAGGGCAAGTAGGAGTGGGAACGTGGGCAATGCAAGTTCCAGACCTGACCCGGTCTATTGGCACCCTCTAGAGGACAGTTCTATTACCAGAGCTGGCTTTGCAACTAGACCCTATACCACCTCTCCACAATGAGGGGCTGCAGGCCTCAGAAGCTTCTGGACCCACTGCCCACCACCCACTACTCCACCTGGGGGGTCTCCTTACATTCTGCAGACCAGCAACCCCTCCCTTGTTTCTCAGCACTGGGTCATCTGCTCAAATCCCAAACTGGCTCATCTTTGGAGGCTCAGCCATTCCCTGGCTCCAGAAGTCCTCTCAGATGGCAGCTGGTGCCCTGGTTTGCTCCTGACCCCTCCTTGGTCACCCCACCTGCAGCCTTACATTCTGGTCCAGCTTGGCTCCTTCCCAGATGCCTTGCTTGCTGTTCCCAAGCGAGGCGTCTTCCTCAGGGCGGGGCCTAGGGTTCCCCTTCCCCCACTCAGACAGGGGCTCCCAGAGCACGAGGCCCAGGCTCTTTCTCCTCCCCACCAGACTAAGAACCTCCAGAGAACCAGGCCTGGCTTTCTACCTCCCCTCTTAGACTGAGGCTTTCCTGCAAATATGGCTTATGTCTCTTCCTTCCCCTCAGACTGGGAGGCCCCTGAGTCCTGGGCATGAGTCTCTCTTTCTTTCTTCGGGATGGGCACTTCCTTAGGTCTGACCCAGGGTCTTCTCCCCAACCCTTCCACCTGGCTGTTGATCTCCAGACTTTTCCACCTCCAATCCCCATTCTGTGCAGTTCTGCCCACAGCTGGGGCACTCAGGAGCCTCTGGAGCCTCCCCCAGCTCTGGGGCCCTGGGAGGGCTTCCTTTGGCTCTGGGCTGGACCTTTGGCTTGGAGCACAAGCCCTTCCTGAGGGACCGTGAGGCCCAGAGCGCCCACCCGAGTTGCACCTCTGACCTCACAAAGGCTGCCTCAGAACCTGGTCTCCATGGCGCTGCTGGCAGGAGAAGGGATGCTATTTTGGGCAGTGTGTCCGGACTTGGTGACGGGGCCAAACCCCTGCCCCACTGACCTCTTCCCTGGAACAGCAGAGCAGAGCAGTGCTCGGGCCACCCCGAGGAGGGCCGAGAGGCGGGTTCTAGCTTGGGGACGCAGGGACAGCGGAGCCTGAGACAGTCACGGAGGAACAAGCTCAAGACCTGCTGTGACTGAGAGGCCCCCAAGGCAGACGCTGGGAAGCATAAGGCACCTGGGCAGTGAGTCGGGTTCTAGGCAGGGCTGGGACAGGGGGCCTCCCCTGGGACCCAGGCCTGGGAGTGCCACTGCTGGAGACCACACGGGGAAGAGGTGACCGTGGGACTGTCTGGGGAAGGAACCCCAGCTGGGAGTTGAAGGTCTGGATATCTGTTCTGGTTTAATCCTGAGTTGCTGCGTCATATGGGCGCATCACACTTCCTCTCTGGGCTTCAGTTTCCTTACCCGTAAATTGACTGCTGGGAGGCCCAGTGGTGCAGCAGAGACTGTGAGGATGTGTGGGGCTGGGCTGCCAGCAGAGCCTAGGGGGTGGGAGTCGGGGGGCGAGTAGAGACTGGCGACACGGGACCAAAGCAGAAGGGATGCAGATCAGAGTAATGGGTGGATTTCTGGCTTTGCTGGAATGGTTCCTCCCTCTGGAGTCCCCTCCTGAGAGGCTGGGACTAGAGGGTTTCTGCCATCAGGGTTAGGGATGTGAACTTAGGCTGCAGTTAGAGGGAAGCGGGCTAGAGAACAAGGGAGCATGCAGGATGGGGAAACTCCAGGGTTACCTTTGTGCTGTCATTTGTGAGGAAAATAGGGATTAAAAGGGGGGAATTTTCAGGAAAGGTGAGAGGGTAGATTTTGTTCTGAGGTGGGGGTGAGGACTAAATGAACTTTCAGGACCTCATCCTGCGTGTGTGTGTGTGTGTGTGTGTGTGTGTGTGTGTGTGTGTGTGCAAGGGGAGGCAGACAAGGCCCTGGAAAGTCACAGTTTAAGTCAGCAAGAGAGCTTGAGGTTAGACTGAAGACAATAATACCCGCATATGTGACGTGTGGAGCTGCTGGGGGGAGGCTGTGGGCATCTCCACTGTCCAAAGCTGGGCTGCAGACTTGGGAAGGTCAGGAAGACCTCCGCAGGGCCTGGTCCGGGGGCCACGAGTCCAGGGGCCAGCAGGGGTGAGGGCGTGGGGCTTCAGTGCCACTCCCCATTGGCTGAAGACACCGACCCCACCTTCTCCATCCCTGCCAGCTCGGCTGGGTTGAGGGGTTGGCACTGGCGGCAGCTGTCCCTGTGGCTTCTTCCCTGGGGGAGCTGAGGTCTGATGAGAATGAGGGGCAAAGTTCTGAGCCCCCCAGCCCTAGTGACCCCTCTCTGGCTCCACAGCATCTCAAAATCTCAAAGACAGAATATGACTCAGGCCGACAGGAAGAAGCGGTAAGCATCCCACCCATTCCCCTACCCCAGCCCTTCCGTCCTGTGCCCAGCACACCCACAGGGCCCTCCCTGCCCCTCTCTCAGCCTCTCCCTCATGGTAGCTGATGCTCCCAGACTCCTTCCTTTCCACCCCGTACCAACCCATGGGGCCCAGAAGAAGGATCTCTCCCACCTGTGCCCATAGCCAAGCGTGGGCCAGGCCCTGGGCTGAGGGGAGGCTCAGAAAGACCCAGATGAGGGTCAAGGAGTTGAGCAGTGGGTTCCAGCTGCCCCTGTGTAGGTTGTGCTCAATTGAACTGAACTCACCACCTCTCACCCGCTCAGGCTCAGGTCTCTTTGGGGTGAAATAAAAGCCAAAGTCCTTGCAATGGCCAAGGCCCTGCCTATCTAGTGCCTGTTTCCTCTCTGACCTTCCCCCCGCCCACACTCTCCCCTCCTTTCCTTCAGACATGCTCAGAGTCCTTCAGTGGCCATCCCCCCTGCCTGAAACGTTCTTTCTGCAGTTCCCCACAGGGCTCGCTCCCTCCCCTCCTGTCTTTTTTGTTTTTAAAATAAATAAATTTATTTATTTATTTATTGGCTGCTTGGGTCTTCGTTGCTGCGCGTAGGCTTTCTCTAGTTGCCGCCAGCGGGGCTACTCTTACTTGCGGTGCACGGGCTTCTCATTGCGGTGGCTTCTCTTGTTGCAGAGCATGGGCTCTAGGTGCAAGGGCTTGAGTACTTGCGGCGCACAGGCTCAGTAGTTGCGGCTCACGGGCTCTAGAGCGCAGGCTCAGTAGTTGTGGTGCACGGGCTTAGTTGCCCCATGGCATGTGGGATCTTCCCGGACCAGGGCTCAAACCCGTTTCCCCTGCATTGGCAGGCGGATTCTTAACCACTGCGCCACCAGGGAAGTCCCGTCCTCCCTGCCTTTTCTCAAATGCCACCTTCTCAGTGAAGCTCACCCTGACTGCCCTACTCAGTCACTGCCCACCCCCTTTTCCTTGCTCTACCTTTTCCCGTAGGATGTACTACCTTCTACCACACAGATGACCTACTTAGGACATTTCATCTCTGCCTGTCAGCTCCACATGAGCATGAATGTTGGTCTGCTTGTGTGCTCTTGGATAGAGAGAATGAATGGGTCCCTTCTGTGCCAGTGACATCGCTGTCTCTGCCCAGGACTCTCATAGGGCTTTAGACCCTTTTTCCAGAGACTCACTGGTGCTGCAGACAGCTCAGTCCCAGCTGAAAACAGCCTTCTCCACTCCTCTCCCGCCACTTCCTGTGGCCTCAGCTCAGTCAAGGATCCCCTTCTCCTCCGATGCTCAAGCCAGAAGTCAAGGCCTTGTCCTTGATATTTTGTCCCCCACACCTCACATCTAACCACCAATCTGCTAAAATATGTAAGATATCCTCACTCCCACATCCCTACTCCCTCCCAGCCACTTTAGGCCACCACTTGCCCATTCTTCAAAGTCTCTTCAGGCCTTGCCTCCCACCCGGGGGCTCCTAGCTCTGACGGTGTTATCCATCTCCTCCACTGGATGAAGCCATCCAAGGGCAGAGACTGGATTTTTACTTTTACCCCTTGGGCCTGACTTATAAGTAGCTGCTCAACAAACATTTGTTAAATGGGTAGATATTGGTTAGCCAGTCAAATGGTTGGCTTGAGGTTAGTTGGATAGTTTGCAGCTGGTTGGTTGATTAGATAATTAAACGAGCTGGTCAATAGGAGAATCAGTTAGTTGGTTAAGTTGCTAGGTTGATGAGTCAAAGGGTTGGTTGGTGGGTTATTAGATATTTAGTTCCTTGGTTAGCACATATTACTTAGGTAATTACCTCATTGGCTGTTAGCTTCTTGGTTTGTAGGCTAGTTTTCTTAGATGCCCTTTATCATTCTATACCCTTCCTTGAGCTCTCTCATCTATGCCCATGGGTCAGATGACCATCTATGACATGGTGACCTCAAAATGGGTATCTCTAAACAAGACCACATGACCAGCAGCCTCCTTACTGGTCACCACCACTTAGCTGTCTAGTGAGCTCCTCAAACTCGCCACACCCAGAAGGGGACCCCTCATTCTCCAGCCTAAGCCTGCAGCTTCTCTCATGTGCCTCACGCAGGCCATCGTGCTGCTCTAGCCAGAGCCTGGGGTCATCCCTGACACTTCCTTCTCCATTCTCCTCTCTAATAAGACACCAAGTCTGTCGGTTTGACTGTCTTCCTCTCACCACCGCCACTGCACCTTCCTGGCTCAGGCTGCCATCACCTCTCAGCCTGTCTGATTGCTCACCACGCCTCTACTCATGCTCCCTTATTCCTGCCTCCAAAGAGGAGACAGCACTTCCGCTTAAATCCTTCACCCCACGGCCCTCTGGGGCGAGGTCAGACTCCCTAACGTGGGCCATGAGGCCATCTGCCCCTCTCTGCCCATCTCGTGCCACTCTCCCTTCTTTCTCTGCAGCCCATCCTTATAGAATTCCTCTATACATCACACACTGTCGTAGCTGCAAGCCTTTGTCCAAGCATTAGCCCAAAACCTTCCCCAACCTCCTTTGATGCTCCTTCATCTGGCCGGTCTTGTATTCTCGACCTAAATTTCCCTTCCACTGGGAGAGCCTCCTACTCCCTCCTCTGGGTCATATGCTTCCTCCCTGCAACCCCATAACGCCCACTCTTCACCTGTGGCAACACTCTTTACACTTTTAAGTAACTGCTTAGTTAATTGTTGGTCTTCCTAAGAGCAGGGATCATGCCAATGTTCTTTACTGCAGTCACTGAACACAGTAGGCATGCTAGGCATTCAATAAATCTTTGGTTCATTGGCTCCTTGGTGGCTGTCACTTACTGCGTCCTGCCTGCTTTGTGGTGAGGAGGAAGGGGCCTGGGTTCCAGAGCTCTCTTGGTGTCTGTGACTTCCTGCTTTGTCTACCGCTTCTCTGCCTCTGTGATGCCTTCCCAGGACTGTTCTTGAATTCCTGCT
>NW_006791887.1:1533257-1543548 GCF_000442215.2 Lipotes vexillifer | reverse complement strand
GCTGTCTCAGGCTCTTCTTCAGGGCTGAGGAGGCATAGGGGCAAGGCGACCCTTATATGATGCTGCTTGGGAGCTGCAGCTGGATGGGAGCCAGTGGGCCGACCATCCAGGCAACTCTACATCCCCCTCCATGTGCTCAGTCCTGGGTTTGTTTCCCTGAAGTAAGGAGACAGCAAGGACTAGGGTGGGTGAGAAATGAACGTGGGGTCTCAGCCAGAAAAGTGGAAGGGGTTCTATCCATGCCTGGTTTACATTTCTCACTCCCTTACTCTCTGCTGCTGTGAGGCTGGGGAAAGTCAGAAAGCTGAGGTGGGGTGTGGGTGATGTTGCTGACCCCAGAGGGGTGAGGAAGGTGAGGGTCACTCAGCGTGGGAGGCGGGGGAGGGTCACCAGTCTGAACAAGCACTAAGGCTGCACTTAGCGGCATCTGCACCCCACCTCCTCCTTAGCCTCTGGACACCGTCTCCTTCCTCACATTCAAGTCCTATTCCCCGACCACCAACAGAAGATAGAGCCTCTAACTCACTTTTTCATCTATCTATCCAATCATGCACTTACTAAACAAACGTTTATCAAGCCTCTACCATGCGTCAGGCAGTGTGGGAAGTTCTGGGGATCTAGTGGAGGGTAACAGATGAATGCTCAGTTTTCGTTCATTCGACAGTGTATATTGCACACCTACTATGTGCCCAGCACTGTGCTAGACAATGAGGATACATCAGCGAGTAAGACACAGTCCCTCCTTTCCTCTGTCCCTCACGTTCATTCATTCATTCATTCACTCCCTCACAAGCATTCATTTGTGTTGACCTTGCTTCAGAGCCTGGTATATTCTGCCATCCCCATCATCTCTGGCAGAACCTGGGGCATGCTTCAGGCCTCGGTGCTGTTTCTAGAGCCCGGGAGCAGACTTTGCCACAACCTGTGCTGTTTGCAGAGCCTCACTGCTGCCAGCTCCTGCCTGGTGCCTTACCTTACCGAGCTCTGGCCCCAGCAGACAGGCAGACAGTCAGACAACTGAGCTCCACTCTCCTGCCTGCTCTCTCCCATCTGCTTCTCCCCTGAGGCTCTTTGGCAGCACAGATGGCGCTCACTGGCTTCCCAGCTGCCCCCTCTGCAACCTGGCCTCATTAGTGCTCGCTTCTCAATGGTCCAGTCCCCCATCAGGAGGAAGAAGGGGCATGATCTGGATACCCCCAGTCTCTCTCCACATCCCTGGGACTCTCACATGCCTCTGACCCCAGCAGTACCAGCTGCCCTGGGCAAGAGGAGGTGTGTGGAGAGGCCACTGGGTTACCCATTAACTCAGCCATGAGTTGAAAACCCGATGGACTGTAAGCGCGCCTGATCTCATGTCTGCCCATGGGCTCGGGCTGCTGCTTCAGGTCCACCCGCATGTCCAAGATGGTCACACCGTCTGCAATAACAAGGATGCAAACAGTACTGCAGAAGGAGATGGTGCGCGAGTTCCTGGCCGAGTTCCTGAGCACATTTGTCATGATGGTGAGTGGGTGGGTGGCACAGGGTGAGCAGGAAGGGGCCTCAGGAAGGTAGGGCTCAGTAAGGGCAATCCATGACCCCCTCCTCACTGCTGGGCCCTGAGTCACACTGTCCATTTCCTGGCCTCTGAGCTAGGAGCCTGAGGGAGAAGCATAGGAAAATAAGGAGAGAGCTCTGTCTTTCTCACCAAGCCTTTCTGGGAGAGAAAGGGCTCATGGTACAGCAGAATGAAATCCTGGGCTGTTTGGGGATGGGTGGGTCAGGGGGCATGCCTGGAAGTGAGGAGAAGGGAAACAAAGAGCAAAGAGATTGGAGAGAACATTGAGGCTTTGAGAATTAATCCTGAGGGCAATGGGGAGACATCGAAGGTTCTCAAGCAGGGGAATGATATGGCCAGATTTGGATCTTAAAAGGAAATTCCGGGCGCAGTGTGGAGCCTAGGCTGAATGGGCAAAGCTGGAGGGAGGGGAACCGAAGAGGCTGTGTCAATGACCTAGGATAGAGGTAGAGAGGGTGTGGAGAAAAAAGCACACATCTGAGAGCACACATCCCTCTTCCCTCTGGAAGAGGGAACCTGCGAGCAACAGATGTGGGGTAAGTGCTTAGGGGGCCGTTCTGCGGAGCCTGCGGCCCAGCGCAGGGCGAGGCGTGAGGTCAGTTTTTTTTTTTTTTTTTTTTCTACACATAAGGATTGATGGTTTTGTCATATCCATAATACTTATTTTTTTTTTTTTTTTATACACACACAATGTATTTATTTATTTATTTATTTATGGCTGTGTTGGGTCTTCATTTCTGTGCATGGGCTTTCTCTAGTTGTGGCAAGTGGGGGTCACTCTTCATCGCGGTGCGCAGGCCTCTCACTATCGCGGCCTCTGTTGTTGCGGAGCACAGGCTCCAGACGCGCAGGCTCAGTAATTGTGGCTCACGGGCCCAGTTGCTCCATGGCATGTGGGATCTTCCCAGACCAGGGCTCGAACCTGTGTCGTCTGCATTGGCAGGCAGATTCTCAACCACTGCGCCACCAGGGAAGCCCCGTGAGGTCAGTTTTAAAGTGACCAGGTGAGGTGCCGGAGAGAAATCTCAGGGGTGGTTGTATATAGAGGCCTGGAACTCTAGAGAGTGGCTTGGGCTGGAAGTAAAGAGTTAGACTACATCAGAATATGAATTGTGGTTATAAAAATTGTCCAGTGAGAATTACAGACAGAGAAAAAAACTGAGTTGAGGACAGAGCCTGAAGAATGAAGCGGAGCACACAAAGGGGCCTGAGGAGGAGTGACCGGAGGGGTGAGAGGAGAAGTGGGGGGACTAGGTTACAGAAGCGGTGGGGTCCACAGAGAGGGAGTGGTCAGCAGCATGGGAGGCTGCAGACAGGCCAGAGAAGTGAGCGCTGATGCCCTCTTGTAGAGTATGGCAACCTGGAGGTCCCGGGGCACCTTGCTGAGGGCTCTTTTAGTGGATCATGAGACAGAAACCATAGGCAAGTGGGATGTGGGTTTTCTTGGAAACTCCCTGTCCGTCCACCTGCGTCGGCCCTGCCACTTATCCCATCCAGCCTCTGCCCTTAAGCTGTGGCATGCTTGTTTGCACCTTACGAAGGTCCAGGTCCATGAAAAGGAGGGCTAGCCTCTGGGAAGGGAAGTGAAGGCGTCGGGAGCAAGCCAGAGACAGCAGGGGGCTGGGAGTTGGGGGGAGAGGACGAGTGTGGTTGTGTGTTCGTGTGTGAGTGTCTATGCGTTGAGTCACGGTGTAGGAGAGAGTGGGATCCACAGAGCCCAGGAGACTCTGGACACCTAGGTTCTTATACTGATCATCCTGCCAGTGAGTCACCAGCTGGCCTTGGACAGGTCTCTCTGTGGCTCAGAGCCTGTCTTCTCAGACATTATTAAGTGTGTTGAATCAGGCCTCCATGGGCTTTGGAGCTGGGTTTGAATTCCGACTCTGCTATCTTCTAGCTCTGTGATCTTACATAAGCATCTTAACTGTTCAGAACTTTACTAATATTAAGCTGGCCAACTTGTCTGAAGAAGGTCAAGAGACCGACACCCAGCGCACACATAGGACATATGTGTTGGTTGCTTGTCAAACTAACAAGCGCTCTCAGCTGCTCTCCCCTCCCTGCCACTCGCTGTCTCCCCCTTCTCCATTACCTGCCCTCCTGAGCTGTGACAACAGCATCTGGATCCACTCTTGCCTTAATCCAGGGCAAAGTAATTCATTTATGACAAGACATTCCAACCCTATGAGGGCTGTTAAACCTTGGAACTGTGGAGGTGGGAGGGTGTCGCCTCAGAGAGCTCTTAGGGAAAGCAAGCACTGACCACATGCATTCATGCCTGCCCACTGCCCACGTTTGTGTTTTTCTTCCTTTTATTGAGATTATTATAGAGCACCTACTGCATACCAAGCCCTATAATGCTAAGCCCTTATGTGCAGCATCTTCCCAAATCCTCACAACAGCCCTGTAAGGGAGGTACTATTATCCCCATTTCACAGGTGGGGAGACTGAGGCTCCGTGAGACAAAGTCACTTGCCCAAGGTCACATTTTAAGTTAAGATGAAATCCAGTCCAGTCTAATATCCCTGTCTTGACCCTTCATCGCTATGCTCTGTCCCTTAGCTTAGCTGTGGATTTCTGACTGTCTCCCAGCTGAGGTAAGGCCCTCGCTTTGGGTAGTTCAAGACCACTCTCCAGGCCTCGGTTTCCCTTGGGAGCAGAAACATTTACCATTCAGTTGCTGTGAGGATCGAAGGGAAGTTACCCTTGTAAAAGAACTTTGTGAGGTTCATGCTCACAGAGGACATCGTGTTGTTGTTATTTTTAGGTGTCCGGCCTGTGTGCCAAGAAGTGGTGGCTTTTTCAGTTGATAGGAAGCTCAGTGAGTCATCAGCACAAAGCTTTCCCCAGAAAAGCTACAGTGACCTTGGGCCCCATTTACTGCCGACAAGATAAGGGAAGCAGACTGTTCCACTCGGTTCCACTCTGTAACCTCCGGGGCTGTTGTCCTCCGGGCTGGGCCCGTGGCTATTGGAGGGACCTGGACAGGCTGGGCTACATTCACTGATCAGAGAGGGTGGGCGCTGGGCTATCAGGGCCCTGGAAAACCAGCTGTAGTTGTGAGTAGTAGGGCAGGGGTTGCAAACTTGTGCTGTGGGGGGCCAGAGAGAGTCACCTGAGGGTGGCGGAGATAGTGGCTAATGGCAGAGTGCTGACCTATGCGAAGACGTGGCTGCCACCACTCCAGCCGACTGTTGCCATGCCATGTAGAATGTGGGCCACTGTTGCAGAGCTTCTGATTTTGCAAGAGAAGCTGAAACTTCTGTGCTTGTGTCAAAACCAGGTTACCCAAACAAAACATGTGCTGGACGGCTTAGGTCCAGGGGTTGCCAGTTGGCAACCTTGACACAGGAGATCACGTGGGGTTTATTCACTCATTCATTATTTTTAGTAAATGGTTTTGAGCTCCTACTTGGAAATGGGGACCCTTGGTCTTCAGACCCTCCATGCCTGCTTCAAGCCCCTGCACCTCCTGACCCCCCAAGCCTGCCAGCCGGGCCTGGCCTTGCTCCCCGCCCCCAGTGCTACTCAGACACTTTGCTCGTCCTTTCCTCTCTCCTTTATCTTCAGTCCCTCCCTCTCTCAACCTTAACACACTCAGGTCTCTCGACCTAAAACAGCAAAACACAGAACATCCGTTCATTTATCACACTCGCTCTCCCTCCCTCCTCAGGCAGGTTCTCAAAGGCATGTCTACCCTGGTCCTTTCAACTGTTCACCACCTACCCCCCCTCACGCTTTCTGGGACCTGGCTTCATCAGACCCCATGGCCTGATGATACAGTGCTCACCACGCTACTCATGATCACTGGATGGTCACACCCAAAGGGATGTTTTCCAGGCCTTCTCGCGCTTGACCCAGAGTCTGTGCATGACCGTGTGGGCCACACCCTCCTTGGGAAACTCTGCTTCTCCCTGGGGTCCAGGGCACATTCTCTTTGTTCTTCCATTTCAACAGCTGCTCCAGCTGGGGTTTCTAACGTCCACCCCTGAGGGCTGACGTTCAGCCCTAGGTTCAGCCCTCAGCTGCCCACTCACCCTGCGCCCTCTCCCGGGGGTCTTCATCCAGCCCGACAGCTTCAACTGCAGCCCTTGTATCCACAGTTCTTCAGGCTTTCTTTTTTCAAAAACTCTAGAACTGTTCAAAGGAAAAACAATATGAGCAACATACGTAATCTAAAATTTTCTAGGAGCCACATTAAAAAGGTCAAAAGTGACAGGTGAAATTAATTTTAATAGTTACTCTATTTAACCCATATACCCAGAATGTTACCAGTTCAACATGTAATCAATATACAATTATGAGTAAGATCTACATTTTCCTTCTCCTACTAAGCCTTTGAAATCTGGTGTGCGCCTTACACATACAGTAGATCTCAATTTGGACTAGCCACATTTCAAGTACATAATAGCCACATGTGGCTCATGGCCATCATATTGGATGACACGGGTCTAGACTCTGATTTCCAGCAGTTTAGACATCTAGAGGTCCCTCAAAGACAACATATCCAAAACACATAGACTTTTCAGAGGAGGTGCCGTCTGAATGTGGTCTTTTTTTTTTTTTTTTAATAATTAATTAATATTTTTGGCTGCATCGGGTCTTAGGTGCGGTGCGTGGGCTTCTCTCTAGTTGTGGCACAGGGGCTCCAGAGCATGTGGGCTCTGTAGTTTCTGGTGTGCAGGCTCTCTAGTTGAGGCACATGGGAGAATGTAAGCTGAGTTGATAGTGTGTTGGGGAGGAGGGAGAGGACATCCAAGTTTCTGGCTTGGCCAACTGGGATCGGGGAACATGGGATGAAGATCACATTTTCTGAGAGATGGTGAGCTTTCAAAATAGAGCTGGAGACGCTTGTGAAGCACCCCGGAGACTTCCAGTGGGTATCTGGAAATAGGGATCTGGCTCCCAGGTGGAGGTTTTGGGAATTAGTGCATCAGGCATATCTGAAGCTCTAGCCCTGGTAAGAAAACGCAGGAGTGACTGGGGTGAGATATGAAAAGGGCCAGGGATAGAACCCTGGGATCATCTGTATTTTATGAGGCAGATGAAGGAAGAAGAATGTGGGAACTATGGACCAGGGGAGGCTACAGAGGGAAAAGGAAAACCAGGAGAGGGAGATGTCATGGAAGCCAAAGAGGAGGTACTTTCCAGAAGCACAGTGTGGTTAAGGGGGTGAAAGTCAGCACAGTCAAGTGAGACGATGCCTGAAGAGACCTTTGGGCAATCTGGAGGTTGGAGCCCTCGGACAGAGCGCTGGTGTCCGTGACAGTTGGAAGCAGAAGCCGGGCTGAGGACGGACGGCAAGGGAAGGGATAAAGGAGCCAGCCAGCAGGTCCTTCCTGGAGCCTGACTGACACGGGAGGGGGCGTCCAGGAGTCCACCGGTGGACAGGGAGGCCGGGCTGAGGCGGGAGGCTTCACTTTCAGGAAGAAAGAGACCCGAGCGTGTGGCAGCCAGTCAAGGGGTGTGTGGAGGATACAGGCCAGGGGAAGGTCTCTGCAGAAGGAGAGAGAGGTGGGAGCAAGGGCCAGAGCTGAAGGGAAGGTGGATATAGGGCAGGTGGGTGTTGTTGAGTGAGGGCCTCCTTTTAGGTCTCTAACCTCCCTGTGAAGGGGGTCAGTGGGCTGTGTCACCTGCTGAGATCTGGTGCTGGGGGACGGGCAAGAAGTTCAGGAGTGATGCCCGAGGGCAATGGGAATGAGGCTGGCTCCAGGGCTGAGTGTGTGGGGCTCTTGATGGTTGGAGGTTCCTGGCAGAGTCCAGATGTGAGGCTTGGAGATTCCTTGAAGAAACTCCCTTCAGGCTAGGCTGAAGTGTGAGAAGCTCTGAGGGGTCGAATCCACACCAGCCCAGCCCTCCTGGAAGCCCTGCCTCCTCCAGGCCCTTCAGGTGCGCCTGGAGTCTAGGGACCTGGACATGCCCGTGAGAGCCCCTCACTCCACTGCCCCACCCCGGCTCCTTGCACAGCCCTCACCCAGCTCTCACTGGTCATGTCTGAGCGGCCTTGGCAGGGGCAAGGGGGAGAGGTCACGAGGAGGGAAGTCTCTGGAGGAGGGGGGCGGGCAGAGGGTCCCCAAGGGCAATACCGGGGAGGTCTAGCGCGGGGGGGGCGGAGCGCCGCTCTGAGGTTGGGGTTCCTGGGTGGGCAGCTCCCTCAGAGGCCCTCTCCCACAGGTGTTTGGTCTCGGATCCGTGGCCCACATGGTTCTAGGAGACAAGATGGGGAGCTACCTCGGTGTCAACTTGGGTTTTGGCTTTGGAGTCACCATGGGAGTGCACGTGGCAGGAAACATCTCCGGTGAGTGGGCTGGACCCCGCCTGACAGGCACGGTCAGGTGTCCCCTGCAGGCTCCTGCTTCCCCCTTCCGGCCGTCCCCTTCTCCAAGTTAGCCAGCGCCTTGCCCTCATGGGCCACTTGGAGGAACACCCTGAGCCCTTTTCCTCTGCCCAGACGCTTCACGAGCCCCCTTGACCCCTTGTTTTTACTAGCTGGGTCAACTTAGGCAAGCGATTGAACCTCTCCATCCCTCACTTTCCATAATGGCTAAATGGAGATGGTGGTGCCTGCCTCGCCAGGTCCTTTTGAGGACTGAGTGAGTACGCTCCACGAACGCTAGCCGTTATTATTGTTGCTGTCGTTGCTCTCAGTATTACTGATTATTGTTGTTTGTTTCTACGCCAACACACTTGACCCTCCCTGCAGGGGCCCATATGAACGCAGCGTTGACCTTCACCAACTGTGCACTAGGCCGCATGTCCTGGAAGAAGTTTCCCGTGTATGTTCTGGGTCAGTTCCTGGGTTCCTTCCTGGCTGCTGCCACCATCTACTGCCTCTTCTACAGTGAGTGTCCCGCCCTGGGTTGTCCATCTCTGGCCTCAGCCTCCTCCCCTGAAATATGGGCTGATCCAACCGAGTGTCCTAGCCTGTGAAAATGTCTGGGAGAGAAAAGTCTTGGAGGTGCTCCCTGCCCTCCATCCTACAGCCTCATCTCTGAGACTGCAGTGGGGTTTGGCTGGGGGCAGGTCTATACTCAATCTGTGTTTCCACAGCTGCCATCATCGACTACTCGGGGGGAAGTCTGACAGTGACTGGTCCCACAGCCACTGCTAACATTTTTGCCACCTACCTTCCTGACCACATGACCTTGTGGAGGGGCTTCCTGGATGAGGTCAGTGGTCCAGGGTGGGTGCCCCTCCTCAAGCCCTCCCCCACTCAGGAGAGGGCCAGCAGGCAGCCCCTCATGGTGAAGAGGACTCTGGATGGGGACTTGTCCTTGTGCCAGGACATGTTTCTGCCAGCGGGTTTGGGCTGGGGGCAC
The DNA here is from genome assembly GCF_000442215.2 of Lipotes vexillifer. Lineage (NCBI taxonomy): Eukaryota > Metazoa > Chordata > Mammalia > Artiodactyla > Lipotidae > Lipotes > Lipotes vexillifer. The sequence continues at coordinate 1,534,671 of NW_006791887.1, read as the reverse complement.
TGCTGCGGCCCTATGGCTTGGCTAGGGGCCCCAGGTGGCTGCCACGGTGTCAGCTGCCACAGTGTCTGCTCCTCAGGTGTTAGTGACAGGGATGCTTCAGCTGTGTCTCTTAGCCATCACGGACAAGGGGAACAACCCAGCACTGCAAGGGACACAGGCCTTGGTGATCGGCATCCTTGTTGTCATCATTGGAGTGTCCATGGGCATGAACTCAGGATATGCCATCAACCCCTCCCGGGACCTGCCTCCACGCTTCTTTACCTTCATTGCTGGCTGGGGCACACAGGTCTTCAGGTACTGCCTTGTCCAGCCCGTTGCTGTGAGTTTTCTGGAGGTTCCCTACATGTGGAGGGGTGGAGTAGCCCGGGAGCATCCTGCAGAGCTCCCAGTGGCCTGGGAAGGCAAGAGCGGGTCCTGACTTTCCTCCAGACCCTGCTTCTGGACTGAATGTCAACCCTGCCCCAGACCTGCCTCTGTCCCTGAATCAGGCTGAAGCTGATCGGTGCCCCAGGCTCAGGGGCAACTCCCGGGCTAGGGTGGGGTTTCTCCTCTACTCTCAGGCCCTACTCTCTGTCTCGGCCTGAGGTAGATGCAGGTGCCATGCTGGGCATCGGCCCCCTAAGCAGGCCTCTGCCTCTTGCCTGCAGCACCAAGGACTGGTGGTGGGTGCCAGTGGTGGCCCCACCCCTGGGTGCCTACTTAGGTGCCATCATCTACTTGATCTTCATTGGCTCCAGCATCCAACAGAAGCCCCAGATACTGGAGACTCCCTCGACGTATGAAGACCACAGAACACCTGTGTTGCCCAAGACCATGTCTCACCCACCCGTGACCTCTTCCCTCACCCCTGTCTCTGTGTCCCCGACAACAGACCTTCAGTCCTGTCCCACCCTTAAGTGACTCCATCTGCCTAGAGCACCTCTAAGTAAGACTATTTGTGACCCCATCCCCATCCCAATAAAGAAAGCCTTGTCCCACAGTGGCACCCCCAGTTCCTGGGTGCCTTCTGTGGTTGGGCTTCCCTCCTGGATTCTTCCAGGAGCCCCAGGGTTATGCCACAGCCCAAGGCTGAGCATAGACCTGAGAGGCCTCCGACTCCTTCTGGCCCTGGGAGCTGGGTCGCCCCTGGGGAAGAAAGTGGAAGGGACAACCTGTGGCCTCGGTAAGAACAGGATCAGGGCTTCCCTGGTGGCGCAGTGGTTGAGAGTCTGCCTGCCAATGCAGGGGACGTGGGTTCGTACCCTGGTCCGGGAAGATCCCACATGCTGTGGAGCGGCTGTGCTCGTGAGCCATGGCTGCTGAGCCTGCGCGTCCGGAGCCTGTGCTCCGCAATGGGAAAGGCCACAACAGTGAGAGGCCCACGTACCGCAAAAAAAAAAAAAAAAAAAAAAACAAAAAAGAAAAAAATTTTTGG